>NW_027207259.1:600000-900000 GCF_963455315.2 Globicephala melas
CTGGACCCTAAACCGTCCCCGTCCCCTAACCCTAGCTCGAACCCTAACCCTAACACTTCACCGAAGCCTGACCCTCACCCGTCCCCTAATCCTAACCCGTACGCTAACACTAACCCGCGCCCTCACACGTACGCTCCACATAAAGAGTTGTCGTACCCTCACCTGGACCCTAAGCCGTCCCCCTCCCCTAACCCTAACCCTAGCCCGAACCCTAACCCTAACCCTTCCCCGAAGCCTGACCCTCACCCGTCCCCTAAACCTAACCCGTACGCTAACACTAACCCGCGCCCTCACACGTACCCTCCCCGTAAAGCATTGTCGTACCCTCACCTGGTCCCTAAGCCGTCCCCGTCCCCTAACCCTAAGCCTGGCCCGAACCCTAACCCTAACCCTTCCTCGAAGCCTGACCCTCACCTGTCCCCTAATACTAACCCGTACGCTAACACTAACCCGCGCCCTCACACGTACGCTCCCCCTAAAGCGTTGTCGTACCCTCACCTGAACCCTAAGCCGTCCCCGTCCCCTAACCCTAACCCTAGCCCGAACCCTAACCCTAACACTTCCCCGAAGCCTGACCCTCACCCGTCCCATAATCCTAACCCGTACGCTAACACTAACCGGCGCCCTCACACGTACGCTCCCCCTAAAGCGTTGTCGTACCCTCACCTGGACCCTAAGCCGTCCCCATCCCCTAACCCTAACCCTAGCCCGAACCCTAACCCTAACCCTTCCCCGAAGCCTGACCCTCACCCGTCCCCTAATCCTAACCCGTACGCTAACACTAACCCGCGCCCTCACACGTACGCTCCACATAAAGAGTTGTCGTACCCTCACCTGGACCCTAAGCCGTCCCCGTCCCCTAACCCTAACCCTAGCCCGAACCCTAACCCTAACCCTTCCCCGAAGCCTGACCCTCACCCGTACCCTAATCCTAACCCGTACGCTAACACTAACCCGCGCCCTCACACGTACGCTCCCCATAAAGAGTTGTCGTACCCTCACCTGGACCCTAAACCGTCCCCGTCCCCTAACCCTAACCCTAGCCCGAACCCTAACCCTAACCCTTCCTCGAAGCCTGACCCTCACCCGTCCCCTAATACTAACCCGTACGCTAACACTAACCCGCGCCTCACACGTACGCTCCCCCTAAAGCGTTGTCGTACCCTCACCTGAACCCTAAGCCGTACCCGTCCCCTAACCCTAACCCTAGCCCGAACCCTAACCCTAACCCTTCCTCGAAGCCTGACCCTCACCCGTCCCCTAATCCTAACCCGTACGCTAATACTAACCGGCGCCCTCACACGTATGCTCCCCCTAAAGCGTTGTCGTACCCTCACCTGGACCCTAAGCCGTCCCCGTCCCCTAACCCTAACCCTAGACCGAACCCTAACCCTAACCCTTCCCTGAAGCCTGACCGTCACCCGTCCCCTAATCCTAACCCGTACGCTAACACTAACCCGCGCCCTCACACGTACGCTCCCCCTAAAGGATTGTCGTACCCTCACCTGGACCCTAAGCCGTCCCCGTCCCCTAACCCTAAACCTAGCCCGAACCCTAACCCTAACCCTTCCCCGAAGCCTGACCCTCACCCGTCCCCTAATCCTAACCCGTACGCTAACACTAACCCGCGCCCTCACACGTACGCTCCCCCTAAAGCGCTGTCGTACACACACCTGGACCCTAAACCGTCCCCGTTCTCTAACCCTAACCCTAGCCCGAACCCTAACCCTAACCCTTCCCCGAAGCCTGACCCTCACCCGTCCCCTAATCCTAACCCGTACGCTAACACTAACCCGCGCCCTCACACGTACACTCCCCCGAAAGCGTTGTCGTACCCTCACCTGGACCCTAAACCGTCCCCGTCCCCTAACCCTAGCTCGAACCCTAACCCTAACACTTCACCGAAGCCTGACCCTCACCCGTCCCCTAATCCTAACCCGTACGCTAACACTAACCCGCGCCCTCACACGTACGCTCCACATAAAGAGTTGTCGTACCCTCACCTGGACCCTAAGCCGTCCCCCTCCCCTAACCCTAACCCTAGCCCGAACCCTAACCCTAACCCTTCCCCGAAGCCTGACCCTCACCCGTCCCCTAAACCTAACCCGTACGCTAACACTAACCCGCGCCCTCACACGTACCCTCCCCGTAAAGCATTGTCGTACCCTCACCTGGTCCCTAAGCCGTCCCCGTCCCCTAACCCTAAGCCTGGCCCGAACCCTAACCCTAACCCTTCCTCGAAGCCTGACCCTCACCTGTCCCCTAATACTAACCCGTACGCTAACACTAACCCGCGCCCTCACACGTACGCTCCCCCTAAAGCGTTGTCGTACCCTCACCTGAACCCTAAGCCGTCCCCGTCCCCTAACCCTAACCCTAGCCCGAACCCTAACCCTAACACTTCCCCGAAGCCTGACCCTCACCCGTCCCATAATCCTAACCCGTACGCTAACACTAACCGGCGCCCTCACACGTACGCTCCCCCTAAAGCGTTGTCGTACCCTCACCTGGACCCTAAGCCGTCCCCATCCCCTAACCCTAACCCTAGCCCGAACCCTAACCCTAACCCTTCCCCGAAGCCTGACCCTCACCCGTCCCCTAATCCTAACCCGTACGCTAACACTAACCCGCGCCCTCACACGTACGCTCCACATAAAGAGTTGTCGTACCCTCACCTGGACCCTAAGCCGTCCCCGTCCCCTAACCCTAACCCTAGCCCGAACCCTAACCCTAACCCTTCCCCGAAGCCTGACCCTCACCCGTACCCTAATCCTAACCCGTACGCTAACACTAACCCGCGCCCTCACACGTACGCTCCCCATAAAGAGTTGTCGTACCCTCACCTGGACCCTAAACCGTCCCCGTCCCCTAACCCTAACCCTAGCCCGAACCCTAACCCTAACCCTTCCTCGAAGCCTGACCCTCACCCGTCCCCTAATACTAACCCGTACGCTAACACTAACCCGCGCCTCACACGTACGCTCCCCCTAAAGCGTTGTCGTACCCTCACCTGAACCCTAAGCCGTACCCGTCCCCTAACCCTAACCCTAGCCCGAACCCTAACCCTAACCCTTCCTCGAAGCCTGACCCTCACCCGTCCCCTAATCCTAACCCGTACGCTAATACTAACCGGCGCCCTCACACGTATGCTCCCCCTAAAGCGTTGTCGTACCCTCACCTGGACCCTAAGCCGTCCCCGTCCCCTAACCCTAACCCTAGACCGAACCCTAACCCTAACCCTTCCCTGAAGCCTGACCGTCACCCGTCCCCTAATCCTAACCCGTACGCTAACACTAACCCGCGCCCTCACACGTACGCTCCCCCTAAAGGATTGTCGTACCCTCACCTGGACCCTAAGCCGTCCCCGTCCCCTAACCCTAAACCTAGCCCGAACCCTAACCCTAACCCTTCCCCGAAGCCTGACCCTCACCCGTCCCCTAATCCTAACCCGTACGCTAACACTAACCCGCGCCCTCACACGTACGCTCCCCCTAAAGCGCTGTCGTACCCTCACATGGACCTGAAGCCGTCCCCGTCCCCTAACCCTAACCCTAGCCCGAACCCTAACCCTAACCCTTCCCCGAAGCCTGACCCTCACCCGTCCCCTAATCCTAACCCGTACTCTAATACTAACCTGCGCCCTCACACGTACGCTCCCCCTAAAGCGTTGTCGTACCCTCACCTGGACCCTAAGCCGTCCCCGTCCCCTAACCCTAACCCTAGCCCGAACCCTAACCCTAACCCTTCCCCGAAGCCTGACCCTCACCCGTCCCCTAATCCTAACCCGTACGCTAACACTAACACGCGCCCTCACACGTACGCTCCACCTAAAGGGTTGTCGTACCCTCACCTGGACCCTAAGCCGTCCCCGTCCCCTAACCCTAACCCTAGCCCGAACCCTAACCCTAACCCTTCCCCGAAGCCTGACCCTCAACCGTCCCATAATCCTAACCCGTACGCTAACACTAACCCGCGCCCTCACACGTACCCTCCCCCTAAAGCATTGTCGTACCCTCACCTGGACCCTAAGCCGTCCCCGTCCCCTAACCCTAACCCTAGCCCGAACCCTAACCCTAACCCTTCCCCGAAGCCTGACCCTCACCCGTCCCCTAATCCTAACCCGTACGCTAACACTAACCTGCGCCCTCACACGTACGCTCCCCCTAAAGCATTGTCGTACCCTCACCTGGACCCTAAGCCGTCCCCGTCCCCTAACCCTAACCCTAGCCCGAACCCTAACCCTAACCCTTCCCCGAAGCCTGACCCTCACCCGTCCCCTAATCCTAACCCGTACGCTAACACTAACCCGCGCCCTCACACGTACGCTCCCCCTAAAGCATTGTCGTACCCTCACCTGGACCCTTAGCCGTCCCCGTCCCCTAAACCTAACCCTAGCCCGAACCCTAACCCTAACCCTTCCCCGAAGCCTGACCCTCACAAGTCCCATAATCCTAACCCGTACGCTAACACTAACCCGCGCCCTCACACGTACGCTCCCCCTAAAGCGTTGTCGTACCCTCACCTGGACCCTAAGCCGTCCCCGTCCCCTAACCCTAACCCTAGCCCGAACCCTAACCCTAATCCTTCCCCGAAGCCTGACCCTCACCCGTCCCCTAATCCTAACCCGTACGCTAACACTAACCCGCGCCCTCACACTTACGCTCCCCCTAAAGCGTTGTCGTACCCTCACCTGGACCCTAAACCGTCCCCGTCCCCTAACCCTAACCGTAGCCCGAACCCTAACCCTAACACTTCCCCGAAGCCTGACCCTCACCCGTCCCCTAATCCTATCCCGTACGCTAACACTAACCCGCGCCCTCACACGTACGCTCCCCCTAAAGCGTTGTCGTACCCTCAGCTGGACCCTAAGCCGTCCCCGTCCCCTAACCCTAACCCTAGCCCGAACCCTAACCCTAACCCTTCCCCGAAGCCTGACCCTCACCCGTCCCCTAATCCTAACCCGTACGCTAACACTAACCTGCGCCCTCACACGTACGCTCCCCCTAAAGCATTGTCGTACCCTCACCTGGACCCTAAGCCGTCCCCGTCCCCTAACCCTAACCCTAGCCCGAACCCTAACCCTAACCCTTCCCCGAAGCCTGACCCTCACCCGTCCCCTAATCCTAACCCGTACGCTAACACTAACCTGCGCCCTCACACGTACGCTCCCCCTAAAGCGTTGTCGTACCCTCACCTGGACCCTAAGCCGTCCCCGTTCCCTAACCCTAACCCTAGCCCGAACCCTAACCCTAATCCTTCCCCGAAGCCTGACCCTCACCCGTCCCCTAATACTAACCCGTACTCTAACACTAACCCGCGCCCTCACACGTACGCTCCCCCTAAAGCGTTGTCGTACCCTCACCTGGACCCTAAGCCGTCCCCGTCCCCTAACCCTAACCCTAGCCCGAACCCTAACCCTAACCCTTCCCCGAAGCCTGACCCTCACCCGTCCCCTAATCCTAACACGTACGCTAACACTAACCCGCGCCCTCACCCGTACGCTCCCCGTAAAGAGTTGTCGTACCCTCACCTGGACCCTAAGCCGTCCCCGTCCCCTAACCCTAACCCTAGCCCGAACCCTAACCCTAACCCTTCCCCGAAGCCTGACCCTCACCCGTCCCCTAATCCTAACCCGTACGCTAACACTAACCCGCGCACTCACACGTACGCTCCCCCTAAAGTGTTGTCGTACTCTCACCTGGACCCTAAACCCTCCCCGTCCACTAACCCTAACCCTAGCCCGAACCCTAACCCTAAACCTTCCCCGAAGCCTGACCCTCACCCGTCCCCTAATCGTAACCCGTACGCTAACACTAACCCGCGCCCTCACACGTACGCTCCCCCTAAAGCGTTGTCGTACCCTCACCTGGACCCTAAACCCTCCCCGTCCCCGTCCCCTAACCCTAGCCCGAACCCTAACCCTAACCCTTCCCTGAAGCCTGACCCTCACCCGTCCCCTAATCCTAACCCGTACGCTAACACTAACCCGCGCCCTCACACGTACGCTCCCCCTAAAGCGTTGTCGTACCCTCACCTGGACCCTAAACCCTCCCCGTCCCCTAACCCTAACCCTAGCCCGAACCCTAACCCTAAACCTTCCCCGAATCCTGACCCTCACCCGTCCCCTAATCCTAACCCGTACGCTAACACTAACCCGCGCCCTCACACGTACGCTCCCCCTAAAGCGTTGTCGTACCCTCACCTGGACCCTAAACCCTCCCCGTCCACTAACCCTAACCCTAGCCCGAACCCTAACCCTAACCCTTCCCCGAAGCCTGACCCTCACCCGTCCCCAAATCCTAACCCGTATGGTAACACTAACCCGCGCCCTCACAGGTACGCTCCCCCTAAAGCGTTGTCGTACCCTCACCTGGACCCTAAACCGTCCCCGTTCCCTAACCCTAACCCTAGCCCGAACCATAACCCTAACCCTTCCCCGAAGCCTGACCCTCACCCGTCCCCTAATCCTAACCCGTACGCTAACACTAACTCTCGCCCTCACACGTACGCTCCCCCTAAAGCGGTGTGGTACCCTCACCTGGACCCTAAACCGTCCCCGTCCCCTAACCCTAACCCTAGCCCGAACCCTAACCCTAACCCTTCCCCGAAGCCTGACCCTCACCCGTCCCCTAATCCTAACCCGTACGCTAACACTAACCCGCGCCCTCACACGTACGCTCCCCCTAAAGCGTTGTCGTACCCTCACCTGGACCCTAAACCCTCCCCGTCCCCTAACCCTAACCCTAGCCCGAACCCTAACCCTAACACTTCCCCGAAGCCTGACCCTCACCCGTCACCTAATCCTAAGCCGTACGCTAATACTAACCCGCGCCCTCACACGTACGCTCCCCCTAAAGCGTTGTCGTACCCTCACCTGGACCCTAAACCCTCCCCGTCCCCTAACACTAACCCTAGCCCGAACCCTAACCCTAACACTTCCCCGAAGCCTGACCCTCACCCGTCCCCTAATCCTAAACCGTACGCTAACTCTAACCCACGCCCTCACACGTACGCTCAGCCTAAAGCGTTGTCGTACCCTCACCTGGACCCTAAACCCTCCCCGTCAACTAACCCTAACCCTAGACCGAACCCTAACCCTAACCCTTCCCCGAAGCCTGACCCTCACCCGTCCCCTAATCCTAACACGTACGCTAACACTAACCCGCGCCCTCACACGTACGCTCCCCCTAAAGCGTTTTCGTACCCTCATCTGGACCCTAAAACCTCCCCGTCCCCTAACCCTAACCCTAGCCCGAACCCTAACCCTAACCCTTCCCCGAAGCCTGACCCTCACCCGTCCCCTAATCCTAACCCGTACGCTAACACTAACCCGCGCCCTCACACGTACGCTCCCCCTAAAGGATTGTCGTACCCTCACCTGGACCCTAAGCCGTCCCCGTCCCCTAACCCTAAACCTAGCCCGAACCCTAACCCTAACACTTCCCCGAAGCCTGACCCTCACCCGTCCCCTAATCCTAACCCGTACGCTAACACTAACCCGCGCCCTCACACGTACGCTCCCCCTAAAGCGCTGTCGTACCCTCACCTGGACCTGAAGCCGTCCCCGTCCCCTAACCCTAACCCTAGCCCGAACCCTAACCCTAACCCTTCCCCGAAGCCTGACCCTCACCCGTCCCCTAATCCTAACCCGTACGCTAATACTAACCTGCGCCCTCACACGTACGCTCCCCCTAAAGCGTTGTCGTACCCTCTCCTGGACCCTAAGCCGTCCCCGTCCCCTAACCCTAACCCTAGCCCGAACCCTAACCCTAACCCTTCCCCGAAGCCTGACCCTCACCCGTCCCCTAATCCTAACCCGTACGCTAACACTAACCCGCGCCCTCACACGTACGCTCCACCTAAGGAGTTGTCGTACCCTCACCTGGACCCTAAGCCGTCCCCGTCCCCTAACCCTAACCCTAGCCCGAACCCTAACCCTAACCCTTCCCCGAAGCCTGACCCTCAACCGTCCCCTAATCCTAACCCGTACGCTAACACTAACCCGCGCCCTCACACGTACCCTCCCCCTAAAGCATTGTCGTACCCTCACCTGGACCCTAAGCCGTCCCCGTCCCCTAACCCTAACCCTAGCCCGAACCCTAACCCTAACACTTCCCCGAAGCCTGACCCTCACCCGTCCCCTAATCCTAACCCGTACGCTAACACTAACCGGCGCCCTCACACGTACGCTCCCCCTAAAGCGTTGTCGTACCCTCACCTGGACCCTAAGCCGTCCCCGTCCCCTAACCCTAACCCTAGCCCGAGCCCTAACCCTAACCCTTCCCCGAAGCCTGACCCTCACCCGTCCCCTAATCCTAACCCGTACGCTAACACTAACCCGCGCCCTCACACGTACGCTCCACATAAAGAGTTGTCGTACCCTCACCTGGACCCTAAGCCGTCCCCGTCCCCTAACCCTAACCCTAGCCCGAACCCTAACCCTAACCGTTCCCCGAAGCCTGACCCTCAACCGTCCCCTAATCCTAACCCGTACGCTAACACTAACCCGCGCCCTCACACGTACGCTCCCCATAAAGAGTTGTCGTACCCTCACCTGGACCCTAAGCCGTCCCCGTCCCCTAACCCTAACCCTAGCCCGAACCCTAACCCTAACCCTTCCTCGAAGCCTGACCCTCACCCGTCCCCTAATCCTAACCCGTACGCTAACACTAACCGGCGCCCTCACACGTACGCTCCCCCTAAAGCGTTGTCGTACCCTCACCTGGACCCTAAGCCGTCCCCGTCCCCTAACCCTAACCCTAGACCGAACCCTAACCCTAACCCTTCCCTGAAGCCTGACCGTCACCCGTCCCCTAATCCTAACCCGTACGCTAACACTAACCCGCGCCCTCACACGTACGCTCCCCCTAAAGCATTGTCGTACCCTCACCTGGACCCTAAGCCGTCCCCGTCCCCTAACCCTAAACCTAGCCCGAACCCTAACCCTAACCCTTCCCCGAAGCCTGACCCTCACCCGTCCCCTAATCCTAACCCGTACGCTAACACTAACCCGCGCCCTCACACGTACGCTCCCCCTAAAGCGCTGTCGTACCCTCACCTGGACCTGAAGCCGTCCCCGTCCCCTAACCCTAACCCTAGCCCGAACCCTAACCCTAACCCTTCCCCGAAGCCTGACCCTCACCCGTTCCCTAATCCTAACCCGTACTCTAATACTAACCTGCGCCCTCACACGTACGCTCCCCCTAAAGCGTTGTCGTACCCTCACCTGGACCCTAAGCCGTCCCCGTCCCCTAACCCTAACCCTAGCCCGAACCCTAACCCTAACCCTTCCCCGAAGCCTGACCCTCACCCGTCCCCTAATCCTAACCCGTACGCTAACACTAACCCGCGCCCTCACACGTACGCTCCACCTAAAGGGTTGTCGTACCCTCACCTGGACCCTAAGCCGTCCCCGTCCCCTAACCCTAACCCTAGCCCGAACCCTAACCCTAACCCTTCCCCGAAGCCTGACCCTCAACCGTCCCCTAATCCTAACCCGTACGCTAACACTAACCCGCGCCCTCACACGTACCCTCCCCCTAAAGCATTGTCGTACCCTCACCTGGACCCTAAGCCGTCCCCGTCCCCTAACCCTAACCCTAGCCCGAACCCTAACCCTAACCCTTCCCCGAAGCCTGACCCTCACCCGTCCCCTAATCCTAACCCGTACGCTAACACTAACCTGCGCCCTCACACGTACGCTCCCCCTAAAGCATTGTCGTACCCTCACCTGGACCCTAAGCCGTCCCCGTCCCCTAACCCTAACCCTAGCCCGAACCCTAACCCTAACCCTTCCCCGAAGCCTGACCCTCACCCGTCCCCTAATCCTAACCCGTACGCTAACACTAACCCGCGCCCTCACACGTACGCTCCCCCTAAAGCATTGTCGTACCCTCACCTGGACCCTTAGCCGTCCCCGTCCCCTAAACCTAACCCTAGCCCGAACCCTAACCCTAACCCTTCCCCGAAGCCTGACCCTCACAAGTCCCATAATCCTAACCCGTACGCTAACACTAACCCGCGCCCTCACACGTACGCTCCCCCTAAAGCGTTGTCGTACCCTCACCTGGACCCTAAGCCGTCCCCGTCCCCTAACCCTAACCCTAGCCCGAACCCTAACCCTAATCCTTCCCCGAAGCCTGACCCTCACCCGTCCCCTAATCCTAACCCGTACGCTAACACTAACCCGCGCCCTCACACTTACGCTCCCCCTAAAGCGTTGTCGTACCCTCACCTGGACCCTAAACCGTCCCCGTCCCCTAACCCTAACCGTAGCCCGAACCCTAACCCTAACACTTCCCCGAAGCCTGACCCTCACCCGTCCCCTAATCCTATCCCGTACGCTAACACTAACCCACGCCCTCACACGTACGCTCCCCCTAAAGCGTTGTCGTACCCTCAGCTGGACCCTAAGCCGTCCCCGTCCCCTAACCCTAACCCTAGCCCGAACCCTAACCCTAACCCTTCCCCGAAGCCTGACCCTCACCCGTCCCCTAATCCTAACCCGTACGCTAACACTAACCTGCGCCCTCACACGTACGCTCCCCCTAAAGCATTGTCGTACCCTCACCTGGACCCTAAGCCGTCCCCGTCCCCTAACCCTAACCCTAGCCCGAACCCTAACCCTAACCCTTCCCCGAAGCCTGACCCTCACCCGTCCCCTAATCCTAACCCGTACGCTAACACTAACCTGCGCCCTCACACGTACGCTCCCCCTAAAGCGTTGTCGTACCCTCACCTGGACCCTAAGCCGTCCCCGTTCCCTAACCCTAACCCTAGCCCGAACCCTAACCCTAATCCTTCCCCGAAGCCTGACCCTCACCCGTCCCCTAATCCTAACCCGTACTCTAACACTAACCCGCGCCCTCACACGTACGCTCCCCCTAAAGCGTTGTCGTACCCTCACCTGGACCCTAAGCCGTCCCCGTCCCCTAACCCTAACCCTAGCCCGAACCCTAACCCTAACCCTTCCCCGAAGCCTGACCCTCACCCGTCCCCTAATCCTAACACGTACGCTAACACTAACCCGCGCCCTCACCCGTACGCTCCCCGTAAAGAGTTGTCGTACCCTCACCTGGACCCTAAGCCGTACCCGTCCCCTAACCCTAACCCTAGCCCGAACCCTAACCCTAACCCTTCCCCGAAGCCTGACCCTCACCCGTCCCCTAATCCTAACCCGTACGCTAACACTAACCCGCGCACTCACACGTACACTCCCCCTAAAGTGTTGTCGTACTCTCACCTGGACCCTAAACCCTCCCCGTCCACTAACCCTAACCCTAGCCCGAACCCTAACCCTAAACCTTCCCCGAAGCCTGACCCTCACCCGTCCCCTAATCGTAACCCGTACGCTAACACTAACCCGCGCCCTCAACGTACCCTCCCCCTAAAGCGTTGTCGTACCCTCACCTGGACCCTAAACCATCCCCGTCCCCTAACCCTAACCCTAGCCTGAACCCTAACCCTAACCCTTCCCCGAAGCCTGACCCTCACCCGTCCCCTAATCCTAACCCGTACGCTAACACTAACCCGCGCCCTCACACGTACGCTCCCCCTAAAGCGTTGTCGTACCCTCACCTGGACCCTAAACCGTCCCCGTCCCCTAACCCTAACCCTAGCCCGAACCCTAACCCTAACCCTTCCCCGAAGCCTGACCCTCACCCGTCCCCTAATCCTAAACCGTACGCTAACACTAACCCGCGCCCTCACACGTACGCTCCCCCTAAAGCGTTGTCGTACCCTGACCTGGACCCTAAATCCTCCCCGTCCACTAACCCTAACCCTAGTCCGAACCCTAACCCTAACCCTTCCCCGAAGCCTGACCCTCACCCGTCCACTAATCCTAACCCGTACGCTAACACTAACCCGCGCCCTCACACGTACGCTCCCCCTAAAGCGTTGTCGTACCCTCACGTGGACCCTAAACCCTCCCCGTCCCCTAACCCTTACCCTAGCCCGAACCCTAACCCTAACCCTTCCCCGAAGTCTGACCGTCACCCGTCCCCTAATCCTAACCCGTACGCTAACACTCACCCGCGCCCTCACACGTACGCTCCCCCTAAAGCGTTGTCGTACCCTCACCTGGACCCTAAACCCTCCCCGTCCCCTAACCCTAAACCTAGCCCGAACCCTAACCCTAACACTTCCCCGAAGCCTGACCCTCACCCGTCCCCTAATCCTAACCCGTACGCTAACACTAACCCGCGCCCTCACACGTACGCTCCCCCTAAAGCGTTGTCGTACCCTCACCTGGACCCTAAACCCTCCCCGTCCCCGTCCCCTAACCCTAGCCCGAACCCTAACCCTAACCCTTCCCCGAAGCCTGACCCTCACCCGTCCCCTAATCCTAACCCGTACGCTAACACTAACCCGCGCCCTCACACGTACGCTCCCCCTAAAGCGTTGTCGTACCCTCACCTGGACCCTAAACCCTCCCCGTCCCCTAACCCTAACCCTAGCCCGAACCCTAACCCTAAACCTTCCCCGAATCCTGACCCTCACCCGTCCCCTAATCCTAACCCGTACGCTAACACTAACCCGCGCCCTCACACGTACGCTCCCCCTAAAGCGTTGTCGTACCCTCACCTGGACCCTAAACCCTCCCCGTCCACTAACCCTAACCCTAGCCCGAACCCTAACCCTAACCCTTCCCCGAAGCCTGACCCTCACCCGTCCCCAAATCCTAACCCGTATGGTAACACTAACCCGCGCCCTCACAGGTACGCTCCCCCTAAAGCGTTGTCGTACCCTCACCTGGACCCTAAACCGTCCCCGTTCCCTAACCCTAACCCTAGCCCGAACCATAACCCTAACCCTTCCCCGAAGCCTGACCCTCACCCGTCCCCTAATCCTAACCCGTACGCTAACACTAACTCTCGCCCTCACACGTACGCTCCCCCTAAAGCGGTGTGGTACCCTCACCTGGACCCTAAACCGTCCCCGTCCCCTAACCCTAACCCTAGCCCGAACCCTAACCCTAACCCTTCCCCGAAGCCTGACCCTCACCCGTCCCCTAATCCTAACCCGTACGCTAACACTAACCCGCGCCCTCACACGTACGCTCCCCCTAAAGCGTTGTCGTACCCTCACCTGGACCCTAAACCCTCCCCGTCCCCTAACCCTAACCCTAGCCCGAACCCTAACCCTAACACTTCCCCGAAGCCTGACCCTCACCCGTCACCTAATCCTAAGCCGTACGCTAATACTAACCCGCGCCCTCACACGTACGCTCCCCCTAAAGCGTTGTCGTACCCTCACCTGGACCCTAAACCCTCCCCGTCCCCTAACACTAACCCTAGCCCGAACCCTAACCCTAACACTTCCCCGAAGCCTGACCCTCACCCGTCCCCTAATCCTAAACCGTACGCTAACTCTAACCCACGCCCTCACACGTACGCTCAGCCTAAAGCGTTGTCGTACCCTCACCTGGACCCTAAACCCTCCCCGTCAACTAACCCTAACCCTAGACCGAACCCTAACCCTAACCCTTCCCCGAAGCCTGACCCTCACCCGTCCCCTAATCCTAACACGTACGCTAACACTAACCCGCGCCCTCACACGTACGCTCCCCCTAAAGCGTTTTCGTACCCTCATCTGGACCCTAAAACCTCCCCGTCCCCTAACCCTAACCCTAGCCCGAACCCTAACCCTAACCCTTCCCCGAAGCCTGACCCTCACCCGTCCCCTAATCCTAACCCGTACGCTAACACTAACCCGCGCCCTCACACGTACGCTCCCCCTAAAGCATTGTCGTACCCTCACCTGGACCCTAAACCCTCCCCGTCCACTAACCCTAACCCTAGCCCGAACCCTAACCCTATCCCTTCCCCGAAGCCTGACCCTCACCCGTCCCCTAATCCTAACCCGTACGCTAACACTAACCCGCGCCCTCACACGTACGCTCCCCCTAAAGCGTTGTCGTACCCTCACCTGGACCCTAAACCCTCCCCGTCCCCTAACCCTAACCCTAGCCCGAACCCTAACCCTAACCCTTCCCCGAAGCCTGACCCTCACCCGTCCCCTAAGCCTAACCCGTACTCTAACACTAACCCGCGCCCTCACACGTACGCTCCCCCTAAAGCGTTGTCGTACCCTCACCTGGACCCTAAACCCTCCCCGTCCACTAACCCTAACCCTAGCCCGAACCCTAACCCTAACCCTTCCCCGAAGCCTGACCCTCACCCGTCCCCTAATCCTATCCCGTACGCTAACACTATCCCGCCCCCTCACACGTACGCTCCCCCTAAAGCGTTGTCGTACCCTCACCTGGACCCTAAACCGTCCCCGTCCCCTAACCCTAACCCTAGCCCGAACCCTAACCCTAACCCTTCCCCGAAGCCTAACCCTCACCCGTCCCCTAATCCTAACCCGTACGCTAACACTAACCCGCGCCCTCACACGTACGCTCCCCCCAAAGCGTTGTCGTACCCTCACCTGGACCCTAAACCGTCCCCGTCCCCTAACCCTAACCCTAGCCCGAACCCTAACCCTAACCCTTCCCCGAAGCCTGACCCTCACCCGTCCCCTAATCCTAACACGTACGCTAACACTAACACGCGCCCTCACACATACGCTGCCCCTGAAGCGTTGTCGTACCCTCACCTGGACCCTAAACACTCCCCGTCCCCTAACCCTAACCGTAGCCCGAATCCTAACCCTAACCCTTCCCCGAAGCCTGACCCTCACCCGTCCCCTTATCCTAAGCCGTACGCTAACACTAACCCGCGCCCTCACACGTACGCTCCCCCTAAAGCGTTGTCGTACCCTCACCTGGACCCTAAACCCTCCCCGTCCCCTAATCCTAACCCTAGCCCGAACCCTAACCCGAACCCTTCCCCGAAGCCTGACCCTCACCCATCCCCTAATCCTAATCCGTACGCTAACACTAACCCGCGCCCTCACACGTACGCTCCCCCTAAAGCGTTGTTGTACCCTCACCTGGACCCTAAACCCTCCCCGTTCACTAACCCTAACCCTAGCCAGAACCCTAACCCTAACCCTTCCCCGAAGCCTGACCCTCACCCGTCACCTAATCCTAACCCGTACGCTAACACTAACCCGCGCCCTCACACGTACCCTCCCCCTAAAGCGTTGTCGTACCCTCACCTGGACCCTAAACCGTCCCCGTCCCCTAACCCTAACCCTAGCCCGAACCCTAACCCTAACCCTTCCCCGAAGCCTGACCCTCAACCGTCCCCTAATCCTAACCCGTACGCTAACACTAACCCGCGCCCTCACACGTACGCTCCCCCTAAAGCGTTGTCGTACCCTCACCTGGACCCTAAACCCTCCCCGTCCCCTAACCCTAACCCTAGCCCGAACCCTAACCCTAAACCTTCCCCGAATCCTGACCCTCACCCGTCCCCTAATCCTAACCCGTACGCTAACACTAACCCGCGCCCTCACACGTACGCTCCCCCTAAAGCGTTGTCGTACCCTCACCTGGACCCTAAACCCTCCCCGTCCACTAACCCTAACCCTAGCCCGAACCCTAACCCTAACCCTTCCCCGAAGCCTGACCCTCACCCGTCCCATAATCCTAACCCGTACGCTAACACTAACCCGCGCCCTCACACGTACCCTCCCCCTAAAGCATTGTCGTACCCTCACATGGACCCTAAACCGTCCCCGTTCCCTAACCCTAACCCTAGCCCGAACCCTAACCCTAACCCTTCCCCGAAGCCTGACCCTCACCCGTCCCCAAATCCTAACCCGAATGGTAACACTAACCCGCGACCTCACACGTACGCTCCCCCTAAAGCGTTGTCGTACCCTCACCTGGACCCTAAACCGTCCCCGTTCCCTAACCCTAACCCTAGCCCGAACCCTATCCCTAACCCTTCCCCGAAGCCTGACCCTCACCCGTCCCCTAATCCTAACCCGTACGCTAACACTAACTCTCGCCCTCACACGTACGCTCCCCCTAAAGCGGTGTGGTACCCTCACCTGGACCCTAAACCGTCCCCGTCCCCTAACCCTAACCCTAGCCAGAACCCTAACCCTAACCCTTCCCTGAAGCCTGACCCTCACCCGTCACCTAATCCTAACGCGTACGCTAACACTAACCCACGCCCTCACACGTACGCTCCCCCTAAAGCGTTGTCGTACCCTCACCTGGACCCTAAACCGTCCCCGTCCCCTAACCCTAACCCTAGCCCGAACCCTAACCCTAACCCTTCCCCGAAGCCTGACCCTCACCCGTCCCCTAATCCTAACCCGTACGCTAACACTAACCTGCGCCCTCACACGTACGCTCCCCCTAAAGCATTGTCGTACCCTCACCTGGACCCTAAACCGTCCCCGTCCCCGTCCCCTAACCCTAGACCGAACCCTAACCCTAACCCTTCCCCGAAGCCTGTCCCTCACCCGTCCCCTAATCCTAACCCGTACGCTAACACTAACCCGCGCCCTCACACGTACGCTCCCCGTAAAGCGTTGTCGTACCCTCACCTGGACCCTAAACCCTCCCTGTCTCCGTCCCCTAACCTTAGCCCGAACCCTAACCCTAACCCTTCCCCGAAGCCTGACCCTCACCCGTCCCCTAATCCTATCCCGTACGCTAACACTAACCCGCCCCCTCACACGTACGCTCCCCCTAAAGCGTTGTCGTACCCTCACCTGGACCCTAAACCGTCCCCGTCCCCTAACCCTAACCCTAGCTCGAACCCTAACCCTAACCGTTCCCCGAAGCCTAACCCTCACCCGTCCCCTAATCCAAACCCGTACGCTAACACTAACCCGCGCCCTCACACGTACGCTCCCCCCAAAGCGTTGTCGTACCCTCACCTGGACCCTAAACCGTCCCCGTCCCCGAACCCTAACCCTAGCCCGAACCCTAACCCTAACCCTTCCCCGAAGCCTGACCCTCACCCGTCCCCTAATCCTAACCCGTACGCTAACACTAACACGCGCCCTCACACATACACTCCCCCTGAAGCGTTGTCGTACCCTCACCTGGACCCTAAACACTCCCCGTCCCCTAACCCTAACCGTAGCCCGAATCCTAACCCTAACCCTTCCCCGAAGCCTGACCCTCACCCGTCCCCTTATCCTAAGCCGTACGCTAACACTAACCCGCGCCCTCACACTTACGCTCCCCCTAAAGCGTTGTCGTACCCTCACCTGGACCCTAAACCCTCCCCGTCCCCTAATCCTAACCCTAGCCCGAACCCTAACCCGAACCCTTCCCCGAAGCCTGACCCTCACCCGTCCCCTAATCCTAACCCGTACGATAACACTAACCCGTTCCCTCAAACGTACGCTCCCCCTAAAGCGTTGTCGTACCCTCTTCTGGACCCTAAACCGTCTCCGTCCCCTAACCCTAACCCTAGCCCGAACCCTAACCCTAACCCTTCCCCGAAGCCTGACCCTCACCCGTCCCCTAATCCTAACCCGTACGGTAACACTGACCCGCGCCCTCACACGTACGCTCCCTCTAAAGCGTTGTCGTACCCTCACCTGGACCCTAAACCCTCCCCGTCCCCTAACCCTAACCCTAGCCCGAACCCTAACCCTAACCCTTCCCCGAAGCCTGACCCTCACCCGTCCCCTAATCCTAACCCGTACGCTAACACTAACCCGCGCCCTCACACGTACGCTCCCCCTAAAGCGTTGTCGTACCCTCATCTGGACCCTAAAACCTCCCCGTCCCCTAACCCTAACCCTAGCCCGAACCCTAACCCTAACCCTTCCCCGAAGCCTGACCCTCACCCGTCCCCTAATCCTAACCCGTACGCTAACACTAACCCGCGCCCTCACACGTACGCTCCCCCTAAAGCGTTGTCGTACCCTCACCTGGACCCTAAACCCTCCCCGTCCACTAACCCTAACCCTAGCCCGAACCCTAACCCTAACCCTTCCCCGAAGCCTGACCCTCACCCGTCACCTAATCCTAACCCGTACGCTAACACTAACCCGCGCCCTCACACGTACCCTCCCCCTAAAGCGTTGTCGTACCCTCACGTGGAACCTAAACCGTCCCCGTCCCCTAACCCTAACCCTAGGCCGAACCCTAACCCTAACACTTCCCCGAAGCCTGACCCTCACCCGTCCCCTAATCCTAACCCGTACGCTAACACTAACCCGCGCCCTCACACGTACGCTCCCCCTAAAGCGTTGTCGTACCCTCACCTGGACCCTAAACCCTCCCCGTCCCCTAACACTAACCCTAGCCCGAAACCTAACCCTAAACCTTCCCCGAATCCTGACACTCACCCGTCCCCTAATCCTAAACCGTACGCTAACACTAACCCGCGCCCTCACACGTACGCTCCCCCTAAAGCGTTGTCGTACCCTCACCTGGACCCTAAACCCTCCCCGTCCAGTAACCCTAACCCTAGCCCGAACCCTAACCCTAACCCTTCCCCGAAGCCTGACCCTCACCCGTCCCATAATCCTAACCCGTACGCTAACACTAACCCGCGCCCTCACACGTACCCTCTCCCTAAAGCGTTGTCGTACCCTCACCTGGACCCTAAACCGTCCCCGTCCCCTAACCCTAACCCTAGCCCGAACCCTAACGCTAACCCTTCCCCGAAGCCTGACCCTCACCCGTCCCCAAATACTAACCCGTATGGTAACACTAACCCGCGGCCTCACACGTACGCTCCCCCTAAAGCGTTTTCGTACCCTCACCTGGACCCTAAACCGTCCCCGTCCCCTAACCCTAACCCTAGCCCGAACCCTAACCCTAACCCTTCCCCGAAGCCTGACCCTCACCCGTCCCCTAATCCTAACCCGTACGCTAACACTAACCCTCTCCCTCACACGTACGCTCCCCCTAAAGCGTTGTCGTACACTCACCTGGACCCTAAACCGTCCCCGTCCCCTAACCCTAACCCTAGCCCGAACCCTAACCCTAACCCTTTCCCGAAGCCTGACCCTAACCCGTCCCCTAATCCTAACCCGTACTCTAACACTAACCCGCGCCCTCACATGTACGCTCCCCCTAAAGCGTTGTCGTACCCTCACCTGTACCCTAAACCCTTCCCGTCCCCTAACCCTAACCCTAGCCCGAACCCTAACCCTAACCCTTCCCCGAAGCCTGACCCTCACCCGTCCCCTAATCCTAAGCCGTACGCTAACACTAACCCACGCCCTCACACGTACGCTCCCCCTAAAGCGTTGTCGTATCCTCACCTGGACCCTAAACCCTCCCCCTACCCTAACCCTAACCCTAGCCCGAACCCTAACCCTAACACTTCCCCGAAGCCTGACCCTCAACCGTACCCTAATCCTAACCCGTACGCTAACACTAACCCACGCCCTCACACGTACACTCCCCCTAAAGCGTTGTCGTACCCTCACCTGGACCCTAAACCGTCCCCGTCCCCTAACCCTAACCCTAGCCCGAACCCTAACCCTAACCCTTCCCCGAAGCCTGACCCTCACCTGTCCCCTAATCCTAATCCGTACGCTAACACTAACCCGCGCCCTCACACGTACGCTCCGCCTAAAGCGTTGTCGTACCCTCACCTGGACCCTAAACAGTCCTAGTCCCCTAACCCTAACCCTAGCCCGAACCCTAACCCTAACCCTTCCCCGAAGCCTGACCCTCACCTGTCCCCTAATCCTAACCCGTACGCTAACACTAACCCGCGCCCTCACACGAACGCTCAGCCTAAAGCGTTGTCGTACCCTCACCTGGACCCTAAACCCTCCCCGTCAACTAACCCTAACCCTAGACCGAACCCTAACCCTAACCCTTCCCCGAAGCCTGACCCTCACCCGTCCCCTAATCCTAACCCGTACGCTAACACTAACCCGCGCCCTCACACGTACGCTCCCCCTAAAGCGTTGTCGTACCCTCACCTGGACCCTAAACCCTCCCCGTCCCCTAACCCTAACCATAGCCCGAACCCTAACCCTAACCCTTCCCCGAAGCCTGACACTCACCCGTCCCCTAATCCTAACCCGTACGCTAACACTAACCCGCGCCCTCACACGTACGCTCCCCCTAAAGCGTTGTTGTACCCTCACCTGGACCCTAAACCGTCCCCGTCCCCTAACCCTAACCCTAGCCCGAACCCTAACCCTAACCCTTCCCCGAAGCCTGACCCTCACCCGTCCCCTAATCCTAACCCGTACGCTAACACTAACCCGCGCCCTCACACGTACACTCCCCCTAAAGCGTTGTCGTACCCTCACCTGGACCCTAAACCCTCCCCTTCCCCTAACCCTAACCCTAGCCCGAACCCTAACCCAAACCCTTCCCCGAAGCCTGACCCTCACACGTCCCCTAATCCTAAGCCGTACGCTAACACTAACCCGCGCCCTCACACGTACGCTCACCCTAAATCGTTGTCGTACCCTCACCTGGACCCTAAACTGTCCCCGTCCCCTAACCCTAACCCTAGCCCGAACCCTAACCCTAACCCTTCCCCGAAGCCTAACCCTCACCTGTCCCCTAATCCTAACCCGTACGCTAACACTAACCCACGCCCTCACACGTACGCTCCCCCTAAAGCGTTGTCGTACCCTCACCTGGACCCTAAACCGTCCCCGTCCCCTAACCCTAACCCTACCCCGAACCATAACTCTAACCCTTCCCCGAAGCCTGACCCTCACCCGTCCCCTAATCCTAACCCGTACGCTAACACTAAACTGCGCCCTCGCATGTACGCTCCCCTAAAGCGTTGTTGTACCCTCACCTGGACCCTAAACCGTCCCCGTCCCCTAACCCTAACCCTAGCCCGAACCCTAACCCTAACCCTTCCCCGAAGCCTGACCCTCACCCGTCCCCTAATCCTAACCCGTACGCTAACACTAACCCACGCCCTCACACGTGCGCACCCCCTAAAGCGTTGTCGTACCCTCACCTGGACCCTAAACCGTCCCCTTCCCCTAACCCTAACCCTAGCCCGAACCCTAACCCTAACCCTTCCCCGAAGCCTGACCCGCAACCTTCCCATAATCCTAACCCGTACACTAACACTAAACCGCGCCCTCACACATACGCTCCCCCTAAAGCGTTGTTGTACCCTCACCTGGACCCTGAACCCTCCCCATCCCCTAACCCTAACCCTAGCCCGAACCCTAACCCTAACCCTTCCCCGAAGCCTGACACTCACCCGTCCCCTAATCCTAACCCGTACGCTCACACGAACCCGCGCCCTCACACGTTCGCTCCCCCTAAAGCGTTGTCGTACCCTCACCTGGACCCTAAACCCTCCCCGTCCCCTAACCCTAACCCTAGCCCGAACCCTAACCCTAACCCTTCCCCGAAGCCTGACCCTCACCCGTCCCCTAATCCTAACCCGTACGCTAACACTAACCGGCGCCCTCACACGTACGCTCCCCCTAAAGCGTTGTCGTACCCTCACCTGGACCCTAAACCGTCCCCGTCCCCTAACCCTAACCCTAGCCCGAACCCTAACCCTAAATCTTCCCCGAAGCCTGACCCTCACCCGTCCCCTAATCCTAACCCGTACGCTAACACTAACCCGCGCCCTCACACGTACGCTCCCCCTAAAGCGTTGTCGTACCCTCACCTGGACCCTAAACCCTCGCCGTCCCCTAACCCTAACCCTAGCCCGAACCCTAACCCTAACCCTTCCCCGAAGCCTGACCCTCACCCGTCCCCTAATCCTAAGCCGTACGCTAACACTAACCCGCGCCCTCACACGTACGCTCCCCCTAAAGCGTTGTCGTACCCTCACCTGGACCCTAAACCCTCCCCGTCCCCTAACCCTAACCCTAGCCCGAACCCTAACCCTAACACTTCCCCGAAGCCTGACCCTCACCCCTCCCCTAATCCTAACCCGTACGCTAACACTAACCCGCGCCCTCACACGTACGCTCCCCCTAAAGCATTGTCGTACCCTCACCTGGACCCTAAGCCGTCCTCGTCCCCTAACCCTAACCCTAGCCCGAACCCTAACCCTAACCCTTCCCCGAAGCCTGACCCTCACCCGTCTACTAATCCTAACCCGTACGCTAACACTAAACCGCGCCCTCACACGTACGCTCCCCCTAAAGCGTTGTCGTACCCTCACCTGGAACCTAAGCCGTCCCCGTCCCCTAACCCTAACCCTAGCCCGAACCCTAACCCTAACCCTTCCCCCGAAGCCTGACCCTCACCCGTCCCCTTATCCTAACACGTACGCTAAAACTAACCCGCGCCCTCACACGTACGCTCCCCCTAAAGCGTTGTCGTACCGTCACCTGGACCCTAAGCCGTCCCCGTCCCCTAACCCTAACCCTAGCCCGAACCCTAACCCTAACCCTTCCCCGAAGCCTGACACTCACCCGTCCCCTAATCCTAACCCGTACGCTAACACTAACCCGCGCCCTCACACGTACGCTCCCCCTAATGCGTTGTCGTACCCTCACCTGGACCCTAAGCCATCCCCGTTCCCTAACCCTAACCCTAGGACGAACCCTAACCCTGAACCTTCCCCGAAGCCTGACCCTCACCCGTCCCCTAATCCTAACCCGTTCGCTAACACTAACCCGCGCCCTCACATGTACGCTCCACCAAAAGCGTTGTCGTACCCTCACCTGGACCCTAAGCCGTCCCCGTCCCCTAACCCTAACCCTAGCCCGAACCCTAACCCTAACCCTTGTCCGAAGCCTGACCCTCACCCGTCCCCTAATCCTAACCCGTACGCTAACACTAACCCGCGCCCTCACACATACGCTCCCCCTAAAG
Organism: Globicephala melas; assembly: GCF_963455315.2. Taxonomy (NCBI): domain Eukaryota; kingdom Metazoa; phylum Chordata; class Mammalia; order Artiodactyla; family Delphinidae; genus Globicephala; species Globicephala melas. The sequence goes on from NW_027207259.1 coordinate 622,649, forward strand.
CGTTGTCGTACCCTCACCTGGACCCTAAGCCGTCCCCGTCCCCTAACCCTAACCCTAGCCCGAACCCTAACCCTAACACTTCCCCGAAGCCTGACCCTCACCCGTCCCCTAATCCTAACACATACGCTAACACTAACCCGCGCCCTCACACGTACGCTCCCCCTAAAGCGTTGTCGTACCCTCACCTGGACCCTAAGCCGTCCCCGTCCCCTAATCCTAACCCTAGCCCGAACCCTAACCCTAACCCTTCTCCGAAGCCTGACCCTCACGCGTCCCCTAATCCTAACCCGTACGCTAACACTATCCCGCGCCCTCACACGTACGCTCCACCTAAACTGTTGTCGAACCCTCACCTGGACCCTAAGCCGTCCCCGTCCGCTAACCCTAACCCTAGCCCGAACCCTAACCCTAAACCTTCCCCGAAGCCTGACCCTCACCCGTACCCTAATCCTAACCCGTACGCTAACACTAACCCGCGCCCTCACACGTACGCTCCCCCTAAAGCATTGTCGTACCCTCACCTGGACCCTAAGCCGTCCCCGTCCCCTAACCCTAACCCTAGCCCGAACCCTAACCCCAACCCTTCCCCGAAGCCTGACACTCACCCGTCCCCTAATCCTAACCCGTACGCTAACACTAACCCGCGCCCTCACACGTACGCTCCACCTAAAGCGTTGTCGTACCCTCACCTGGACCCTAAGCCGTCCCCGTCCCCTAACCCTAACCCTAGTCCGAACCCTAACCCTAAACCTTCCCCGAAGCCTGACCCTCACCCGTCCCCTAATCCTAACCCGTACGCTAACACTAACCCGCGCCCTCTCACGTACGCTCCCCCTAAAGCGTTGTCGTACCCTCACCTGGACCATAAGCCGTCCCCGTCCCCTAACCCTAAACCTAGCCCGAACCCTAACCCTAACCCTTCCCCGAAGCCTGACCCTCACCCGTCCCCTAATCCTAACCCGTACGCTAACACTAACCCGCGCCCTCACACGTACGCTCCCCCTAAAGCATTGTCGTACCCTCACCTGGACCCTAAGCCGTCCCCGTCCCCTAACCTTAACCCTAGCCCGAACCCTAACCCTAAAATTTCCCCGAAGCCTGACCCTCACCCGTCCCCTAATCCTAACCCGTACGCTAACACTAACCCGCGCCCTCACACGTACGCTCCCCCTAAAGCGTTGTCATACCCTCACCTGGACCCTAAGACGTCCCCGTCCCCTAAACCTAACCCTTCCCCGAAGCCTGACCCTCACCCGTCACCTAATCCTAACCCGTACGCTAACACTAACCCGCGCCCTCACACGTACGCTCCCCCTAAAGCGTTGTCGTACCCTCACCTGGACCCTAAACCGTCCCCGTCCCTAACCCTAACTCTAGCCCGAACCCTAACCCTAACCCTTCCCCGAAGCCTGACCCTCACCCGTCCCCTAATCCTAACCTGTACGCTAACCCTAACCCGCACCCTCACACGTACGCTCCCCCTAAAGCGTTCTCATACCCTCACCTGGACCCTAAACCGTCCCCGTCCCCTAACCCTAACCCTAGCCCGAACACTAACTGTAACCCTTCCCCGAAGCCTGACCCTCACCCGTCCCATAATCCTAACCCGTACGCTAGCACTAACCCACGCCGTCACACGTACGCTCCCCCTAAAGCGTTGTCGTACACTCACCTGGACCCTAAGCTGTCCCCGTCCCCTAACCCTAACCCTAGCCCGAACCCTAACCCTAACCCTTCCCCGAAGCCTGACCCTCACCCGTCCCCTAATCGTAACCCGTACGCTAACTCTAACCCGCGCCCTCACACGTACGCTCCCTCTAAAGCGTTGTCGTACCCTCACCTGGACCCTAAGCCGTCCCCGTCCCCTAACCCTAAAACTTCCCCGAAGCCTGATCCTCACCCGTCACCTAATCCTAACCCGTACGCTAACACTAACCCGTGCCCTCACACGTACGCTCCCCCTAAAGCGTTGTCGTACCCTCACCTGGACCCTAAACCGTCCCCGTCCCTAACCCTAACTCTAGCCCGAACCCTAACCCTAACCCTTCCCCGAAGCCTGACCCTCACCCGTCCCCTAATCCTAACCCGTACGCTAACACTAACCCGCGCCCTCACACGTACGCTCCCCCTAAACCGTTGTCGTACCCTCACCTGGACCCTAAGCCGTCCCCGTCCCCTAACCCTAACCCTAGCCCGAACCCTAACCCTAACCATACCCCGAAGCCTGACCCTCACCCGTCCCCTAATCCTAACCCGTACGCTAACACTAACCCGCGCCCTCACACGTACGCTCCACGTAAAGCGTTGTCGTACCCTCACCTGGACCCTAAGCCGTCCCCGTCCCCTAACCCTAACCCTAGCCCGAACCCTAACCCTAACCCTTCCCCGAAGCCTGACCCTCACCCGTACCCTAATCCTAACCCATACGTTAACACTAACCCGCGCCCTCACACGTACGCTCCCCCTAAAGCGTTGTCGTACCCTCACCTGGACCCTAAGCCGTCCCCGTCCCCTGACCCTAACCATAGCCCGAACCCTAACCCTAACCTTTCCCGAAGCCTGACCCTCACCGGTCCCCTAGTACTAACCCGTACGCTAACACTAACCCATGCCCTCACACGTACGCTCCACCTAAAGCGTTGTCGTACCCTCACCTGGACCCTTAGCCGTCCCCGTCCCCTAACCCTAACCCTAGCCCGAACCCTAACACTAACCCTTCGCCGAAGCCTGACCCTCACCCGTCCCCTAATCCTAACCGGTACGCTAACACTAACCTGCGCCCTCACACGTACGCACCCCCTAAAGCGTTGTCGTACCCTCACCTGGACCCTAAGCCGTCCCTGTCCCCTAACCCTAACCCTAGCCCGAACCCTAATCCTAACCCTTCCCTGAAGCCTGACCCTCACACGTCCCCTAATCCTAACCCGTACGCTAACACTAACCCGCGCCCTCACACGTACGCTCCCCCTAAAGCGTTGTCGTACCCTCACCTGTACCCTAAGCCGTCCCCGTTCCCTCACCCTAAACCTAGCCCGAACCCTAACCCTAAACCTTCCCCGAAGCCTGACCCTCACCCGTCCCCTAATCCTAACCCGTACGCTAACACTAACATGCGCCCTCACACGTACGCTCCCCCTAAAGCGTTGTCGTACCCTCACCTGGATCCTAAGCCGTCCCCGTCCTCTAACCCTAACCCTAGCCGGAACTCTAACCCTAACCCTTCCCCGAAGCCTGACCCTCACCCGTCCCCTAATCCTAACCCGTACGCTAACTCTAACCCGCGCCCTCACACGTACGCTCCCTCTAAAGCGTTGTCGTACCCTCACCTGGACCCTAAGCCGTCCCCGTCCCCTAACCCTAACCCTTCCCCGAAGCCTGATCCTCACCCGTCACCTAATCCTAACCCGTACGCTAACACTAACCCGTGCCCTCACACGTACGCTCCCCCTAAAGCGTTGTCGTACCCTCACCTGGACCCTAAGCCGTCCCCGTCCCCAAACCCTAACCCTAGCCCGAACCCTAACCCTAACACTTCCCCGAAGCCTGAACCTCACCCGTCCCCTAATCCTAACCCGTACGCTAACACTAACCCACGCCCTCACACGTACGCTCCCCCTAAAGCGTTGTCGTACCCTCACCTGGACCCTAAGCCGTCCCCGTCCCCTAACCCTAACCCTAGCCCGAACCCTAACCCTAACCCTTCCCCGAAGCCTGACCCTCACCGGTCCCATAATACTAACCCGTACGCTAACACTAACCCATGCCCTCACACGTACGCTCCACCTAAAGCGTTGTCGTACCCTCACCTGGACCCTAAGCCGTCCCCGTCCCCTAACCCTAACCCTAGCCCGAACCCTAACACTAACCCTTCGCCGAAGCCTGACCCTCACCCGTCCCCTAATCCTAACCGGTATGCTAACACTAACCCGCGCCCTCACACGTACGCACCCCCTAAAGCGTTGTCGTACCCTCACCTGGACCCTAAGACGTCCCTGTCCCCTAACCCTAACCCTAGCCCGAACCCTAATCCTAACCCTTCCCTGAAGCCTGACCCTCACCCGTCCCCTAATCCTAACCCGTACGCTAACACTAACCCGCGCCCTCACACGTACGCTCCCCCTAAAGCGTTGTCGTACCCTCACCTGGACCCTAAGCCGTCCCCGTTCTCTAACCCTAAACCTAGCCCGAACCATAACCCTAACCCATCCCCGAAGCCTGACCCTCACCCGTCCCCTAATCCTAACCCGTACGCTAACACTAACCCGCGCCCTCACACGTACGCTCCCCCTAAAGCGCTGTCGTACCCTCACCTGGAACTGAAGCCGTCCCCGTCCCCTAACCCTAACCCTAGCCCGAACCCTAACCCTAACCCTTCCCCGAAGCCTGACCCTCACCCGTCCCCTAATCCTAACCCGTACGCTAACACTAACCCACGCCCTCACACGTACGCTCCCCCTAAAGCGTTGTCGTACCCTCACCTGGACCCTAAACCCTCCCCGTCCCCTAACCCTAACCCTAGCCCGAACCCTAACCCTAACCCTTCCCCGAAGCCTGACCCTCACCCGTCCCATAATCCTCACCCGGACGCTAACACTAACCCGCGCCCTCACACGTACGCTCCCCCTAAAGCGTTGTCGTACCCTCACCTGGACCCTAAACCGTCCCCGTCCCCTAACCCTAACCCTAGCCCGAACCCTAACCCTAACCCTTCCCCGAAGCCTGACCCTCACCCGTCCACTAATCCTAACCCGTACGCTAACACTAACCCGCGCCCTCACACGTACGCTCCCCCTAAAGCGTTGTCGTACCCTCACCGGGACTCTAAGCTGTCCCCGTCCCCTAACCCTAACCCTAGCCCGAACCCTAACCCTAACCCTTCCCCGAAGCCTGACTCTCACCCGTCCCCTAATCCTAAACCGTACGCTAACACTAATCTGCGCCCTGACAAGTACGCTCCCCCTAAAACGTTGTCGTACCCTCACCTCGACCCTAAACCGTCCCCGTCCCCTAACCCTAACCCTAGCCCGAACCCTAACCCTAACCCATCCCCGAAGCCTGACCCTCACCCGTCCCTTAATCCTAACCCGTACGCTAACACTAACCCGCGCCCTCACACGTACGCTCCCCCTAAAGCGCTGTCGTACCCTCACCTGGAACTGAAGCCGTCCCCGTCCCCTAACCCTAACCCTAGCCCGAACCCTAACCCTAACCCTTCCCTGAAGCCTGACCCTCACCCGTCCCCTAATCCTAACCCGTACGCTAACACTAACCCGCGCCCTCACACGTACGCTCCCCCTAAAGCGTTGTCGTACCCTCACCTGGACCCTAAGCCGTCCCCGTCCTCTAACCCTAAACCTAGCCCGAACCATAACCCTAACCCATCCCCGAAGCCTGACCCTCACCCGTCCCCTAATCCTAACCCGTACGCTAACACTAACCCGCGACCGCACACGTACGCTCCCCCTAAATCGTTGTCGTACCCTCACCTGGACCCTAAACCCTCCCCGTCCCCTAACCCTAACCCTAGACCGAACCCTAACCCTAACCCTTCCCCGAAGCCTGACCCTCACCCGTCCCATAATCCTAACCCGTACGCTAACTCTAACCCGCGCCCTCACACGTACGCTCTCCCTAAAGCGTTGTCGTACCCTCACCTGGACCCTAAGCCGTCCCCGTCCCCTAACCCTAACCCTAGCCCGAACCGTAACCCTAACCCTTCCCCGAAGCCTGAACCTCACGCGTCCCCTAATCCTAACCCGTATGCTAACACTAACCCGCGCCCTCACACGTACGCTCCACCTAAAGCGTTGTCGTACCCTCACCTGGACCCTAAGCCGTCCCCGTCCCCTAACCCTAACCCTAGCCCGAACCCTAACCCTAACCCTTCCCCGAAGCCTGACCCTCACCCGTCCCCTAATTCTAACCCGTACGCTAACATTAAACCGCGCCCTCACACGTACGCTCCCCCTAAAGCGTTGTCGTACCCTCACCTGGACCCTATGCCGTCCCCGTCCCCTAACCGTAACCCTAGCCCGAACCCTAACCCTAAACCTTCCCCGAAGCCTGACCCTCACCCGTCCCCTAATCCTAACCCGTACGCTAACACTAACCCGCGCCCTCACACGTACGCTCCCCCTAAAGCGTTGTCGTACCCTCACCTGGACCCTAAGCCGTCCCCGTCCCCTAACCCTAAACCTAGCCCGAACCCTAACCCTAAACCTTCCCCGAAGCCTGACCCTCACCCGTCCCCTAATCCTAACCCGTACGCTAACACTAACCCGCGCCCTCACACGTACGCTCCCCCTAAAGCATTGTCGTACCCTTACCTGGACCCTAAGCCGTCCCCGTCCCCTAACCCTAACCCTAGCCCGAACCCTAACCCTAACCCTTCCCCGAAGCCTGACCCTCACCCGTCCCCTAATCCTAACCCGTACGCTAACACTAACCCGCGCCCTCACTCGTACGCTCCCCCTAAAGCATTGTCGTACCCTCACCTGGACCCTAAGCCGTCCCCGTCCCCTAACCCTAACCCTAGCCCGAACCCTAACCCTAACCCTTCCCCGAAGCCTGACCCTCACCCGTCCCCTAATCCTAACCCGTACGCTAACACTAACCCGCGCCCTCACACGTACGCTCCACCTAAAGCGTTGTCGTACCCTCACCTGGACCCTAAGCCGTCCCCGTCCCCTAACCCTAACCCTAGCCCGAACCCTAACCCTAACCCTTCCCCGAAGCCTGACCCTCACCCGTCCCCTAATCCTAACCCGTACGCTAACATTAAACCGCGCCCTCACACGTACGCTCCCCCTAAAGCGTTGTCGTACCCTCACCTGGACCCTATGCCGTCCCCGTCCCCTAACCCTAACCCTAGCCCTAACCCTAACCCTAAACCTTCCCCGAAGCCTGACCCTCACCCGTCCCCTAATCCTAACCCGTACGCTAACACTAACCCGCGCCCTCACACGTACGCTCCACCTAAAGCGTTGTCGTACCCTCACCTGGACCCTAAGCCGTCCCCATCCCCTAACCCTAACCCTAGGCCGAACCCTAACACTAACCCTTCCCCGAAGCCTGAACCTCACCCGTCCCCTAATCCTAACCCGTACGCTAACACTAACCCGCGCCCTCACACGTAGGCTCCCCCTAAAGCGTTGTCGTACCCTCACCTGGACCCTAAGCCGTCCCCGTCCCCTAACCCTAAACCTAGCCCGAACCCTAACCCTAACCCTTCCCCGAAGCCTGACCCTCACCCGTCCCCTAATCCTAACCCGTACGCTAACACTAACCCGCGCCCTCACACGTACGCTCCCCCTAAAGCATTGTCGTACCCTCACCTGGACCCTAAACCGTCCCCGTCCCCTAACCCTAACCGTAGCCCGAACCCTAACCCTAACACTTCCCCGAAGCCTGACCCTCACCCGTCCCCTAATCCTAACCCGTACGCTAACACTAACCCGCGCCCTCACATGTACGCTCCCCCTAAAGCATTGTCGTACCCTCAACTGGACCCTAAACCGTCCCCGTCCCCTAACCCTAACCCTAGCCCAAACCCTAACCCTAACACTTCCCCGAAGTCTGACCCTCACCCGTCCCCTAATCCTAACCCGTACGCTAACACTAACCCGCGCCCTCACACGTACGCTCCCCCTAAAGCGTTGTCGTACCCTCACCTGGACCTTAAACCATCACCGTCCCCTAACCCTAACCCTAGCCCAAACCCTAACCCTAACCCTTCCTCGAAGCCTGACCCTCACCCGTCCCCGAATCCTAACCCGTACGCTAACACTAACCCACGCCCTCACACGTACGCTCCCCCTAAAGCGTTGTCGTACCCTCACCTGGACCCTAAACCGTCCCCGTCCCTAACCCTAACCCTAGCCCGAACCCTAACCCTAACACTTCCCCGAAGCCTGACCCTCACCCGTCCCCTAATCCTAACCCGTACGCTAACACTAACCCGCGCCATCACACGTACGCTCCCCCTAAAGCGTTGTCGTACCCTCACCTGGACCCTAAACCCTCCCCGTCCCCTAACCCTAACCCTAGCCCGAACCCTAACCCTAACCCTTCCCCGAAGCCTGACCCTCACCCGTCCCCTAATCCTAACCCGTACGCTAACACTAACCCGCGCCCTCACATGTACGCTCCCCCTAAAGCGTTGTCGTACCCTCACCTGGACCCTAAACCGTCCCCGTCCCCTAAACCTAACCCTAGCCCGAACCTTAACCCTAACCCTTCCCCGAAGCCTGACCCTCACTCGTCCCCTAATCCTAACCCGTACGCTAACACTAACCCGCGCCCTCACACGTACGCACCCCCTAAAGCGTTGTCGTACCCTCACCTGGACCCTAAACCGTCCCCGTCCCCTAACCCTAACCCTAGCCCGAACCCTAACCCTAACCCTTCCCCGAAGCCTAACCCTCACCCGTCCCCTAATCCTAACCCGTACGCTAACACTAACCCGCGCCCTCACACGTACGCTCTCCCTAAAGCGTTGTCGTACCCTCACCTGGACCCTAAACCGTCCCCCTCCCCTAACCCTAACCCTAGCCCGAACCCTAACCCTAACCCTTCCCTGAAACATGACCCTCACCCGTCCCCTAATCCTAACCCGTACGCTAACACTAACCCACGCCCTCACACGTACGCTCCCCCTAAAGCCTTGTCGTACCCTCACCTGGACCCTAAACCGTCCCCGTCCCCTAACCCTAACCCTAGCCCGAACCCTAACCCTAACCCTTCCCCGAAGCCTGACACTCACCCGTCCCCTAATCCTAACCCGTACGCTCACACGAACCCGCGCCCTCACACGTACGCTCCCCCTAAAGCGTTGTCGTACCCTCACCTGGACCCTAAACCCTCCCCGTCCCCTAACCCTAACCCTAGCCCGAAACCTAACCCTAACCCTAACCCTTCCCCGAAGCCTGACCCTCACCCGTCCCCTAATCCTAACCCGTACGCTAACACTAACCCGCGCCCTCACACGTACGCTCCCCCTAAAGCGTTGTCGTACCCTCACCTGGACCCTAAACCGTCCCCGTCCCCTAACCCTAACCCTAGCCCGAACCCTAACCCGAACTCTTCCCCGAAGCCTGACCCTCACCCGTCACCTAATCCTAACCCGTACGCTAACACTAACCCGCGCCCTCACACGTACGCTCTTCCTAAAGCGTTGTCGTACCCTCACCTGGACCCTAAACCCTCGCCGTCCCCTAACCCTAACCCTAGCCCGAACCCTAACCCTAACCCTTCCCCGAAGCCTGACCCTCACCCGTCCCCTAATCCTAAGCCGTACGCTAACACTAACCCGCGCCTTCACACGTACGCTCCCCCTAAAGCGTTGTCATACCCTCACCTGGACCCTAAACCCTCCCCGTCCCCTAACCCTAACCCTAGCCCGAACCCTAACCCTAACACTTCCCCGAAGCCTGACCCTCACCCGTCCCCTAATCCTAACCCGTACGCTAACACTAACCCGCGCCCTCACACGTACGCTCTCCCTAAAGTGTTGTCGTACCCTCACCTGGACCCTAAACCCTCCCCGTTAACTAACCCTAACCCTAGCCCGAACCCTAACCCTAACCCTTCCCCGAAGCCTGACCCTCACCCGTCCCCTAATCCTAACCCGTACGCTAACACTAACCTGCGCCCTCACACGTACCCTCCCCCTAAAGCGTTGTTGTACCCTCACCTGGACCCTAAGCCGTCCCCGTCCCCTAACCCTAACCCTAGCCCGAACCCTAACCCTAACCCTTCCCCGAAGCCTGACCCTCACGCGTCCCCTAATCCTAACCCGTATGCTAACACTAACCCGCGCCCTCACACATACGCTCCCCCTAAAGCGTTGTCGTACCCTCACCTGGACCCTAAACCGTCCCCGTCCCCTAACCCTAACCCTAGCCCGAACCCTAACCCTAACCCTTCCCCGAAGCCTGACCCTCACCCGTCCCCTAATCCTAAACCGTACGTTAACACTAACCCGCGCCCTCACACGTACGCTCCACCTAAAGCGTTGTCGAACCCTCACCTGGACCCTAAGCCGTCCCCGTCCCCTAACCCTAACCCTAGCCCGAACCCTAACCCTAAACCTTCCCCGAAGCCTGACCCTCACCCGTTCCCTAATCCTAACCCGTACGCTAACACTAACCCGCGCCCTCACACGTACGCTCCCCCTAAAGCGTTGTCGTACCCTCACCTGGACCCTAAGCCGTCCCCGTCCCCTAACCCTAACCCTAGCCCGAACCCTAACCCTAACCCTTCCCCGAAGCCTGACCCTCACCCGTCCCCTAATCCTAACCCGTACGCTAACACTAACCCGCGCCCTCACACGTACGCTCCACCTAAAGCGTTGTCGTACCCTCACCTGGACCCTAAGCCGTCCCCGTCCACTAACCCTAACCCTAGCCCGAACCCTAACCCTAACCCTTCCCCGAAGCCTGACCCTCACCCGTCCCCTAATCCTAACCCGTACGCTAACACTAACCCGCGCCCTCACACGTACGCTCCCCCTAAAGCGTTGTCGTACCATCACCTGGACCCTAAGCCGTCCGCGTCCCCTAACCCTAACCCTAGCCCGAACCCTAACCCTAACCCTTCCCCGAAGCCTGACCCTCACCCGTCCCCTAATCCTAACCCGTACGCTAACACTAACACGCGCCCTCACACGTACGCTCCCCCTAAAGCGTTGTCGTACCCTCACCTGGACCCTAAGCCGTCCCCGTCCCCTAACCCTAACCCTAGCCCGAACCCTAACCCTAACACTTCCCCGAAGCCTGACCCTCACCCGTCCCCTAATCCTAACACGTACGCTAACACTAACCCGCGCCCTCACACGTACGCTCCCCATAAACAGTTGTCGTACCCTCACCTGGACCCTAAGCCGTCCCTGTCCCCTAACCCTAACCCTAGCCCGAACCCTAACCCTAACCCTTCCCCGAAGCCTGACCCTCACCCGTCCCCTAATCCTACCCGTACGCTAACACTAAACCGCGCCCTCACACGTACGCTCCACCTAAAGCGTTGTCGTACCCTCACCTGGACCCTAAGCCGTCCCCGTCCCCTAACCCTAACCCTAGCCCGAACCCTAACCCTAACCCTTCCCCGAAGCCTGACCCTCACCCGTCCCCTAATCCTAACCCGTACGCTAACACTAACCCGTGCCCTCACACGTACGCACCCCCTAAAGCGTTGTCGTACCCTCACCTAGACCCTAAGCCGTTCCCGTCCCCTAACCCTAACCCTAACCCTTCCCCGAAGCCTGACCCTCACCCGTCCCCTAATCCTAACCCGTACGCTAACACTAACCCGCACCCTCACACGTACGCTCCCCCTAAAGCGTTGTCGTACCCTCACCTGGACCCTAAGCGATCCCCGTCCCCTAACCCTAACCCTAACCCTTCCCCGAAGCCTGACCCTCAGCCGTCCACTAATCCTAACACGTACGCTAACACTAACCCGCGCCCTCACACGTACGCTCCCCATAAAGAGTCGTCGTAACCTCACCTGGACCCTAAGCCGTTCCCGTCCCCTAACCCTAACCCTAGCCCGAACCCTAACCCTAACCCTTCCCCGAAGGCTGACCCTCACCCGTCCCCTAATCCTAACCCGTACGCTAACACTAACCCGCGCCCTCACACGTACGCTCCCCCTAAAGCGCTGTCGTACCCTCACCTGGACCTGAAGCCGTCCCCGTCCCCTAACCCTAACCCTAGCCCGAACCCTAACCCTAACCCTTCCCCGAAGCCTGACCCTCACCCGTCCCCTAATCCTAACCCGTACGCTCACACTAACCCGCGCCCTCACACGTACGCTCCCCCTAAAGCGTTGTCGTACCCTCACCTGGACCCTAATCCGTCCCCGTCCCCTAACCCTAACCCTAGCCCGAACCCTAACCCTAACCCTTCCCCGAAGCCTGACCCTCACCCGTCCCCTAATCCTAACCCGTACGCTAACACTAACCCGTTCCCTCACACGTACGCACCCCCTAAAGCGTTGTCGTACCCTCACCTAGACCCTAAGCCGTTCCCGTCCCCTAACCCTAACCCTAACACTTCCCCGAAGCCTGACCCTCACCCGTCCCCTAATCCTAACCCGTACGCTAACACTAACCCGCGCCCTCACACGTACGCTCCCCCTAAAGCGTTGTCGTACCCTCACCTGGACCCTAAGCCGTCCCCGTCCCCTAACCCTAACCCTAACCCTTCCCCGAAGCCTGACCCTCACCCGTCCACTAATCCTAACACGTACGCTAACACTAACCCGCGCCCTCACACGTACGCTCCCCATAAAGAGTTGTCGTAACCTCACCTGGACCCTAAGCCGTCCCCGTCCCCTAACCCTAACCCTAGCCCGAACCCTAACCCTAACCCTTCCCCGAAGCCTAACCCTCACCCGTCCCCTAATCCTAACCCGTACGCTAACACTAACCCGCGCCCTCACACGTACGCTCCCCCTAAAGCGTTGTCGTACCCTCACCTGGACCCTAAACCGTCCCCCTCCCCTAACCCTAACCCTAGCCCGAACCCTAACCCTAACCCTTCCCTGAAACATGACCCTCACCCGTCCCCTAATCCTAACCCGTACGCTAACACTAACCCACGCCCTCACACGTACGCTCCCCCTAAAGCCTTGTCGTACCCTCACCTGGACCCTAAACCGTCCCCGTCCCCTAACCCTAACCCTAGCCCGAACCCTAACCCTAACCCTTCCCCGAAGCCTGACACTCACCCGTCCCCTAATCCTAACCCGTACGCTCACACGAACCCGCGCCCTCACACGTACGCTCCCCCTAAAGCGTTGTCGTACCCTCACCTGGACCCTAAACCCTCCCCGTCCCCTAACCCTAACCCTAGCCCGAAACCTAACCCTAACCCTAACCCTTCCCCGAAGCCTGACCCTCACCCGTCCCCTAATCCTAACCCGTACGCTAACACTAACCCGCGCCCTCACACGTACGCTCCCCCTAAAGCGTTGTCGTACCCTCACCTGGACCCTAAACCGTCCCCGTCCCCTAACCCTAACCCTAGCCCGAACCCTAACCCGAACTCTTCCCCGAAGCCTGACCCTCACCCGTCACCTAATCCTAACCCGTACGCTAACACTAACCCGCGCCCTCACACGTACGCTCTTCCTAAAGCGTTGTCGTACCCTCACCTGGACCCTAAACCCTCGCCGTCCCCTAACCCTAACCCTAGCCCGAACCCTAACCCTAACCCTTCCCCGAAGCCTGACCCTCACCCGTCCCCTAATCCTAAGCCGTACGCTAACACTAACCCGCGCCTTCACACGTACGCTCCCCCTAAAGCGTTGTCATACCCTCACCTGGACCCTAAACCCTCCCCGTCCCCTAACCCTAACCCTAGCCCGAACCCTAACCCTAACACTTCCCCGAAGCCTGACCCTCACCCGTCCCCTAATCCTAACCCGTACGCTAACACTAACCCGCGCCCTCACACGTACGCTCCCCCTAAAGTGTTGTCGTACCCTCACCTGGACCCTAAACCCTCCCCGTTAACTAACCCTAACCCTAGCCCGAACCCTAACCCTAACCCTTCCCCGAAGCCTGACCCTCACCCGTCCCCTAATCCTAACCCGTACGCTAACACTAACCTGCGCCCTCACACGTACCCTCCCCCTAAAGCGTTGTTGTACCCTCACCTGGACCCTAAGCCGTCCCCGTCCCCTAACCCTAACCCTAGCCCGAACCCTAACCCTAACCCTTCCCCGAAGCCTGACCCTCACGCGTCCCCTAATCCTAACCCGTATGCTAACACTAACCCGCGCCCTCACACATACGCTCCCCCTAAAGCGTTGTCGTACCCTCACCTGGACCCTAAACCGTCCCCGTCCCCTAACCCTAACCCTAGCCCGAACCCTAACCCTAACCCTTCCCCGAAGCCTGACCCTCACCCGTCCCCTAATCCTAAACCGTACGTTAACACTAACCCGCGCCCTCACACGTACGCTCCACCTAAAGCGTTGTCGAACCCTCACCTGGACCCTAAGCCGTCCCCGTCCCCTAACCCTAACCCTAGCCCGAACCCTAACCCTAAACCTTCCCCGAAGCCTGACCCTCACCCGTTCCCTAATCCTAACCCGTACGCTAACACTAACACGCGCCCTCACACGTACGCTCCCCCTAAAGCGTTGTCGTACCCTCACCTGGACCCTAAGCCGTCCCCGTCCCCTAACCCTAACCCTAGCCCGAACCCTAACCCTAACCCTTCCCCGAAGCCTGACCCTCACCCGTCCCCTAATCCTAACCCGTACGCTAACACTAACCCGCGCCCTCACACGTACGCTCCACCTAAAGCGTTGTCGTACCCTCACCTGGACCCTAAGCCGTCCCCGTCCACTAACCCTAACCCTAGCCCGAACCCTAACCCTAACCCTTCCCCGAAGCCTGACCCTCACCCGTCCCCTAATCCTAACCCGTACGCTAACACTAACCCGCGCCCTCACACGTACGCTCCCCCTAAAGCGTTGTCGTACCATCACCTGGACCCTAAGCCGTCCGCGTCCCCTAACCCTAACCCTAGCCCGAACCCTAACCCTAACCCTTCCCCGAAGCCTGACCCTCACCCGTCCCCTAATCCTAACCCGTACGCTAACACTAACACGCGCCCTCACACGTACGCTCCCCCTAAAGCGTTGTCGTACCCTCACCTGGACCCTAAGCCGTCCCCGTCCCCTAACCCTAACCCTAGCCCGAACCCTAACCCTAACACTTCCCCGAAGCCTGACCCTCACCCGTCCCCTAATCCTAACACGTACGCTAACACTAACCCGCGCCCTCACACGTACGCTCCCCATAAACAGTTGTCGTACCCTCACCTGGACCCTAAGCCGTCCCTGTCCCCTAACCCTAACCCTAGCCCGAACCCTAACCCTAACCCTTCCCCGAAGCCTGACCCTCACCCGTCCCCTAATCCTACCCGTACGCTAACACTAAACCGCGCCCTCACACGTACGCTCCACCTAAAGCGTTGTCGTACCCTCACCTGGACCCTAAGCCGTCCCCGTCCCCTAACCCTAACCCTAGCCCGAACCCTAACCCTAACCCTTCCCCGAAGCCTGACCCTCACCCGTCCCCTAATCCTAACCCGTACGCTAACACTAACCCGTGCCCTCACACGTACGCACCCCCTAAAGCGTTGTCGTACCCTCACCTAGACCCTAAGCCGTTCCCGTCCCCTAACCCTAACCCTAACCCTTCCCCGAAGCCTGACCCTCACCCGTCCCCTAATCCTAACCCGTACGCTAACACTAACCCGCACCCTCACACGTACGCTCCCCCTAAAGCGTTGTCGTACCCTCACCTGGACCCTAAGCCATCCCCGTCCCCTAACCCTAACCCTAACCCTTCCCCGAAGCCTGACCCTCAGCCGTCCACTAATCCTAACACGTACGCTAACACTAACCCGCGCCCTCACACGTACGCTCCCCATAAAGAGTCGTCGTAACCTCACCTGGACCCTAAGCCGTTCCCGTCCCCTAACCCTAACCCTAGCCCGAACCCTAACCCTAACCCTTCCCCGAAGGCTGACCCTCACCCGTCCCCTAATCCTAACCCGTACGCTAACACTAACCCGCGCCCTCACACGTACGCTCCCCCTAAAGCGCTGTCGTACCCTCACCTGGACCTGAAGCCGTCCCCGTCCCCTAACCCTAACCCTAGCCCGAACCCTAACCCTAACCCTTCCCCGAAGCCTGACCCTCACCCGTCCCCTAATCCTAACCCGTACGCTCACACTAACCCGCGCCCTCACACGTACGCTCCCCCTAAAGCGTTGTCGTACCCTCACCTGGACCCTAATCCGTCCCCGTCCCCTAACCCTAACCCTAGCCCGAACCCTAACCCTAACCCTTCCCCGAAGCCTGACCCTCACCCGTCCCCTAATCCTAACCCGTACGCTAACACTAACCCGTTCCCTCACACGTACGCACCCCCTAAAGCGTTGTCGTACCCTCACCTAGACCCTAAGCCGTTCCCGTCCCCTAACCCTAACCCTAACACTTCCCCGAAGCCTGACCCTCACCCGTCCCCTAATCCTAACCCGTACGCTAACACTAACCCGCGCCCTCACACGTACGCTCCCCCTAAAGCGTTGTCGTACCCTCACCTGGACCCTAAGCCGTCCCCGTCCCCTAACCCTAACCCTAACCCTTCCCCGAAGCCTGACCCTCACCCGTCCACTAATCCTAACACGTACGCTAACACTAACCCGCGCCCTCACACGTACGCTCCCCATAAAGAGTTGTCGTAACCTCACCTGGACCCTAAGCCGTCCCCGTCCCCTAACCCTAACCCTAGCCCGAACCCTAACCCTAACCCTTCCCTGAAGCCTGACCCTCACCCGTCCCCTAATCCTAACCCGTACGCTAACACTAACCCGCGCCCTCACACGTACGCTCCCCCTAAAGCATTGTCGTACTCTCACCTGGACCCTAAGTCGTCCCCGTCCCCTAACCCTAACCCTAGCCCGAACCCTAACCCTAACCCTTCCCCGAAGCCTGACCCTCACCCGTCCCCTAATCCTAACCCGTACGCTAACACTAACCTGCGCCCTCACACGTACGCTCCCCCTAAAGCGTTGTCGTACCCTCACCTGGACCCTAAGACGTCCCCGTCCCCTAACCCTAACCCTAGCCCGAACCCTAACCCTAACCCTTCCCCGAAGCCTGACCCTCACCCGTCCCCTAATCCTAACCCGTACGCTAACACTAACCCGCGCCCTCACACGTACGCTCCCCCTAAAGCGTTGTCGTACCCTCACCTGGACCCTAAGCCGTCCCCGTCCCCTAACCCTAACCCTAGCCCGAACCCTAACCCTAACCCTTCCCCGAAGCCTGACCCTCACCCGTCCCCTAATCCTAACACGTACGCTAACACTAACCCGCGCCCTCACACGTACGCTCCCCCTAAAGCGTTGTCGTACCCTCACCTGGACCCTAAGCCGTCCCCGTCCCCTAACCCTAAACCTAGCCGGAACCCTAACCCTAACCCTTCCCCGAAGCCTGACCCTCACCCGTCCCCTAATCCTAACCCGTACGCTAACACTAACCCGCGCCCTCACACGTACGCTCCCCCTAAAGCGCTGTCGTACCCTCACCTGGACCTGAAGCCGTACCCGTCCCCTAACCCTAACCCTAGCCCGAACCCTAACCCTAACCCTTCCCCGAAGCCTGACCCTAACCGTCCACTAATCCTAACCCGTACGCTAACACTAACCCGCGCCCTCACACGTACGCTCCCCCTAAAGCGTTGTCGTACCCTCACCTGGACCCTAATCCGTCCCCGTCCCCTAAACCTAACCCTAGCCCGAACCCTAACCCTAACCCTTCCCCGAAGCCTGACCCTCACCCGTCCCCTAATCCTAACCCGTACGCTAACACTAACCCGCGCCCTCACACGTACGCTCCCCTTAAAGCGTTGTCGTACCCTCACCTGGACCCTAAGCCGTCCCCGTCCCCTAACCCTAACCCTAACCCTTCCCCGAAGCCTGACCCTCACCCGTCCACTAATCCTAACACGTACGCTAACACTAACCCGCGCCCTCACACGTACGCTCCCCATAAAGAGTTGTCGTAACCTCACCTGGACCCTAAGCCGTCCCCGTCCCCTAACCCTAACCCTAGCCCGAACCCTAACCCTAACCCTTCCCCGAAGCCTGACCCTCACCCGTCCCCTAATCCTAACCCGTACGCTAACACTAACCCGCGCCCTCACACGTACACTCCCCCTAAAGCATTGTCGTACCCTCACCTGGACCCTAAGTCGTCCCCGTCCCCTAACCCTAACCCTAGCCCGAACCCTAACCCTAACCCTTCCCCGAAGCCTGACCCTCACCCGTCCCCTAATCCTAACCCGTACGCTAACACTAACCTGCGCCCTCACACGTACGCTCCCCCTAAAGCGTTGTCGTACCCTCACCTGGACCCTAAGACGTCCCCGTCCCCTAACCCTAACCCTAGCCCGAACCCTAACCCTAACCCTTCCCCGAAGCCTGACCCTCACCCTTCCCCTAATCCTAACCCGTACGCTAACACTAACCCGCGCCCTCAAACGTACGCTCCCCCTAAAGCGTTGTCGTACCCTCACCTGGACCCTAAGCCGTCCCCGTCCCCTAACCCTAACCCTAGCCCGAACCCTAACCCTAACCCTTCCCCGAAGCCTGACCCTCACCCGTCCCCTAATCCTAACACGTACGCTAACACTAACCCGCGCCCTCACACGTACGCTCCCCATAAATAGTTGTCGTACCCTCACCTGGACCCTAAGCCGTCCCCGTCCCCTAACCCTAACCCTAGCCCGAACCCTAACCCTAACCCTTCCCCGAAGCCTGACCCTCACCCGTCCCCTAATCCTAACCCGTACGCTAACACTAACCCACGCCCTCACACGTACGCTCCACCTAAAGCGTTGTCGTACCCTCACCAGGACCCTAAGCCGTCCCCGTCCCCTAACCCTAACCCTAGCCCGAACCCTAACCCTAACCCTTCCCCGAAGCCTGACCCTCACCTGTCCCCTAATCCTAACCCGTACGCTAACACTAACCCGTGCCCTCACACGTACGCACCCCCTAAAGCGTTGTCGTACCCTCACCTAGACCCTAAGCCGTTCCCGTCCCCTAACCCTAACCCTAACCCTTCCCCGAAGCCTGACCCTCACCCGTCCCCTAATCCTAACCCGTACGCTAACACTAACCCGCGCCCTCACACGTACGCTCCCCCTAAAGCGTTGTCGTACCCTCACCTAGACCCTAAGCCATCCCCGTCCCCTAACCCTAACCCAAACCCTTCCCCGAAGCCTGACACTCACCCGTCCACTAATCCTAACACGTACGCTAACACTAACCCGCGCCCTCACATGTACGCTCCCCCTAAAGCATTGTCGTAACCTCACCTGGACCCTAAGCCGTCCCCGTCCCCTAACCCTAACCCTAGCCCGAACCCTAACCCTAACCCTTCCCCGAAGCCTGACCCTCACCCGTCCCCTAATCCTAACCCGTACGCTAACACTAACCTGCGCCCTCACACGTACGCTCCCCCTAAAGCGTTGTCGTACCCTCACCTGGACCCTAAGACGTCCCCGTCCCCTAACCCTAACCCTAGCCCGAACCCTAACCCTAACCCTTCCCCGAAGCCTGACCCTCACCCGTCCCCTAATCCTAACACGTACGCTAACACTAACCCGCGCCCTCACACGTACGCTCCCCCTAAAGCGTTGTCGTACCCTCACCTGGACCCTAAGCCGTCCCCATCCCCTAACCCTAACCCTAGCCCGAACCCTAACCCTAACCCTTCCCCGAAGCCTGACCCTCACCCGTCCCCTAATCCTAACACGTACGCTAACACTAACCCGCGCCCTCACACGTACGCTCCCCATAAAGAGTTGTCGTACCCTCACCTGGACCCTAAGCCGTCCCCGTCCCCTAACCCTAAACCTAGCCCGAACCCTAACCCTAACCCTTCCCCGAAGCCTGACCCTCACCCGTCCCCTATTCCTAACCCGTACGCTAACACTAACCCGCGCCCTCACACATACGCTCCCCCTAAAGCATTGTCGTACCCTCACTTGGATCCTAAGCCGTCCCCGTCCCCTAACACTAACCCTAGTCCGAACCCTAACCCTAACCCTTCCCCGAAGCCTGACCCTCACCCGTCCCCTAATCCTAACCCGTACGCTAACACTAAACTGCGCCCTCACACGTACGCTCCCCCTAAAGCGTAGTCGTACCCTCACCTGGACCCTAAACCGTCCCCTTCCCCTAACCCTAACCCTAGCCCGAACCCTAACCCTAACCCTTCCCCGAAGCCTGACCCTCACACGTCCCCTAATCCTAACACGTACGCTAACACTAACCCGCGCCCTCACACGTATGCTCCCCATAAAGAGTTGTGGTACCCTCACCTGGACCCTAAGCCGTCCCCGTCCCCTAACCCTAACCCTAGCCCGAACCCTAACCCTAACCCTTCCCCGAAGCCAGACCCACAGCCGTCCCCTAATCCTAACCCGTACGCTAACACTAACCCGCGCTCTCACACGTACGCTCCACCTAAAGCGTTGTCGTACCCTCACCTGGACCCTAAGCCGTCCCCGTCCCCTAACCCTAACCCTAGCCCGAACCCTAACCCTAAACCTTCCCCGAAGCCTGACCCTCAACCGTACCATAATCCTAACCCGTACGCTAACACTAACCTGCGCCCTCACACGTACGCTCCCCCTAAAGCGTTGTCGTTCCCTCACCTGGACCCTAAGCCGTCCCCGTCCCCTAACCCTAACCCTAGCCCGAACCCTAACCCTAACCCTTCCCCGAAGCCTGACGCACACCCGTCTCCTAATCCTAACCCGTACGCTAACACTAACCCGTGCCCTCACACGTACGCTCCACCTAAAGCGTTGTCGTACCCTCACCTGGACCCTAAGCCGTCCCCGTCCCCTAACCCTAACCCTAGCCCGAACCCTAACCCTAACCCTTCCCCGAAGCCTGACCCTCACCCGTCCCCTAATCCTAACCCGTACGCTAACACTAACCCGCGCCCTCACACGTACGCTCCCCCTAAAGCGTTGTCGTACCCTCACCGGGACCCTAAGCCGTCCCCGTCCCCTAACCCTAACCCTAGCCCGAACCCTAACCCTAACCCTTCCCCGAAGCCTGACCCTCACCCGTCCCCTAATCCTAACCCGTACGGTAACACTAACCCGCGCCCTCACACGTACGCTCCCCCTAAAGCGTTGTCGTACCCTCACCTGGACCCTAAACCCTTCCCGTCCCCTAACCCTAACCCTAGCCCGAACCCTAACCCTAACCCTTCCCCGAAGCCTGACCCTCACCCGTCCCCTAATCCTAAGCCGTACGCTAACACTAACCCGCGTCCTCACACGTACGCTCCCCCTAAAGCGTTGTCCTACCATCACCTGGACCCTAAACCCTCCCCGTCCCCTAACCCTAACCCTAGCCCGAACCCTAACCCTAACCCTTCCCCGAAGCCCGACCCTCACCCGTCCCCTAATCCTAAGCCGTACGCTGACACTAACCCGCGCCCTCAAACGTACGCTCCCCCTAAAGCCTTGTCGTACCCTCACCTGGACCCTAAACCCTCCCCGTCCCCTAACCCTAACCCTAGCCCGAACCCTAACCCTAACCCTTCCCCGAAGCCTGACCCTCAACCGTCCCCTAATCGTAACCCGTACGGTAACACTAACCCACGCCCTCACACGTACCCTCCCCCTAAAGCGTTGTCGTACCCTCACCTGGACCCTAAACCCTCCCCGTCCCCTAACCCTAACCCTAGCCCGAACCCTAACCCTAACCCTTCCCCGAAGCCTGACCATCACCCGTCCCCTAATCCTAACCCGTACGCTAACACTAACCCTCGCCCTCACACGTACGCTCCCCCTAAAGCGTTGTCGTACCCTCACCTGGACCCTAAACCGTCCCCATCCCCTAACCCTAACCCTAGCCCGAACCCTAACCCTAACACTTCCCCGAAGCCTGACCCTCACCCGTCCCATAATCCTAACCCGTACGCTAACACTGACCCGCCCCCTCACACGTACGCTCCCCCTAAAGCGTTGTCGTACCCTCACCTGGACCCTAAACCGTCCCCGTCCTCTAACCCTAACCCTAGCCCGAACCCTAACCCTAACACTTCCCCGAAGTCTGACCCTCACCCGTCCCCTAATCCTAAGCCGTACGCTAACACTAACACGCACCCTCACACATACGCTCCCCGTAAAGCGTTGTCGTACCCTCACCTGGACCCTAAACCGTCCCCGTCCCCTAACCCTAACCCTAGCCCGAACCCTAACCCTAACCCTTCCCCGAAGCCTGACCCTCACCCGTCCCCTAATCCTAACCCGTACGCTAACACTAACCCGCGCCCTCACACGTACGCTCCCCCTAAAGCGTTGTCGTACCCTCACCTGTACCCTAAATCGTCCCCGTCCCCTAAACCTAACCCTAGTATGAACCCTAACCCTAACCCTTCCCCGAAGCCTGACACTCACCCGTCCCCTAATCCTAAGACGTACGCTAAAACTAACCCGTGCCCTCACACGTACGCTCCCCCTAAAGCGTTTTCGTACCCTCACCTGGACCCTAAACCCTCCACGTTCCCTAACCCTAACCCTAGCCCGAACCCTAACCCTAACCCTTCCCCGAAGCCTGACCCTCACCCGTCCCCTAATCCTAACCCGTACGCTAACACTAACCCGCGCCCTCACACGTACGCTCCCCCTAAAGCGTTGTCGTACCCTCACCTGGACCGTAAACCGTCTCCGTCCCCTAACCCTAACCCTAGCCCGAACCCTAACCCTAACCGTTCCCCAAAGCCTGACCCTCACCCGTCCTCTAATTCTAACCCGTACGCTAACACTAACCCGCGCCCTCACACATACCGTCCCCCTAAAGCGTTGTCGTAGCCTCACCTGGACCCTAAACCGTCCCCGTCCCCTAACCCTAACCCTAGCCAGAACCCTAACCCTAACCCTTCCCCGAAGTCTGACCCTCACCCGTCCCCGAATCCTAACCCGTACGCTAACACTAACCCGCGCCCTAACACGTACCCTCCCACTAAAGCATTATCGTACCCCCACCTGGACCCTAAACCGTCCCCGTCCCCTAACCCTAACCCTAGCCCGAACCCTAACGCTAACCCTTCCCCGAAGCCTGACCCTCTCCCGTCCGCTAATCCTAACCCGTACGCTAACACTAACCCGCGCCCTCACACGTACGCTCCCCCTAAAGCGTTGTCGTACCCTCACCTGGACGCTAAACCGTCCCGGTCCCCTAACCCTAACCATAGCCCGAAACCTAACCCTAACCCTTCCCTGAAGCCTGACACTCACCCGTCCCCTAATCCTAACCCGTACGCTAACACTAACCCTCGCCCTCACACGTACGCTCCCCCTAAAGCGTAGTCGTACCCTCACCTGGACCCTAAACCGTCCCCGTCCCCTAACCCTAACCCTAGCCCGAACCCTAACCCTAACCCTTCCCCGAAGCCTGACCCTCACCCGTCCCCTAATCCTAACACGTACGCTAACACTAACCCGCGCCCTCACACGTACGCTCCCCATAAAGAGTTGTGGTACCGTCACCTGGACCCTAAGCCGTCCTCGTCCCCTAACCCTAACCCTAGCCCGAACCCTAACCCTAACCCTTCCCCGAAGCCTGACCCTCACCCGTCCCCTAATGCTAACCCGTACGCTAACACTAACCCACGCCCTCACACGTACGCTCCCCCTAAAGCGTTGTCGTACCCTCACCTGGACCCTAAGCCGTCCCCGTCCCCTAACCCTAACCCTAGCCCGAACCCTAACCCTAACCCTTCCCCGAAGCCTGACCCTCACCCGTCCCCTAGTCCTAACCCGTACGCTAACACTAACCCGCGCCCTCACACGTACACTCCCCCTAAAGCGTTGTCGTACCCTCACCTGGACCCTAAGCCGTCCCCGCCCCCTAACCCTAACCCTAGCCCGAACCCTAACCCTAACCCTTCCCCGAAGCCAGACCCACACCCGTCCCCTAATCCTAACCCGTACGCTAACACTAACCCGCGCCCTCACACGTACGCTCCACCTAAAGCGTTGTCGTACCCTCACCTGGACCCTAAGCCGTCCCCGTCCCCTAACCCTAACCCTAGCCCGAACCCTAAACCTAACCCTTCCCCGAAGCCTGACCCTCAACCGTACCATAATCCTAACCCGTACGCTAACACTAACCTGCACCCTCACACGTACGCTCCCCCTAAAGCGTTGTCGTACCCTCACCTGGACCCTAAGCCGTCCCCGTCCCCTAACCCTAACCCTAGCCCGAACCCTAACCCTAACCCTTCCCCGAAGCCTGACGCACACCCGTCCCCTAATCCTAACCCGTACGCTAACACTAACCCGTGCCCTCACACGTACGCTCCACCTAAAGCGTTGTCGTACCCTCACCTGGACCCTAAGCCGTCCCCGTCCCCTAACCCTAACCCTAGCCCGAACCCTAACCCTAACCCTTCCCCGAAGCCTGACCCTCACCCGTCCCCTAATCCTAACCCGTACGCTAACACTAACCCGCGCCCTCACACGTACGCTCCACCTAAAACGTTGTCGTACCCTCACCTGGACCCTAAACCGTCCCCGTCCACTAACCCTAACCGTAGCCCGAACCCTAACCCTAACCCTTCCCCGAAGCCTGACCCTCACCCGTCCCCTAATCCTAACCCGTACGCTAACACTAAACCGCGCCCTCACACATACGCTCCCCCTAAAGCGTTGTCGTACCCTCACCTGGATCCTAAGCCGTCCCCATCCCCTAACCCTAACGCTAGCCCGAACCCTAACCCTAACACTTCCCCGAAGCCTGACCCTCACCCGTCCCCTAATCCTAACCCGTACGCTAACACTAACCCGCGCCCTCACACGTACGCTCCCCCTAAAGCGTTGTCGTACCCTCACCTGGACCCTAAGCCGTCCCCGTCCCCTAAACCTAACCCTAGCCCGAACCCTAACCCTAACCCTTCCCCGAAGCCTGACCCTCACCCGTCCCCTAATCCTAACCCGTACGCTAACACTAACCCGCGCCCTCACACGTACGCTCCCCCTAAAGCGTTGTCGTACCCTCACCTGGACCCTAAGCCGTCCCCGTCCCCTAACCCTAACCCTAGCCCGAACCCTAACCCTAACCCTTCCCCGAAGCCTGACCCTCACCCGTCCCCTAATCCTAACCCGTACGCTAACACTAACCCGCGCCCTCACACGTACGCTCCCCCTAAAGCGTTGTCGTATCCTCACCTGGACCCTAAGCCGTCCCCGTCCCCTAACCCTAAACCTAGCCCGAACCCTAACCCTAAACCTTCCCCGAAGCCTGACCCTCACCCGTCCCCTAATCCTAACTCGTACGCTAACACTAACACGCACCCTCACACGTACGCTCCCCCTAAAGCATTGTCGTACCCTCACCTGGACCCTAAGCCGTCCCCGTCCCCTAACCCTAACCCTAGCCCGAACCCTAACCTAACCCTTACCCGAAGCCTGACCCTCACCCGTCCCCTAATCCTAACCCGTACGCTAACACTAACCCGCGCCCTCACACGTACACTCCACCTAAAGCGTTGTCGTACCCTCACCTGGACCCTAAGCCGTCCCCGTCCCCTAACCCTAACCCTAGCCCGAACCCTAACCCTAACCCTTCCCCGAAGCCTGACCCTCACCCGTCCCCTAATCCTAACCCGTACGCTAACACTAACCCGCGCCCTCACACGTACGCTCCCCCTAATGCGTTGTCGTACCCTCAACTGGACCCTAAGCCATCCCTGTCCCCTAACCCTAACCCTAGGCCGAAACCTAACCCTGAACCTTCCCCGAAGCCTGACCCTCACCCGTCCCCTAATCCTAACCCGTACGCTAACACTAACCCGCGCCCTCACACGTACGCTCCACCTAAAGCGTTGTCGTACCGTCACCTGGACCCTAAGCCGTCCCCGTCCCCTAACCCTAACCCTAGCCCGAACCCAACCCTAACCCTTGTCCGAAGCCTGACCCTCACCCTTCCCCTAATCCTAACCCGTGCGCTAACACTAACCCGCGCCCTCACACATACGCTCCCCATAAAGCGTTGTCGTACCCTCACCTGGACGCTAAGCCGTCCCCGTCCCCTAACCCTAACCCTAGCCCGAACCCTAACCCTAACACTTCCCCGAAGCATGAACCTCACCCGTCCCCTAATCCTAACACATACGCTAACACTAACCCGCGCCCTCACACGTACGCTCCCCCTAAAGCGTTGTCGTACCCTCACCTGGACCCTAAGCCGTCCCCGTCCCCTAACCCTACCCTTGCCCGAACCCTAACTCTAACCCTTCCCCGAAGCCTGACCCTCACCCGTCCCCTAATCCTAACCCGTACGCTAACACTAACCCACGCCCTCACACGTACGCTCCCCCTAAAGCATTGTCGTACCCTCACCTGGATCCTACGCCGTCCCCGTCCCCTAACCCTAACCCTAGCCCGAAACCTAACCCTAACCCTTCCCCGAAGCCTGACCGTCACCCGTCCCCTAATCCTAACCGGTACGCTAACACTGACCCGCGCGCTCACACGTACGCTCCACCTAACGCGTTGTCGTACCCTCACCTGGACCCTAAGCCGTCCCCGTCCCCTAACCCTAACCCTAGCCCGAACCCTAACCCTAACCCTTCCCCGAAGCCTGACCCTCACCCGTCCCCTAATCCTAACACGTACGCTAACACTAACCCGCGCCCTCACACGTACGCTACCCCTAAAGCGCTGTCGTACCCTCACCTGGACTTGAAGCCGTCCCCGTCCCCTAACCCTAACCCTAGCCCGAACCCTAACCCTAACCCTTCCCCGAAGCCTGACCCTCACCCGTCCCCTAATCCTAATCCGTACGCTAACACTAACCCCCGCCCTCACACCTACGCTCCCCCTAAAGCGTTGTCGTACCCTCACCTGAACCCTAAGCTGTCCCCGTCCCCTAACCCTAACCCTAGCCCGAACCCTAACCCTAACCCTTCCCCGAAGCCTGACACTCACCCGTCCCCTAATCCTAACCCGTACGCTAACACTAACCTGCGCCCTCACACGTACGCTCCCCCTAAAGCATTGTCATACCCTCACCAGGACCCTAAGCCGTCCCCGTCCCCTAACACTAATCCTAGTCCGAACCCTAACCCTAACCCTTCCCCGAAGCCTGACCCTCACCCGTCTCCTAATCCTAACCCGTACGCTAACACTAACCCGCGCCCTCACACGTACGCTCCACCTAAAGCGTTGTCGTACCCTCACCTGGACCCTAAGCCGTCCTCGTCCCCTAACCCTAACCCTAGCCCGAACCCTAACACTAAACCTTTGCCGAAGCCTGACACTCACCCGTCCCCTAATCCTAACCCGTACGCTCACACTAACCCGCGCCCTCACACGTACGCTCCCCCTAAAGCGTTGTCGTACCCTCACCTGGACCCTAAGCCGTCCCTGTCCACTAACCCTAACCCTAGCCCGAACCCTAATCCTAACCCTTCCCTGAAGCCTGACCCTCACCCGTCCCCTAATCCTAACCCGTACGCTAACACTAACCCGCGCCCTCACACGTACGCTCCCCCTAAAGCGTTGTCGTACCCTCACCTGGACCCTAAGCCGTCCCCGTCCTCTAACCCTAACCCTAGCCCGAACCCTAACCCTAACCCTTCCCCGAAGCCTGACCCTCACCCGTCCCCTAATCCTAACCCGTACGCTAACACTAACCCGCGCCCTCACACGTACGCTCCCCCTAAAGCGTTGTCGTACTCTCACCTGGACCCTAAGCCGTCCCCGTCCCTTAACCCTAACCCTAGCCCGAACCCTAACCCTAACCTTTCCCCGAAGCCTGACTGTCACCCGTCCCCTAATCCTAACCGGTACGCTAACACTAACCCGCGCCCTCACACGTACGCTCCCCCTAAAGCGTTGTGATACCCTCACCTGGACCCTAAGCCGTCTCCGTCCCCTAACCCTAACCCTAGGCCGAACCCTAACCCTAACCCTTCCCCGAAGCCTGACCCTCACCCGTCCCCTAATCCTAACCCGTACGCTAACAATAACCCGCGCCCTCACATGTACGCTCCCCCTAAAGCGCTGTCGTACCCTCACCTGGACCTGAAGCCGTCCCCGTCCCCTAACCCTAACCCTATCCCGATCCCTAAACCTAAACCTTCCCCGAAGCCTGACCCTCACCTGTCCCCTAATCCTAACCCGTACGATAACACTAACCTGCGCCCTCACACGTACGCTCCCCCTAAAGCGTTGTCGTACCCTCACCTGGACCCTAAACCCTCCCCGTCCCCTAACCCTAACCCTAGCCCGAACCCTAACCCTAACCCTTCCCTGAAGCCTGACCCTCACCCGTCCCCTAATGTTAACCCGTACGCTAACACTAACCCGCGCCCTCACACGTACGCTCCCCCTAAAGCGTTGTGGTACCCTCACCTGGACCCTAAGCCGTCCCCGTCCCCTAACCCTAACCCTAGCCCGAACCCTAACCCTAACACTTCCCCGAAGCCTGACACTCACGCGTCCCCTAATCCTAACCCGTACGCTAACACTAACCCGTGCCCTCACACGTACGCTCCCCCTAAAGCGTTGTCGTACCCTCACCTGGACCCTAAGCCGTCCCCGTCCCCTAACCCTAACCCTAGCCCGAACCCTAACCCTAACCCTTCCCCGAAGCCTGACGCTCACCCGTCCCCTAATCCTAACACGTACGCTAACACTAAACCGCGCCCTCACACGTACGCTCCCCCTAAAGGGTTGTCGTACCCTCACCTGGACCCTAAGCCGGCCCCGTCCCCTAACCCTAACCCTAGCCCGAACCCTAACCCTAACCCTTCCCCGAAGCCTGACCCTCACCCGTCCCCTAATCCTAACCCGTACGCTAACACTAACCCGCGCCCTCACACGTACGCTCCCCCTAAAGCGTTGTCGTACCCTCACCTGGACCCTAAGCCGTCCCCGTCCCCTAACCCTAACCCTAGCCCGAACCCTAACCCTAACCCTTCCCCGAAGCCTGACCCTCACCCGTCCCCTAATCCTAACCCGTACGCTAACACTAACCCACGCCCTCACACGTACGCTCCACCTAAAGCGTTGTCGTACCCTCACCTGGACCCTAAGCCGTCCCCGTCCCCTAACCCTAACCCTACCCCGAACCCTAACCCTAACCCTTCCCCGAAGCCAGACCCTCACCCGTCCCCTAATCCTAACCCGTACGCTAACACTAACCCACGCCCTCACACGTACGCTCCCCCTAAAGCATTGTCGTACCCTCACCTGGACCCTAAGCCGTCCCCGTCCCCTAACCCTAACCCTAGCCCGAACCCTAACCCTAACCCTTCCCCGAAGCCTGACGCTCACCCGTCCCCTAATCCTAACACGTACGCTAACACTGAACCGCGCCCTCACACGTACGCTCCCCCTAAAGGGTTGTCGTACCCTCACCTGGACCCTAAGCCGTCCCCGTCCCCTAACCCTAACCCTAGCCCGAACCCTAACCCTAACCCTTCCCCGAAGCCTGACCCTCACCCGTCCCCTAATCCTAACCCGTACGCTAACACTAACCCGCGCCCTCACACGTACGCTCCCCCTAAAGCGGTGTCGTACCCTCACCTGGACCCTAAGCCGTCCCCGTCCCCTAACCCTAACCCTAGCCCGAACCCTAACCCTAACCCTTCCCCGAAGCCTGACCCTCACCCGTCCCCTAATCCTAACCCGTACGCTAACACTAACCCACGCCCTCACACGTACGCTCCCCCTAAAGCATTGTCGTACCCTCACCTGGACCCTAAGCCGTCCCCGTCCCCTAACCCTAACCCTAGCCCGAACCCTAACCCTAACCCTTCCCCGAAGCCTGACGCTCACCCGTCCCCTAATCCTAACACGTACGCTAACACTAACCCGCGCCCTCACACGTACGCTCCCCCTAAAGCGTTGTCGTACCCTCACCTGGACGCTAAGCCGTCCCCGTCCCCTAACCCTAACCCTAGCCCGAACCCTAACCCTAAACCTTACCCGAAGCCTGACCCTCACCCGTCCCCTAATCCTAACCCGTACGCTAACACTAACCTGTGCCCTCACACGTACGCTCCACTTAAAGCGTTGTCGTACCCTCACCTGGACCCTAAGCCGTCCCCGTCCCCTAACCCTAACCCTAGCCCGAACCCTAACCCTAACCCTTCCCCGAAGCCTGACCCTCACCCGTCCCCTAATCCTAACCCGTACGCTAACACTAACCCGCGCCCTCACACGTACGCTCCCCCTAATGCGTTGTCGTACCCTCACCTGGACCCTAAGCCATCCCTGTCCCCTAACCCTAACCCTAGGCCGAAACCTAACCCTGAACCTTCCCCGAAGCCTGACCCTCACCCGTCCCCTAATCCTAACCCGTACGCTAACACTAACCCGCGCCCTCACACGTACGCTGCACCTAAAGCGTTGTCGTACCCTCACCTGGACCCTAAGCCGTCCCCGTCCCCTAACCCTAACCCTAGCCCGAACCCAACCCTAACCCTTGTCCGAAGCCTGACCCTCACGCGTCCCCTAATCCTAACCCGTGCGCTAACACTAACCCGCGCCCTCACACATACGCTCCCCCTAAAGCGTTGTCGTACCCTCACCTGGACCCTAAGCCGTCCCCGTCCCCTAACCCTAACCCTAGCCCGAACCCTAACCCTAACACTTCCCCGAAGCATGACCCTCACCCGTCCCCTAATCCTAACACATACGCTAACACTAACCCGCGCCCTCACACGTACGCTCCCCCTAAAGCGTTGTCGTACCCTCACCTGGACCCTAAGCCGTCTCCGTCCCCTAACCCTAAACCTAGCCCGAACCCTAACCCTAACCCTTCCCCGAAGCCTGACCCTCACCCGTCCCCTAATCCTAACCCGTACGCTAACACTAACCCGCGCCCTCACACGTACGCTCCCCCTAAAGCATTGTCGTACCCTCACCTGGATCCTAAGCCGTCCCCGTCCCCTAACCCTAACCCTAGCCCGAACCCTAACCCTAACCCTTCCCCGAAGCCTGACCGTCACCCGTCCCCTAATCCTAACCGGTACGCTAACACTAACCCGCGCGCTCACACGTACGCTCCACCTAACGCGTTGTCGTACCCTCACCTGGACCCTAAGCCGTCCCCGTCCCCTAACCCTAACCCTAGCCCGAACCCTAACCCTAACCCTTCCCCGAAGCCTGACCCTCACCCGTCCCCTAATCCTAACACGTACGCTAACACTAACCCGCGCCCTCACACGTACGCTACCCCTAAAGCGCTGTCGTACCCTCACCTGGACCTGAAGCCGTCCCCGTCCCCTAACCCTAACCCTAGCCCGAACCCTAACCCTAACCCTTCCCCGAAGCCTGACCCTCACCCGTCCCCTAATCCTAATCCGTACGCTAACACTAACCCCCGCCCTCACACCTACGCTCCCCCTAAAGCGTTGTCGTACCCTCACCTGAACCCTAAGCTGTCCCCGTCCCCTAACCCTAACCCTAGCCCGAACCCTAACCCTAACCCTTCCCCGAAGCCTGACCCTCACCCGTCCCCTAATCCTAACCCGTACGCTAACACTAACCCGTGCCCTCACACGTACGCTCCCCCTAAAGCGTTGTCGTACCCTCACCTGGACCCTAAGCCGTCCCCGTCCCCTAACCCTAACCCTAGCCCGAACCCTAACCCTAACCCTTCCCCGAAGCCTGACGCTCACCCGTCCCCTAATCCTAACACGTACGCTAACACTAAACCGCGCCCTCACACGTACGCTCCCCCTAAAGGGTTGTCGTACCCTCACCTGGACCCTAAGCTGTCCCCGTCCCCTAACCCTAACCCTAGCCCGAACCCTAATCCTAACCCTTCCCCGAAGCCTGACCCTCACCCGTCCCCTAATCCTAACCCGTACGCTAACACTAACCCGCGCCCTCACACGTACGCTCCCCCTAAAGCGTTGTCGTACCCTCACCTGGACCCTAAGCCGTCCCCGTCCCCTAACCCTAACCCTAGCCCGAACCCTAACCCTAACCCTTCCCCGAAGCCTGACCCTCACCCGTCCCCTAATCCTAACCCGTACGCTAACACTAACCCACGCCCTCACACGTACGCTCCACCTAAAGCGTTGTCGTACCCTCACCTGGACCCTAAGCCGTCCCCGTCCCCTAACCCTAACCCTACCCCGAACCCTAACCCTAACCCTTCCCCGAAGCCAGACCCTCACCCGTCCCCTAATCCTAACCCGTACGCTAACACTAACCCACGCCCTCACACGTACGCTCCCCCTAAAGCATTGTCGTACCCTCACCTGGACCCTAAGCCGTCCCCGTCCCCTAACCCTAACCCTAGCCCGAACCCTAACCCTAACCCTTCCCCGAAGCCTGACGCTCACCCGTCCCCTAATCCTAACACGTACGCTAACACTAAACCGCGCCCTCACACGTACGCTCCCCCTAAAGGGTTGTCGTACCCTCACCTGGACCCTAAGCCGTCCCCGTCCCCTAACCCTAACCCTAGCCCGAACCCTAACCCTAACCCTTCCCCGAAGCCTGACCCTCACCCGTCCCCTAAACCTAACCCGTACGCTAACACTAACCCGCGCCCTCACACGTACGCTCCCCCTAAAGCGTTGTCGTACCCTCACCTGGACCCTAAGCCGTCCCCGTCCCCTAACCCTAACCCTAGCCCGAACCCTAACCCTAACCCTTCCCCGAAGCCTGACCCTCACCCGTCCCCTAATCCTAACCCGTACGCTAACACTAACCCGTGCCCTCACACGTACGCTCCACCTAAAGCGTTGTCGTACCCTCACCTGGACCCTAAGCCGTCCCCGTCCCCTAACCCTAACCCTACCCCGAACCCTAACCCTAACCCTTCCCCGAAGCCAGACCCTCACCCGTCCCCTAATCCTAACCCGTACGCTAACACTAACCCACGCCCTCACACGTACGCTCCCCCTAAAGCATTGTCGTACCCTCACCTGGATCCTAAGCCGTCCCCGTCCCCTAACCCTAACCCTAGCCCGAACCCTAACCCTAACCCTTCCCCGAAGCCTGACGCTCAACCGTCCCCTAATCCTAACACGTACGCTAACACTAACCCGTGCCCTCACACGTACGCTCCCCCTAAAGCGTTGTCGTACCCTCACCTGGACGCTAAGCCGTCCCCGTCCCCTAACCCTAACCCTAGCCCGAACCCTAACCCTAAACCTTACCCGAAGCCTGACCCTCACCCGTCCCCTAATCCTAACCCGTACGCTAACACTAACCTGCGCCCTCACACGTACGCTCCACTTAAAGCGTTGTCGTACCCTCACCTGGACCCTAAGCCGTCCCCGTCCCCTAACCCTAACCCTAGCCCGAACCCTAACCCTAACCCTTCCCCGAAGCCTGACCCTCACCCGTCCCCTAATCCTAACCCGTACGCTAACACTAACCCGCGCCCTCACACGTACGCTCCCCCTAATGCGTTGTCGTACCCTCACCTGGACCCTAAGCCATCCCTGTCCCCTAACCCTAACCCTAGGCCGAAACCTAACCCTGAACCTTCCCCGAAGCCTGACCCTCACCCGTCCCCTAATCCTAACCCGTACGCTAACACTAACCCGCGCCCTCACACGTACGCTCCACCTAAAGCGTTGTCGTACCCTCACCTGGACCCTAAGCCGTCCCCGTCCCCTAACCCTAACCCTAGCCCGAACCCTAACCCTAACCCTTCCCCGAAGCCTGACCCTCACCCGTCCCCTAATCCTAACCCGTACGCTAACACTAACCCGCGCCCTCACACGTACGCTCCCCCTAAAGCGGTGTCGTACCCTCACCTGGACCCTAAGCCGTCCCCGTCCCCTAACCCTAACCCTAGCCCGAACCCTAACCCTAACCCTTCCCCGAAGCCTGACCCTCACCCGTCCCCTAATCCTAACCCGTACGCTAACACTAACCCACGCCCTCACACGTACGCTCCCCCTAAAGCATTGTCGTACCCTCACCTGGACCCTAAGCCGTCCCCGTCCCCTAACCCTAACCCTAGCCCGAACCCTAACCCTAACCCTTCCCCGAAGCCTGACGCTCACCCGTCCCCTAATCCTAACACGTACGCTAACACTAACCCGCGCCCTCACACGTACGCTCCCCCTAAAGCGTTGTCGTACCCTCACCTGGACGCTAAGCCGTCCCCGTCCCCTAACCCTAACCCTAGCCCGAACCCTAACCCTAAACCTTACCCGAAGCCTGACCCTCACCCGTCCCCTAATCCTAACCCGTACGCTAACACTAACCTGTGCCCTCACACGTACGCTCCACTTAAAGCGTTGTCGTACCCTCACCTGGACCCTAAGCCGTCCCCGTCCCCTAACCCTAACCCTAGCCCGAACCCTAACCCTAACCCTTCCCCGAAGCCTGACCCTCACCCGTCCCCTAATCCTAACCCGTACGCTAACACTAACCCGCGCCCTCACACGTACGCTCCCCCTAATGCGTTGTCGTACCCTCACCTGGACCCTAAGCCATCCCTGTCCCCTAACCCTAACCCTAGGCCGAAACCTAACCCTGAACCTTCCCCGAAGCCTGACCCTCACCCGTCCCCTAATCCTAACCCGTACGCTAACAC
Source organism: Globicephala melas (assembly GCF_963455315.2). NCBI lineage: Eukaryota > Metazoa > Chordata > Mammalia > Artiodactyla > Delphinidae > Globicephala > Globicephala melas. The sequence continues at coordinate 656,785 of NW_027207259.1, forward strand.
TAACCCGCGCCCTCACACGTACGCTGCACCTAAAGCGTTGTCGTACCCTCACCTGGACCCTAAGCCGTCCCCGTCCCCTAACCCTAACCCTAGCCCGAACCCAACCCTAACCCTTGTCCGAAGCCTGACCCTCACGCGTCCCCTAATCCTAACCCGTGCGCTAACACTAACCCGCGCCCTCACACATACGCTCCCCCTAAAGCGTTGTCGTACCCTCACCTGGACCCTAAGCCGTCCCCGTCCCCTAACCCTAAACCTAGCCCGAACCCTAACCCTAACCCTTCCCCGAAGCCTGACCCTCACCCGTCCCCTAATCCTAACCCGTACGCTAACACTAACCCGCGCCCTCACACGTACGCTCCCCCTAAAGCATTGTCGTACCCTCACCTGGATCCTAAGCCGTCCCCGTCCCCTAACCCTAACCCTAGCCCGAACCCTAACCCTAACCCTTCCCCGAAGCCTGACCGTCACCCGTCCCCTAATCCTAACCGGTACGCTAACACTAACCCGCGCGCTCACACGTACGCTCCACCTAACGCGTTGTCGTACCCTCACCTGGACCCTAAGCCGTCCCCGTCCCCTAACCCTAACCCTAGCCCGAACCCTAACCCTAACCCTTCCCCGAAGCCTGACCCTCACCCGTCCCCTAATCCTAACACGTACGCTAACACTAACCCGCGCCCTCACACGTACGCTACCCCTAAAGCGCTGTCGTACCCTCACCTGGACCTGAAGCCGTCCCCGTCCCCTAACCCTAACCCTAGCCCGAACCCTAACCCTAACCCTTCCCCGAAGCCTGACCCTCACCCGTCCCCTAATCCTAATCCGTACGCTAACACTAACCCCCGCCCTCACACCTACGCTCCCCCTAAAGCGTTGTCGTACCCTCACCTGAACCCTAAGCTGTCCCCGTCCCCTAACCCTAACCCTAGCCCGAACCCTAACCCTAACCCTTCCCCGAAGCCTGACCCTCACCCGTCCCCTAATCCTAACCCGTACGCTAACACTAACCCGTGCCCTCACACGTACGCTCCCCCTAAAGCGTTGTCGTACCCTCACCTGGACCCTAAGCCGTCCCCGTCCCCTAACCCTAACCCTAGCCCGAACCCTAACCCTAACCCTTCCCCGAAGCCTGACGCTCACCCGTCCCCTAATCCTAACACGTACGCTAACACTAAACCGCGCCCTCACACGTACGCTCCCCCTAAAGGGTTGTCGTACCCTCACCTGGACCCTAAGCTGTCCCCGTCCCCTAACCCTAACCCTAGCCCGAACCCTAACCCTAACCCTTCCCCGAAGCCTGACCCTCACCCGTCCCCTAATCCTAACCCGTACGCTAACACTAACCCGCGCCCTCACACGTACGCTCCCCCTAAAGCGTTGTCGTACCCTCACCTGGACCCTAAGCCGTCCCCGTCCCCTAACCCTAACCCTAGCCCGAACCCTAACCCTAACCCTTCCCCGAAGCCTGACCCTCACCCGTCCCCTAATCCTAACCCGTACGCTAACACTAACCCACGCCCTCACACGTACGCTCCACCTAAAGCGTTGTCGTACCCTCACCTGGACCCTAAGCCGTCCCCGTCCCCTAACCCTAACCCTACCCCGAACCCTAACCCTAACCCTTCCCCGAAGCCAGACCCTCACCCGTCCCCTAATCCTAACCCGTACGCTAACACTAACCCACGCCCTCACACGTACGCTCCCCCTAAAGCATTGTCGTACCCTCACCTGGACCCTAAGCCGTCCCCGTCCCCTAACCCTAACCCTAGCCCGAACCCTAACCCTAACCCTTCCCCGAAGCCTGACGCTCACCCGTCCCCTAATCCTAACACGTACGCTAACACTAAACCGCGCCCTCACACGTACGCTCCCCCTAAAGGGTTGTCGTACCCTCACCTGGACCCTAAGCCGTCCCCGTCCCCTAACCCTAACCCTAGCCCGAACCCTAACCCTAACCCTTCCCCGAAGCCTGACCCTCACCCGTCCCCTAAACCTAACCCGTACGCTAACACTAACCCGCGCCCTCACACGTACGCTCCCCCTAAAGCGTTGTCGTACCCTCACCTGGACCCTAAGCCGTCCCCGTCCCCTAACCCTAACCCTAGCCCGAACCCTAACCCTAACCCTTCCCCGAAGCCTGACCCTCACCCGTCCCCTAATCCTAACCCGTACGCTAACACTAACCCGTGCCCTCACACGTCCGCTCCACCTAAAGCGTTGTCGTACCCTCACCTGGACCCTAAGCCGTCCCCGTCCCCTAACCCTAACCCTACCCCGAACCCTAACCCTAACCCTTCCCCGAAGCCAGACCCTCACCCGTCCCCTAATCCTAACCCGTACGCTAACACTAACCCACGCCCTCACACGTACGCTCCCCCTAAAGCATTGTCGTACCCTCACCTGGATCCTAAGCCGTCCCCGTCCCCTAACCCTAACCCTAGCCCGAACCCTAACCCTAACCCTTCCCCGAAGCCTGACGCTCACCCGTCCCCTAATCCTAACACGTACGCTAACACTAACCCGTGCCCTCACACGTACGCTCCCCCTAAAGCGTTGTCGTACCCTCACCTGGACGCTAAGCCGTCCCCGTCCCCTAACCCTAACCCTAGCCCGAACCCTAACCCTAAACCTTACCCGAAGCCTGACCCTCACCCGTCCCCTAATCTTAACCCGTACGCTAACACTAACCTGCGCCCTCACACGTACGCTCCACTTAAAGCGTTGTCGTACCCTCACCTGGACCCTAAGCCGTCCCCGTCCCCTAACCCTAACCCTAGCCCGAACCCTAACCCTAACCCTTCCCCGAAGCCTGACCCTCACCCGTCCCCTAATCCTAACCCGTACGCTAACACTAACCCGCGCCCTCACACGTACGCTCCCCCTAATGCGTTGTCGTACCCTCACCTGGACCCTAAGCCATCCCTGTCCCCTAACCCTAACCCTAGGCCGAAACCTAACCCTGAACCTTCCCCGAAGCCTGACCCTCACCCGTCCCCTAATCCTAACCCGTACGCTAACACTAACCCGCGCCCTCACACGTACGCTCCACCTAAAGCGTTGTCGTACCCTCACCTGGACCCTAAGCCGTCCCCGTCCCCTAACCCTAACCCTAGCCCGAACCCAACCCTAACCCTTGTCCGAAGCCTGACCCTCACGCGTCCCCTAATCCTAACCCGTGCGCTAACACTAACCCGCGCCCTCACACATACGCTCCCCCTAAAGCGTTGTCGTACCCTCACCTGGACCCTAAGCCGTCCCCGTCCCCTAACCCTAACCCTAGCCCGAACCCTAACCCTAACACTTCCCCGAAGCATGACCCTCACCCGTCCCCTAATCCTAACACATACGCTAACACTAACCCGCGCCCTCACACGTACGCTCCCCCTAAAGCGTTGTCGTACCCTCACCTGGACCCTAAGCCGTCTCCGTCCCCTAACCCTAAACCTAGCCCGAACCCTAACCCTAACCCTTCCCCGAAGCCTGACCCTCACCCGTCCCCTAATCCTAACCCGTACGCTAACACTAACCCGCGCCCTCACACGTACGCTCCCCCTAAAGCATTGTCGTACCCTCACCTGGATCCTAAGCCGTCCCCGTCCCCTAACCCTAACCCTAGCCCGAACCCTAACCCTAACCCTTCCCCGAAGCCTGACCCTCACCCCTCCCCTAATCCTAACCGGTACGCTAACACTAACCCGCGCGCTCACACGTACGCTCCACCTAACGCGTTGTCGTACCCTCACCTGGACCCTAAGCCGTCCCCGTCCCCTAACCCTAACCCTAGCCCGAACCCTAACCCTAACCCTTCCCCGAAGCCTGACCCTCACCCGTCCCCTAATCCTAACACGTACGCTAACACTAACCCGTGCCCTCACACGTACGCTACCCCTAAAGCGCTGTCGTACCCTCACCTGGACCTGAAGCCGTCCCCGTCCCCTAACCCTAACCCTAGCCCGAACCCTAACCCTAACCCTTCCCCGAAGCCTGACCCTCACCCGTCCCCTAATCCTAATCCGTACGCTAACACTAACCCCGGCCCTCACACCTACGCTCCCCCTAAAGCGTTGTCGTACCCTCACCTGAACCCTAAGCTGTCCCCGTCCCCTAACCCTAACCCTAGCCCGAACCCTAACCCTAACCCTTCCCCGAAGCCTGACCCTCACCCGTCCCCTAATCCTAACCCGTACGCTAACACTAATCTGCGCCCTCACACGTACGCTCCCCCTAAAGCATTGTCATACCCTCACCAGGACCCTAAGCCGTCCCAGTCCCCTAACACTAATCCTAGTCCGAACCCTAACCCTAACCCTTCCCCGAAGCCTGACCCTCACCCGTCCCCTAATCCTAACCCGTACGCTAACACTAACCCGCGCCCTCACACGTACGCTCCCCCTAAAGCGTTGTCGTACCCTCACCTGGACCCTAAACCGTCCCCGTCCCCTAACCCTAACCCTAGCCCAAACCCTAAGCCTAACCCTTCCCCGAAGCCTGACCCTCACCCGTCCCCTAATCGTAACCCGTACGCTAACACTAACCTGCGCCCTCACACGTACGCTCCCCCTAAAGCGTTGTCGTACACACACCTGGACCCTAAACCGTCCCCGTTCTCTAACCCTAACCCTAGCCCGAACCCTAACCCTAACCCTTCCCCGAAGCCTGACCCTCACCCGTCCCCTAATCCTAACCCGTACGCTAACACTAACCCGCGCCCTCACACGTACACTCCCCCTAAAGCGTTGTCGTACCCTCACCTGGACCCTAAACCGTCCCCGTCCCCTAACCCTAGCTCGAACCCTAACCCTAACACTTCACCGAAGCCTGACCCTCACCCGTCCCCTAATCCTAACCCGTACGCTAACACTAACCCGCGCCCTCACACGTACGCTCCCCCTAAAGTGTTGTCGTACCCTCACTTGGACGCTAAACCGTCCCCGTCCCCTAACCCTAACCATAGCCCGAACCCTAACACTAACCCTTCCCCGAAGCCTGACCCTCACCCGTCCCCTAATCCTAACCCGTACGCTAACACTAACCCGCGCCCTGACACGTACGCTCCCCCTAAAGCGTTGTCGTACCATCACCTGGACCCTAAACCGTCCCCGTCCCCTAACCCTAACCCTAACCCTAGCCCGAACCCTAACACTAACACTTCCCCGAAGCCTGACCCTCACCTGTCCCCTAATCCTCACCCGTACGCTAACACAAACCCGCGCCCTCACACGTACACTCCCCCTAAAGCGTTGTCGTACCCTCACCTGGACCCTAAACCGTCCCCGTCCCCTAACCCTAGCTCGAACCCTAACCCTAACACTTCACCGAAGCCTGACCCTCACCCGTCCCCTAATCCTAACCCGTACGCTAACACTAACCCGCGCCCTCACACGTACCCTCCCCCTAAAGCGTTGTCGTACCCTCACCTGGACCCTAAACCGTCCCCGTCCCCTAACCCTAACCCTAGCCCGAACCCTAACCCTAACGCTTCCCCGAAGCCTGATCCTCACCCGTCCCCAAATCCTAACCCGTATGGTAACACTAACCCGCGCCCTCACAGGTACGCTCCCCCTAAAGCGTTGTCGTACCCTCACCTGGACCCTAAACCGTCCCCGTCCCCTAACCCTAACCCTAGCCCGAACCCTAACCCTAACACTTCCCCGAAGCCTGACCCTCACCCGTCCCCTAATCCTAACCCGTACGCTAACACTAATCCTCGCCCTCACACGTACGCTCCCCCTAAAGCGTTGTCGTACCCTCACCTGGACCCTAAACCGTCCCCGTCCCCTAACCCTAACCCTAGCCCGAACCCTAACCCTAACCCTTCCCCGAAGCCTGACCCTCACCCGTCCCCTAATCCTAACCCGTACGCTAACACTAACCCGCGCCCTCACACGTACGCTCCCCCTAAAGCGTTGTCGTACCCTCACCTGTACCCTAAACCCTCCCCGTCCCCTAACCCTAACCCTAGCCCGAACCCTAACCCTAACCCTTCCCCGAAGCCTGACCCTCACCCGTCCCCTAATCCTAAGCCGTACGCTAACACTAACCCGCGCCCTCACACGTACGCTCCCCCTAAAGCGTTGTCGTACCCTCACCTGGACTCTAAACCCTCCCCCTCCCCTAACCCTAACCCTAGCCCGAACCCTAACCCTAACCCTTCCCCGAAGCCTGACCCTCACACGTCCCCTAATCCTAAGCCGTACGCTAACACTAACCCGCGCCCTCACACGTACGCTCACCCTAAATCGTTGTCGTACCCTCACCTGGACCCTAAACCGTCCCCGTCCCCTAACCCTAACCCTAGCCCGAACCCTAACCCTAACCCTTCCCCGAAGCCTGACCCTCACCTGTCCCCTAATCCTAACCCGTACGCTAACACTAACCCACGCCCTCACACGTACGCTCCCCCTAAAGCGTTGTCGTACCCTCACCTGGACCCTAAATCGTCCCCGTCCCACTAAACCTAACCCTAGCATGAACCCTAACCCTAACCCTTAGCCGAAGCCTGACCCTCACCCGTCCCATAATGCTAACCCGTTCGCTAACACTAACCCGCGCCCTCACACGTACGCTCCCCCTAAAGCGTTGTCGTACACTCACCTGGACCCTAAACCGTCCCCGTCCCCTAACCCTAACCCTAGCCCGAACCCTAACCCTAACGCTTCCCCGAAGCCTGATCCTCACCCGTCCCCAAATCCTAACCCGTATGGTAACACTAACCCGCGCCCTCACACGTACGCTCCCCCTAAAGCGTTGTCGTACCCTCACGTGGACCCTAAACCGTCCCCGTCCCCTAACCCTAACCCTAGCCCGAACCCTAACCCTAACCCTTCCCCGAAGCCTGACCCTCACCCGTCCCCTAATCCTAACCCGTACGCTAACACTAACCCTCGCCCTCACACGTACGCTCCCCCTAAAGTGTTGTCGTACCCTCACCTGTACCCTAAGCCGTCCCCGTCCCCTAACCCTAACCCTAGCCCGAACCCTAACCCTAACACTTCCCCGAAGCCTGACCCACACCCGTCCCCTAATCCTAACCCGTACGCTAACACTAACCTGCGCCCTCACACGTACGCTCCCCCTAAAGCGTTGTCGTACCCTCACCTGGACCCTAAGCCGTCCCCGTCCACTAACCCTAACCCTATCAAGAACCATAACCCTAACCCTTCCCCGAAGCCTGACCCTCACCCGTCCCCTAATCCTAACCCGTACGCTAACACTAACCCGCGCCCTCACACATACGCTCTGCCTAAAGCGTTGTCGTACCCTCACCTGGACCCTAAACCGTCCCCGTCCCCTAACCCTAACCCTAGCCCGAACCCTAACCCTAACCCTTCCCCGAAGCCTGACCCTCACCCGTCCCGTAATCCTAACCCGTACGCTAACACTAACCCGCGCCCTCACACGTACGCTCCCCCTAAAGCGTTGTCGTACCGTCACCTGGACCCTAAACCCTCCCCGTCCCCTAACCCTAACCCTAGCCCGAACCCTAACCCTAAACCTTCCCCGAAGCCTGACCTTCACCCGTCCCCTAATCCTAACCCGTACGCTAACACTAACCCGCGCCCTCACATGTACGCACCCCCTAAAGCGTTGTCGTACCCTCACCTGGACCCTAAACCCTCCCCGTCCCCTAACCCTAACCCTAGCCTGAACCCTAACCCTAACACTTCCCCGAAGCCTGACCCTCACCCGTCCCCTAATCCTAACCCGTACGCTAACACTAAGCTGCGCCCTCACACGTACGCTCAGCCTAAAGCATTGTCGTACCCTCACCTGGACCCTCAACCCTCCCCGTCAACTAACCCTAACCCTAAACCGAACCCTAACCCTAACCCTTCACCGAATCCTGACCCTCACTCGTCCCCTAATCCTAACCCGTACGCTAACACTAACCCGCGCCCTCACACGTACGCTCCCCCTAAAGCGTTGTCGTACCCTCACCTGGACCCTAAACCGTCCCCGTCCCCTAACCCTAACCCTAGCCCGAACCCTAACCCTAAGCCTTCCCCGAAGCCTGACCCTAACCCGTCCCCTAATCCTAACCCGTACGCTAACACTAACCCGCGCCCTCACACGTACGCTCCCCCTAAAGCGTTGTCGTACCCTCACCTGTACCCTAAACCCTCCCCGTCCCCTAACCCTAACCCTAGCCCGAACCCTAACCCTAACCCTTCCCCGAAGCCTGACCCTCACCCGTCCCCTAATCCTAAGCCGTATGCTAACACTAACCCGCGCCCTCACACGTACGCTCCCCCTAAAGCGTTGTCGTACCCTCACCTGGACTCTAAACCCTCCCCCTCCCCTAACCCTAACCCTAGCCCGAACCCTAACCCTAACCCTTCCCCGAAGCCTGACCCTCACACGTCCCCTAATCCTAAGCCGTACGCTAACACTAACCCGCGCCCTCACACGTACGCTCACCCTAAATCGTTGTCGTACCCTCACCTGGACCCTAAACCGTCTCCGTCCCCTAAACCTAACCCTAGCCCGAACCCTAACCCTAACCCTTCCCCGAAGCCTGACCCTCACCTGTCCCCTAATCCTAACCCGTACGCTAACACTAACCCACGCCCTCACACGTACGCTCCCCCTAAAGCGTTGTCGTACCCTCACCTGGACCCTAAATCGTCCCCGTCCCCTAAACCTAACCCTAGCATGAACCCTAACCCTAACCCTTAGCCGAAGCCTGACCCTCACCCGTCCCATAATGCTAACCCGTTCGCTAACACTAACCCGCGCCCTCACACGTACGCTCCCCCTAAAGCGTTGTCGTACACTCACCTGGACCCTAAACCGTCCCCGTCCCCTAACCCTAACCCTAGCCCGAACCCTAACCCTAACACTTCCCCGAAGCCTGACCCTCACCCGTCCCCTAATCCTAAGCCGTACGCTAACACTAACCCGCGCCCTCACACGTACGCTCCCCCTAAAGCGTTGTCGTACCCTCACCTGGACCCTAAACCCTCCCCGTCCCCTAACCCTAACCCTAGCCCGAACCCTAACCCTAACACTTCCCCGAAGCCTGACCCTCACGCGTCCCCTAATCCTAACCCGTACGCTAACACTAACCCGTGCCCTCACACGTACGCTCAGCCTAAAGCGTTGTCGTACCCTCACCTGAACCCTAAACCCTCCCCGTCAACTAACCCTAACCCTAGACCCAACACTAACACTAACCCTTCCCCGAAGCCTGACCCTCACCCGTCCCCTAAGCCTAACCCGTACGCTAACACTAACCCACGCCCTCACACGTACGATCCCCCTAAAGCGTTGTCGTACCCTCACCTGGACCCTAAACCCTCCCCGTCCCCTAACCCTAACCCTAGCCCGAACCCTAACCCTAACCCTTCCCCGAAGCCTGACCCTCCCCGTCCCCTAATCCTAACCCATACGCTAACACTAACCCGAGCCCTCACACGTACGCTCCCCCTAAAGCGTTGTCGTACCCTCACCTGGACCCTAAACCCTCCCCGTCCACTAACCCTAACCCTAGCCCAAACCCTAACCCTAACCCTTCCCCGAAGCCTGACCCTCACCCGTCACCTAATCCTAACCCGTACGCTAACACTAACCCGCGCCCTCAGAAGTACCCTCCCCCTAAAGCGTTGTCGTACCCTCACCTGGACCCTAAACCGTCCCCGTCCCCTAACCCTAACCCTAGCCCGAACCCTAACCCTAACACTTCCCCGAAGCCTAACCCTCACCCGTCCCCTAATCCTAACCCGTACGCTAACACTAACCCGCGCCCTCACACGTACGCTCCCCCTAAAGCGTTGTCGTACCCTCACCTGGACCCTAAGCCATCCCCGTCCCCTAACCCTAACCCTAGCCCGAACCCTAACCCTAACCCTTCCCCGAAGCCTGACCCTCACCCGTCCCCTAATCCTAACCCGTACGCTAACACTAACCCGCGCTCTCACACGTACGCTCCCCCTAAAGCGTTGTCGTACCCTCACCTGGAAGCTAAGCCGTCCCCGTCCCCTAACCCTAACCCTAGCCCGAACCCTAACCCTAACCCTTCCCCGAAGCCTGACCCTCACCCGTCCCCTAATCCTAACCCGTACGCTAACACTAACCCGCGCCCTCACACGTACGCTCCCCCTAATGCGTTGTCGTACCCTCACCTGGACCCTAAGCCATCCCTGTCCCCTAACCCTAACCCTAGGCCGAAACCTAACCCTGAACCTTCCCCGAAGCCTGACCCTCACCCGTCCCCTAATCCTAACCCGTACGCTAACACTAACCCGCGCCCTCACACGTACGCTCCACCTAAAGCGTTGTCGTACCCTCACCTGGACCCTAAGCCGTCCCCGTCCCCTAACCCTAACCCTAGCCCGAACCCAACCCTAACCCTTGTCCGAAGCCTGACCCTCACGCGTCCCCTAATCCTAACCCGTGCGCTAACACTAACCCGCGCCCTCACACATACGCTCCCCCTAAAGCGTTGTCGTACCCTCACCTGGACCCTAAGCCGTCCCCGTCCCCTAACCCTAACCCTAGCCCGAACCCTAACCCTAACACTTCCCCGAAGCATGACCCTCACCCGTCCCCTAATCCTAACACATACGCTAACACTAACCCGCGCCCTCACACGTACGCTCCCCCTAAAGCGTTGTCGTACCCTTACCTGGACCCTAAGCCGTCCCCGTCCCCTAACCCTAAACCTAGCCCGAACCCTAACCCTAACCCTTCCCCGAAGCCTGACCCTCACCCGTCCCCTAATCCTAACCCATACGCTAACACTAACCCGCGCCCTCACACGTACGCTCCCCCTAAAGCATTGTCGTACCCTCACCTGGATCCTAAGCCGTCCCCGTCCCCTAACCCTAACCCTAGCCCGAACCCTAACCCTAACCCTTCCCCGAAGCCTGACCGTCACCCGTCCCCTAATCCTAACCGGTACGCTAACACTAACCCGCGCGCTCACACGTACGCTCCACCTAACGCGTTGTCGTACCCTCACCTGGACCCTAAGCCGTCCCCGTCCCCTAACCCTAACCCTATCCCGAACCCTAACCCTAACCCTTCCCCGAAGCCTGAACCTCACCCGTCCCCTAATCCTAACACGTACGCTAACACTAACCCGCGCCCTCACACGTACGCTACCCCTAAAGCGCTGTCGTACCCTCACCTGGACCTGAAGCCGTCCCCGTCCCCTAACCCTAACCCTAGCCCGAACCCTAACCCTAACCCTTCCCCGAAGCCTGACCCTCACCCGTCCCCTAATCCTAATCCGTACGCTAACACTAACCCCCGCCCTCACACCTACGCTCCCCCTAAAGCGTTGTCGTACCCTCACCTGAACCCTAAGCTGTCCCCGTCCCCTAACCCTAACCCTAGCCCGAACCCTAACCCTAACCCTTCCCCGAAGCCTGACCCTCACCCGTCCCCTAATCCTAACCCGTACGCTAACACTAATCTGCGCCCTCACACGTACGCTCCCCCTAAAGCATTGTCATACCCTCACCAGGACCCTAAGCCGTCCCCGTCCCCTAACACTAATCCTAGTCCGAACCCTAACCCTAACCCTTCCCCGAAGCCTGACCCTCACCCGTCCCCTAATCCTAACCCGTACGCTAACACTAACCCGCGCCCTCACACGTACGCTCCCCCTAAAGCGTTGTCGTACCCTCACCTGGACCCTAAACCGTCCCCGTCCCCTAACCCTAACCCTAGCCTAAACCATAAGCCTAACCCTTCCCCGAAGCCTGACCCTCACCCGTCCCCTAATCGTAACCCGTACGCTAACACTAACCTGCGCCCTCACACGTACGCTCCCCCTAAAGCGTTGTCGTACACACACCTGGACCCTAAACCGTCCCCGTTCTCTAACCCTAACCCTAGCCCGAACCCTAACCCTAACCCTTCCCCGAAGCCTGACCCTCACCCGTCCCCTAATCCTAACCCGTACGCTAACACTAACCCGCGCCCTCACACGTACACTCCCCCTAAAGCGTTGTCGTACCCTCACCTGGACCCTAAACCGTCCCCGTCCCCTAACCCTAGCTCGAACCCTAACCCTAACACTTCACCGAAGCCTGACCCTCACCCGTCCCCTAATCCTAACCCGTATGCTAACACTAACCCGCGCCCTCACACGTACGCTCCCCCTAAAGCGTTGTCGTACCCTCACTTGGACGCTAAACCGTCCCCGTCCCCTAACCCTAACCATAGCCCGAACCCTAACCCTAAACCTTCCCCGAAGCCTGACCCTCACCCGTCCCCTAATCCTAACCCGTACGCTAACACTAACCCGCGCCCTGACACGTACGCTCCCCCTAAAGCGTTGTCGTACCATCACCTGGACCCTAAACCGTCCCCGTCCCCTAACCCTAACCCTAACCCTAGCCCGAACCCTAAAAGTAACCCTTCCCCGAAGCCTGACCCTCACCTGTCCCCTAATCCTAACCCGTACGCTAACACTAACCCGCGCCCTCACACGTACACTCCCCCTAAAGCGTTGTCGTACCCTCACCTGGACCCTAAACCGTCCCCGTCCCCTAACCCTAGCTCGAACCCTAACCCTAACACTTCACCGAAGCCTGACCCTCACCCGTCCCCTAATCCTAACCCGTACGCTAACACTAACCCGCGCCCTCACACGTACGCTCCCCCTAAAGCGTTGTCGTACCCTCACTTGGACGCTAAACCGTCCCCGTCCCCTAACCCTAACCATAGCCCGAACCCTAACACTAACCCTTCCCCGAAGCCTGACCCTCACCCATCCCCTAATCCTAACCCGTACGCTAACACTAACCCGCGCCCTCACACGTACGCTCCACATAAAGAGTTGTCGTACCCTCATCTGGACCCTAAGCCGTCCCCGTCCCCTAACCCTAACCGTAGCCCGAACCCTAACCCTAACCCTTCCCCGAAGCCTGACACTCACCCGTCCCCTAATCCTAACCCGTACGCTAACACTAACCCGCGCCCTCACACGTACGCTCCCCCTAAAGCGCTGTCGTACCCTCACCTGGACCTGAAGCCGTCCCCGTCCCCTAACCCTAACCCTAGCCCGAACCCTAACCCTAACCCTTCCCCGAAGCCTGACCCTCACCCGTCCCCTAATCCTAAGCCGTACGCTAACACTAACCCGCGCCCTCACACGTACGCTTCCCCTAAAGCGTTGTCGTACCCTCACCTGGACCCTAAACCCTCCCCCTCCCCTAACCCTAACCCTAGCCCGAACCCTAACCCTAACCGTTCCCCGAAGCCTGACCCTCAACCGTCCCCTAATCCTAACCCGTACGCTAACACTAACCCACGCCCTCACACGTACACTCCCCCTAAAGCGTTGTCGTACCCTCACCTGGACCCTAAACCGTCCCCGTCCCCTAACCCTAACCCTAGCCCGAACCCTAACCCTAACCCTTCCCCGAAGCCTGACCCTCACCTGTCCCCTAATCCTAACCCGTACGCTAACAGTAAACCGCGCCCTCACACGTACGCTCCGCCTAAAGCGTTAACGTACCCTCACCTGGACCCTAAACCGTCCCCGTCCCCTAACCCTAACCCTAGCCCGAACCCTAACCCTAACCCTTCCCCGAAGCCTCACCCTCACCCGTCCCCTAATCCTAACCCGTACGCTAACACTAACCCGCGCCCTCACACGTACGCTCCCCCTAAAGCGTTGTCGTACCCTCACCTGGACCCTAAACCCTCCCCGTCCCCTAAACCTAACCCTAGCCCGAACACTAACCCTAACCCTTCCCCGAAGCCTGACCCTCACCCGTCCCTTAATCCTAACCCGTACGCTAACACTAACCCGCGCCCTCACACGTACGCTCACCCTAAAGCGTTGTCGTACCCTCACCTGGACCATAAACCCTCCTCGTCCCCTAACCCTAACCCTAGCCCGAACCCTAACCCTAACACTTCCCCGAAGCCTGACCCTCACCCGTCCCGTAATCCTAACCCGTACGCTAACACTAACCCGTGCCCTCACACGTACGCTCAGCCTAAAGCGTTGTCGTACCCTCACCTGGACCCTAAACCCTCCCCGTCAACTAACCCTAACCCTAAACCGAACCCTAACCCTAACCCTTCCCCGAAGCCTGACCGTCACCCGTCCCCTAATCCTAACCCGTACGCTAACACTAACCCGCGCCCTCACACGTACGCTCCCTCTAAAGCGTTGTCGTACCCTCACCTGGACCCTAAGCTGTCCCCGTCCCCTAACCCTAACCCTAGCCCGAACCCTAACCCTAACCCTTCCCCGAAGCCTGACCCTCACCCGTCCCCTAATCCTAACCCGTACGCTAACACTAACCTGCGCCCTCACACGTACGCTCCCCCTAAAGCGTTGTCGTACCCTCACCTGGACCCTAAGCCGTCCCCGTTCCCTAACCCTAACCCTAGCCCGAACCCTAACCCTAATCCATCCCCGAAGCCTGACCCTCACCCGTCCCCTAATCCTAACCCGTACGCTAACACTAACCCGCGCCCTCACACGTACGCTCCCCCTAAAGCGTTGTCGTACCCTCACCTGGACCCTAAGCCGTCCCCGTCCCCTAACCCTAACCCTAGCCCGAACCCTAACCCTAACCCTTCCCCGAAGCCTGACCCTCACCCGTCCCCTAATCCTAAGGCGTACGCTAACACTAACCCGTGCCCTCACACGTACGCTCCCCCTAAAGCGTTGTCGTACCCTCACCTGGACCCTAAACCGTCCCCGTCCCCTAACCCTAACCCTAGCCCGAACCCTAACCCTAACCCTTCCCCGAAGCCTGACCCTCACCCGTCCCCTAATCCTAACCCGTACGCTAACACTAACCCTCGCCCACACACGTACGCTCCCCCTAAAGCGTTGTCGTACCCTCACCTGGACCCTAAACCCTCCCCGTCCCCTAACCCCAACCCTAGCCCGAACCCTAACCCTAACCCTTCCCCGAAGCCTGACCCTCACCCGTCCCCTAATCCTAACCCGTTCGCTAACACTAACCCGCGCCCTCACACGTACGCTCCCCCTAAAGCGTTGTCGTACACACACCTGGACCCTAAACCGTCCCC
Source organism: Globicephala melas (assembly GCF_963455315.2). Classification (NCBI taxonomy): domain Eukaryota; kingdom Metazoa; phylum Chordata; class Mammalia; order Artiodactyla; family Delphinidae; genus Globicephala; species Globicephala melas. Next base: position 671,794 of record NW_027207259.1, read on the forward strand.
GTTCTCTAACCCTAACCCTAGCCCGAACCCTAACCCTAACCCTTCCCCGAAGCCTGACCCTCACCCGTCCCCTAATCCTAACCCGTACGCTAACACTAACCCGCGCCCTCACACGTACACTCCCCCGAAAGCGTTGTCGTACCCTCACCTGGACCCTAAACCGTCCCCGTCCCCTAACCCTAGCTCGAACCCTAACCCTAACACTTCACCGAAGCCTGACCCTCACCCGTCCCCTAATCCTAACCCGTACGCTAACACTAACCCGCGCCCTCACACGTACGCTCCACATAAAGAGTTGTCGTACCCTCACCTGGACCCTAAGCCGTCCCCCTCCCCTAACCCTAACCCTAGCCCGAACCCTAACCCTAACCCTTCCCCGAAGCCTGACCCTCACCCGTCCCCTAAACCTAACCCGTACGCTAACACTAACCCGCGCCCTCACACGTACCCTCCCCGTAAAGCATTGTCGTACCCTCACCTGGTCCCTAAGCCGTCCCCGTCCCCTAACCCTAAGCCTGGCCCGAACCCTAACCCTAACCCTTCCTCGAAGCCTGACCCTCACCTGTCCCCTAATACTAACCCGTACGCTAACACTAACCCGCGCCCTCACACGTACGCTCCCCCTAAAGCGTTGTCGTACCCTCACCTGAACCCTAAGCCGTCCCCGTCCCCTAACCCTAACCCTAGCCCGAACCCTAACCCTAACACTTCCCCGAAGCCTGACCCTCACCCGTCCCATAATCCTAACCCGTACGCTAACACTAACCGGCGCCCTCACACGTACGCTCCCCCTAAAGCGTTGTCGTACCCTCACCTGGACCCTAAGCCGTCCCCATCCCCTAACCCTAACCCTAGCCCGAACCCTAACCCTAACCCTTCCCCGAAGCCTGACCCTCACCCGTCCCCTAATCCTAACCCGTACGCTAACACTAACCCGCGCCCTCACACGTACGCTCCACATAAAGAGTTGTCGTACCCTCACCTGGACCCTAAGCCGTCCCCGTCCCCTAACCCTAACCCTAGCCCGAACCCTAACCCTAACCCTTCCCCGAAGCCTGACCCTCACCCGTACCCTAATCCTAACCCGTACGCTAACACTAACCCGCGCCCTCACACGTACGCTCCCCATAAAGAGTTGTCGTACCCTCACCTGGACCCTAAACCGTCACCGTCCCCTAACCCTAACCCTAGCCCGAACCCTAACCCTAACCCTTCCTCGAAGCCTGACCCTCACCCGTCCCCTAATACTAACCCGTACGCTAACACTAACCCGCGCCTCACACGTACGCTCCCCCTAAAGCGTTGTCGTACCCTCACCTGAACCCTAAGCCGTACCCGTCCCCTAACCCTAACCCTAGCCCGAACCCTAACCCTAACCCTTCCTCGAAGCCTGACCCTCACCCGTCCCCTAATCCTAACCCGTACGCTAATACTAACCGGCGCCCTCACACGTATGCTCCCCCTAAAGCGTTGTCGTACCCTCACCTGGACCCTAAGCCGTCCCCGTCCCCTAACCCTAACCCTAGACCGAACCCTAACCCTAACCCTTCCCTGAAGCCTGACCGTCACCCGTCCCCTAATCCTAACCCGTACGCTAACACTAACCCGCGCCCTCACACGTACGCTCCCCCTAAAGGATTGTCGTACCCTCACCTGGACCCTAAGCCGTCCCCGTCCCCTAACCCTAAACCTAGCCCGAACCCTAACCCTAACCCTTCCCCGAAGCCTGACCCTCACCCGTCCCCTAATCCTAACCCGTACGCTAACACTAACCCGCGCCCTCACACGTACGCTCCCCCTAAAGCGCTGTCGTACACACACCTGGACCCTAAACCGTCCCCGTTCTCTAACCCTAACCCTAGCCCGAACCCTAACCCTAACCCTTCCCCGAAGCCTGACCCTCACCCGTCCCCTAATCCTAACCCGTACGCTAACACTAACCCGCGCCCTCACACGTACACTCCCCCGAAAGCGTTGTCGTACCCTCACCTGGACCCTAAACCGTCCCCGTCCCCTAACCCTAGCTCGAACCCTAACCCTAACACTTCACCGAAGCCTGACCCTCACCCGTCCCCTAATCCTAACCCGTACGCTAACACTAACCCGCGCCCTCACACGTACGCTCCACATAAAGAGTTGTCGTACCCTCACCTGGACCCTAAGCCGTCCCCCTCCCCTAACCCTAACCCTAGCCCGAACCCTAACCCTAACCCTTCCCCGAAGCCTGACCCTCACCCGTCCCCTAAACCTAACCCGTACGCTAACACTAACCCGCGCCCTCACACGTACCCTCCCCGTAAAGCATTGTCGTACCCTCACCTGGTCCCTAAGCCGTCCCCGTCCCCTAACCCTAAGCCTGGCCCGAACCCTAACCCTAACCCTTCCTCGAAGCCTGACCCTCACCTGTCCCCTAATACTAACCCGTACGCTAACACTAACCCGCGCCCTCACACGTACGCTCCCCCTAAAGCGTTGTCGTACCCTCACCTGAACCCTAAGCCGTCCCCGTCCCCTAACCCTAACCCTAGCCCGAACCCTAACCCTAACACTTCCCCGAAGCCTGACCCTCACCCGTCCCATAATCCTAACCCGTACGCTAACACTAACCGGCGCCCTCACACGTACGCTCCCCCTAAAGCGTTGTCGTACCCTCACCTGGACCCTAAGCCGTCCCCATCCCCTAACCCTAACCCTAGCCCGAACCCTAACCCTAACCCTTCCCCGAAGCCTGACCCTCACCCGTCCCCTAATCCTAACCCGTACGCTAACACTAACCCGCGCCCTCACACGTACGCTCCACATAAAGAGTTGTCGTACCCTCACCTGGACCCTAAGCCGTCCCCGTCCCCTAACCCTAACCCTAGCCCGAACCCTAACCCTAACCCTTCCCCGAAGCCTGACCCTCACCCGTACCCTAATCCTAACCCGTACGCTAACACTAACCCGCGCCCTCACACGTACGCTCCCCATAAAGAGTTGTCGTACCCTCACCTGGACCCTAAACCGTCCCCGTCCCCTAACCCTAACCCTAGCCCGAACCCTAACCCTAACCCTTCCTCGAAGCCTGACCCTCACCCGTCCCCTAATACTAACCCGTACGCTAACACTAACCCGCGCCTCACACGTACGCTCCCCCTAAAGCGTTGTCGTACCCTCACCTGAACCCTAAGCCGTACCCGTCCCCTAACCCTAACCCTAGCCCGAACCCTAACCCTAACCCTTCCTCGAAGCCTGACCCTCACCCGTCCCCTAATCCTAACCCGTACGCTAATACTAACCGGCGCCCTCACACGTATGCTCCCCCTAAAGCGTTGTCGTACCCTCACCTGGACCCTAAGCCGTCCCCGTCCCCTAACCCTAACCCTAGACCGAACCCTAACCCTAACCCTTCCCTGAAGCCTGACCGTCACCCGTCCCCTAATCCTAACCCGTACGCTAACACTAACCCGCGCCCTCACACGTACGCTCCCCCTAAAGGATTGTCGTACCCTCACCTGGACCCTAAGCCGTCCCCGTCCCCTAACCCTAAACCTAGCCCGAACCCTAACCCTAACCCTTCCCCGAAGCCTGACCCTCACCCGTCCCCTAATCCTAACCCGTACGCTAACACTAACCCGCGCCCTCACACGTACGCTCCCCCTAAAGCGCTGTCGTACCCTCACCTGGACCTGAAGCCGTCCCCGTCCCCTAACCCTAACCCTAGCCCGAACCCTAACCCTAACCCTTCCCCGAAGCCTGACCCTCACCCGTCCCCTAATCCTAACCCGTACGCTAATACTAACCTGCGCCCTCACACGTACGCTCCCCCTAAAGCGTTGTCGTACCCTCTCCTGGACCCTAAGCCGTCCCCGTCCCCTAACCCTAACCCTAGCCCGAACCCTAACCCTAACCCTTCCCCGAAGCCTGACCCTCACCCGTCCCCTAATCCTAACCCGTACGCTAACACTAACCCGCGCCCTCACACGTACGCTCCACCTAAGGAGTTGTCGTACCCTCACCTGGACCCTAAGCCGTCCCCGTCCCCTAACCCTAACCCTAGCCCGAACCCTAACCCTAACCCTTCCCCGAAGCCTGACCCTCAACCGTCCCCTAATCCTAACCCGTATGCTAACACTAACCCGCGCCCTCACACGTACCCTCCCCCTAAAGCATTGTCGTACCCTCACCTGGACCCTAAGCCGTCCCCGTCCCCTAACCCTAACCCTAGCCCGAACCCTAACCCTAACCCTTCCCCGAAGCCTGACCCTCACCCGTCCCCTAATCCTAACCCGTACGCTAACACTAACCGGCGCCCTCACACGTACGCTCCCCCTAAAGCGTTGTCGTACCCTCACCTGGACCCTAAGCCGTCCCCGTCCCCTAACCCTAACCCTAGCCCGAGCCCTAACCCTAACCCTTCCCCGAAGCCTGACCCTCACCCGTCCCCTAATCCTAACCCGTACGCTAACACTAACCCGCGCCCTCACACGTACGCTCCACATAAAGAGTTGTCGTACCCTCACCTGGACCCTAAGCCGTCCCCGTCCCCTAACCCTAACCCTAGCCCGAACCCTAACCCTAACCCTTCCCCGAAGCCTGACCCTCAACCGTCCCCTAATCCTAACCCGTACGCTAACACTAACCCACGCCCTCACACGTACGCTCCCCATAAAGAGTTGTCGTACCCTCACCTGGACCCTAAGCCGTCCCCGTCCCCTAACCCTAACCCTAGCCCGAACCCTAACCCTAACCCTTCCTCGAAGCCTGACCCTCACCCGTCCCCTAATCCTAACCCGTACGCTAACACTAACCGGCGCCCTCACACGTACGCTCCCCCTAAAGCGTTGTCGTACCCTCACCTGGACCCTAAGCCGTCCCCGTCCCCTAACCCTAACCCTAGACCGAACCCTAACCCTAACCCTTCCCTGAAGCCTGACCGTCACCCGTCCCCTAATCCTAACCCGTACGCTAACACTAACCCGCGCCCTCACACGTACGCTCCCCCTAAAGCATTGTCGTACCCTCACCTGGACCCTAAGCCGTCCCCGTCCCCTAACCCTAAACCTAGCCCGAACCCTAACCCTAACCCTTCCCCGAAGCCTGACCCTCACCCGTCCCCTAATCCTAACCCGTACGCTAACACTAACCCGCGCCCTCACACGTACGCTCCCCCTAAAGCGCTGTCGTACCCTCACATGGACCTGAAGCCGTCCCCGTCCCCTAACCCTAACCCTAGCCCGAACCCTAACCCTAACCCTTCCCCGAAGCCTGACCCTCACCCGTCCCCTAATCCTAACCCGTACTCTAATACTAACCTGCGCCCTCACACGTACGCTCCCCCTAAAGCGTTGTCGTACCCTCACCTGGACCCTAAGCCGTCCCCGTCCCCTAACCCTAACCCTAGCCCGAACCCTAACCCTAACCCTTCCCCGAAGCCTGACCCTCACCCGTCCCCTAATCCTAACCCGTACGCTAACACTAACACGCGCCCTCACACGTACGCTCCACCTAAAGGGTTGTCGTACCCTCACCTGGACCCTAAGCCGTCCCCGTCCCCTAACCCTAACCCTAGCCCGAACCCTAACCCTAACCCTTCCCCGAAGCCTGACCCTCAACCGTCCCATAATCCTAACCCGTACGCTAACACTAACCCGCGCCCTCACACGTACCCTCCCCCTAAAGCATTGTCGTACCCTCACCTGGACCCTAAGCCGTCCCCGTCCCCTAACCCTAACCCTAGCCCGAACCCTAACCCTAACCCTTCCCCGAAGCCTGACCCTCACCCGTCCCCTAATCCTAACCCGTACGCTAACACTAACCTGCGCCCTCACACGTACGCTCCCCCTAAAGCATTGTCGTACCCTCACCTGGACCCTAAGCCGTCCCCGTCCCCTAACCCTAACCCTAGCCCGAACCCTAACCCTAACCCTTCCCCGAAGCCTGACCCTCACCCGTCCCCTAATCCTAACCCGTACGCTAACACTAACCCGCGCCCTCACACGTACGCTCCCCCTAAAGCATTGTCGTACCCTCACCTGGACCCTTAGCCGTCCCCGTCCCCTAAACCTAACCCTAGCCCGAACCCTAACCCTAACCCTTCCCCGAAGCCTGACCCTCACAAGTCCCATAATCCTAACCCGTACGCTAACACTAACCCGCGCCCTCACACGTACGCTCCCCCTAAAGCGTTGTCGTACCCTCACCTGGACCCTAAGCCGTCCCCGTCCCCTAACCCTAACCCTAGCCCGAACCCTAACCCTAATCCTTCCCCGAAGCCTGACCCTCACCCGTCCCCTAATCCTAACCCGTACGCTAACACTAACCCGCGCCCTCACACTTACGCTCCCCCTAAAGCGTTGTCGTACCCTCACCTGGACCCTAAACCGTCCCCGTCCCCTAACCCTAACCGTAGCCCGAACCCTAACCCTAACACTTCCCCGAAGCCTGACCCTCACCCGTCCCCTAATCCTATCCCGTACGCTAACACTAACCCGCGCCCTCACACGTACGCTCCCCCTAAAGCGTTGTCGTACCCTCAGCTGGACCCTAAGCCGTCCCCGTCCCCTAACCCTAACCCTAGCCCGAACCCTAACCCTAACCCTTCCCCGAAGCCTGACCCTCACCCGTCCCCTAATCCTAACCCGTACGCTAACACTAACCTGCGCCCTCACACGTACGCTCCCCCTAAAGCATTGTCGTACCCTCACCTGGACCCTAAGCCGTCCCCGTCCCCTAACCCTAACCCTAGCCCGAACCCTAACCCTAACCCTTCCCCGAAGCCTGACCCTCACCCGTCCCCTAATCCTAACCCGTACGCTAACACTAACCTGCGCCCTCACACGTACGCTCCCCCTAAAGCGTTGTCGTACCCTCACCTGGACCCTAAGCCGTCCCCGTTCCCTAACCCTAACCCTAGCCCGAACCCTAACCCTAATCCTTCCCCGAAGCCTGACCCTCACCCGTCCCCTAATACTAACCCGTACTCTAACACTAACCCGCGCCCTCACACGTACGCTCCCCCTAAAGCGTTGTCGTACCCTCACCTGGACCCTAAGCCGTCCCCGTCCCCTAACCCTAACCCTAGCCCGAACCCTAACCCTAACCCTTCCCCGAAGCCTGACCCTCACCCGTCCCCTAATCCTAACACGTACGCTAACACTAACCCGCGCCCTCACCCGTACGCTCCCCGTAAAGAGTTGTCGTACCCTCACCTGGACCCTAAGCCGTCCCCGTCCCCTAACCCTAACCCTAGCCCGAACCCTAACCCTAACCCTTCCCCGAAGCCTGACCCTCACCCGTCCCCTAATCCTAACCCGTACGCTAACACTAACCCGCGCACTCACACGTACGCTCCCCCTAAAGTGTTGTCGTACTCTCACCTGGACCCTAAACCCTCCCCGTCCACTAACCCTAACCCTAGCCCGAACCCTAACCCTAAACCTTCCCCGAAGCCTGACCCTCACCCGTCCCCTAATCGTAACCCGTACGCTAACACTAACCCGCGCCCTCAACGTACCCTCCCCCTAAAGCGTTGTCGTACCCTCACCTGGACCCTAAACCATCCCCGTCCCCTAACCCTAACCCTAGCCTGAACCCTAACCCTAACCCTTCCCCGAAGCCTGACCCTCACCCGTCCCCTAATCCTAACCCGTACGCTAACACTAACCCGCGCCCTCACACGTACGCTCCCCCTAAAGCGTTGTCGTATCCTCACCTGGACCCTAAACCGTCCCCGTCCCCTAACCCTAACCCTAGCCCGAACCCTAACCCTAACCCTTCCCCGAAGCCTGACCCTCACCCGTCCCCTAATCCTAAACCGTACGCTAACACTAACCCGCGCCCTCACACGTACGCTCCCCCTAAAGCGTTGTCGTACCCTGACCTGGACCCTAAATCCTCCCCGTCCACTAACCCTAACCCTAGTCCGAACCCTAACCCTAACCCTTCCCCGAAGCCTGACCCTCACCCGTCCACTAATCCTAACCCGTACGCTAACACTAACCCGCGCCCTCACACGTACGCTCCCCCTAAAGCGTTGTCGTACCCTCACGTGGACCCTAAACCCTCCCCGTCCCCTAACCCTTACCCTAGCCCGAACCCTAACCCTAACCCTTCCCCGAAGTCTGACCGTCACCCGTCCCCTAATCCTAACCCGTACGCTAACACTCACCCGCGCCCTCACACGTACGCTCCCCCTAAAGCGTTGTCGTACCCTCACCTGGACCCTAAACCCTCCCCGTCCCCTAACCCTAAACCTAGCCCGAACCCTAACCCTAACACTTCCCCGAAGCCTGACCCTCACCCGTCCCCTAATCCTAACCCGTACGCTAACACTAACCCGCGCCCTCACACGTACGCTCCCCCTAAAGCGTTGTCGTACCCTCACCTGGACCCTAAACCCTCCCCGTCCCCGTCCCCTAACCCTAGCCCGAACCCTAACCCTAACCCTTCCCTGAAGCCTGACCCTCACCCGTCCCCTAATCCTAACCCGTACGCTAACACTAACCCGCGCCCTCACACGTACGCTCCCCCTAAAGCGTTGTCGTACCCTCACCTGGACCCTAAACCCTCCCCGTCCCCTAACCCTAACCCTAGCCCGAACCCTAACCCTAAACCTTCCCCGAATCCTGACCCTCACCCGTCCCCTAATCCTAACCCGTACGCTAACACTAACCCGCGCCCTCACACGTACGCTCCCCCTAAAGCGTTGTCGTACCCTCACCTGGACCCTAAACCCTCCCCGTCCACTAACCCTAACCCTAGCCCGAACCCTAACCCTAACCCTTCCCCGAAGCCTGACCCTCACCCGTCCCCAAATCCTAACCCGTATGGTAACACTAACCCGCGCCCTCACAGGTACGCTCCCCCTAAAGCGTTGTCGTACCCTCACCTGGACCCTAAACCGTCCCCGTTCCCTAACCCTAACCCTAGCCCGAACCATAACCCTAACCCTTCCCCGAAGCCTGACCCTCACCCGTCCCCTAATCCTAACCCGTACGCTAACACTAACTCTCGCCCTCACACGTACGCTCCCCCTAAAGCGGTGTGGTACCCTCACCTGGACCCTAAACCGTCCCCGTCCCCTAACCCTAACCCTAGCCCGAACCCTAACCCTAACCCTTCCCCGAAGCCTGACCCTCACCCGTCCCCTAATCCTAACCCGTACGCTAACACTAACCCGCGCCCTCACACGTACGCTCCCCCTAAAGCGTTGTCGTACCCTCACCTGGACCCTAAACCCTCCCCGTCCCCTAACCCTAACCCTAGCCCGAACCCTAACCCTAACACTTCCCCGAAGCCTGACCCTCACCCGTCACCTAATCCTAAGCCGTACGCTAATACTAACCCGCGCCCTCACACGTACGCTCCCCCTAAAGCGTTGTCGTACCCTCACCTGGACCCTAAACCCTCCCCGTCCCCTAACACTAACCCTAGCCCGAACCCTAACCCTAACACTTCCCCGAAGCCTGACCCTCACCCGTCCCCTAATCCTAAACCGTACGCTAACTCTAACCCACGCCCTCACACGTACGCTCAGCCTAAAGCGTTGTCGTACCCTCACCTGGACCCTAAACCCTCCCCGTCAACTAACCCTAACCCTAGACCGAACCCTAACCCTAACCCTTCCCCGAAGCCTGACCCTCACCCGTCCCCTAATCCTAACACGTACGCTAACACTAACCCGCGCCCTCACACGTACGCTCCCCCTAAAGCGTTTTCGTACCCTCATCTGGACCCTAAAACCTCCCCGTCCCCTAACCCTAACCCTAGCCCGAACCCTAACCCTAACCCTTCCCCGAAGCCTGACCCTCACCCGTCCCCTAATCCTAACCCGTACGCTAACACTAACCCGCGCCCTCACACGTACGCTCCCCCTAAAGGATTGTCGTACCCTCACCTGGACCCTAAGCCGTCCCCGTCCCCTAACCCTAAACCTAGCCCGAACCCTAACCCTAACACTTCCCCGAAGCCTGACCCTCACCCGTCCCCTAATCCTAACCCGTACGCTAACACTAACCCGCGCCCTCACACGTACGCTCCCCCTAAAGCGCTGTCGTACCCTCACCTGGACCTGAAGCCGTACCCGTCCCCTAACCCTAACCCTAGCCCGAACCCTAACCCTAACCCTTCCCCGAAGCCTGACCCTCACCCGTCCCCTAATCCTAACCCGTACGCTAATACTAACCTGCGCCCTCACACGTACGCTCCCCCTAAAGCGTTGTCGTACCCTCTCCTGGACCCTAAGCCGTCCCCGTCCCCTAACCCTAACCCTAGCCCGAACCCTAACCCTAACCCTTCCCCGAAGCCTGACCCTCACCCGTCCCCTAATCCTAACCCGTACGCTAACACTAACCCGCGCCCTCACACGTACGCTCCACCTAAGGAGTTGTCGTACCCTCACCTTGACCCTAAGCCGTCCCCGTCCCCTAACCCTAACCCTAGCCCGAACCCTAACCCTAACCCTTCCCCGAAGCCTGACCCTCAACCGTCCCCTAATCCTAACCCGTACGCTAACACTAACCCGCGCCCTCACACGTACCCTCCCCCTAAAGCATTGTCGTACCCTCACCTGGACCCTAAGCCGTCCCCGTCCCCTAACCCTAACCCTAGCCCGAACCCTAACCCTAACCCTTCCCCGAAGCCTGACCCTCACCCGTCCCCTAATCCTAACCCGTACGCTAACACTAACCGGCGCCCTCACACGTACGCTCCCCCTAAAGCGTTGTCGTACCCTCACCTGGACCCTAAGCCGTCCCCGTCCCCTAACCCTAACCCTAGCCCGAGCCCTAACCCTAACCCTTCCCCGAAGCCTGACCCTCACCCGTCCCCTAATCCTAACCCGTACGCTAACACTAACCCGCGCCCTCACACGTACGCTCCACATAAAGAGTTGTCGTACCCTCACCTGGACCCTAAGCCGTCCCCGTCCCCTAACCCTAACCCTAGCCCGAACCCTAACCCTAACCCTTCCCCGAAGCCTGACCCTCAACCGTCCCCTAATCCTAACCCGTACGCTAACACTAACCCGCGCCCTCACACGTACGCTCCCCATAAAGAGTTGTCGTACCCTCACCTGGACCCTAAGCCGTCCCCGTCCCCTAACCCTAACCCTAGCCCGAACCCTAACCCTAACCCTTCCTCGAAGCCTGAACCTCACCCGTCCCCTAATCCTAACCCGTACGCTAACACTAACCGGCGCCCTCACACGTACGCTCCCCCTAAAGCGTTGTCGTACCCTCACCTGGACCCTAAGCCGTCCCCGTCCCCTAACCCTAACCCTAGACCGAACCCTAACCCTAACCCTTCCCTGAAGCCTGACCGTCACCCGTCCCCTAATCCTAACCCGTACGCTAACACTAACCCGCGCCCTCACACGTACGCTCCCCCTAAAGCATTGTCGTACCCTCACCTGGACCCTAAGCCGTCCCCGTCCCCTAACCCTAAACCTAGCCCGAACCCTAACCCTAACCCTTCCCCGAAGCCTGACCCTCACCCGTCCCCTAATCCTAACCCGTACGCTAACACTAACCCGCGCCCTCACACGTACGCTCCCCCTAAAGCGCTGTCGTACCCTCACCTGGACCTGAAGCCGTCCCCGTCCCCTAACCCTAACCCTAGCCCGAACCCTAACCCTAACCCTTCCCCGAAGCCTGACCCTCACCCGTTCCCTAATCCTAACCCGTACTCTAATACTAACCTGCGCCCTCACACGTACGCTCCCCCTAAAGCGTTGTCGTACCCTCACCTGGACCCTAAGCCGTCCCCGTCCCCTAACCCTAACCCTAGCCCGAACCCTAACCCTAACCCTTCCCCGAAGCCTGACCCTCACCCGTCCCCTAATCCTAACCCGTACGCTAACACTAACCCGCGCCCTCACACGTACGCTCCACCTAAAGGGTTGTCGTACCCTCACCTGGACCCTAAGCCGTCCCCGTCCCCTAACCCTAACCCTAGCCCGAACCCTAACCCTAACCCTTCCCCGAAGCCTGACCCTCAACCGTCCCCTAATCCTAACCCGTACGCTAACACTAACCCGCGCCCTCACACGTACCCTCCCCCTAAAGCATTGTCGTACCCTCACCTGGACCCTAAGCCGTCCCCGTCCCCTAACCCTAACCCTAGCCCGAACCCTAACCCTAACCCTTCCCCGAAGCCTGACCCTCACCCGTCCCCTAATCCTAACCCGTACGCTAACACTAACCTGCGCCCTCACACGTACGCTCCCCCTAAAGCATTGTCGTACCCTCACCTGGACCCTAAGCCGTCCCCGTCCCCTAACCCTAACCCTAGCCCGAACCCTAACCCTAACCCTTCCCCGAAGCCTGACCCTCACCCGTCCCCTAATCCTAACCCGTACGCTAACACTAACCCGCGCCCTCACACGTACGCTCCCCCTAAAGCATTGTCGTACCCTCACCTGGACCCTTAGCCGTCCCCGTCCCCTAAACCTAACCCTAGCCCGAACCCTAACCCTAACCCTTCCCCGAAGCCTGACCCTCACAAGTCCCATAATCCTAACCCGTACGCTAACACTAACCCGCGCCCTCACACGTACGCTCCCCCTAAAGCGTTGTCGTACCCTCACCTGGACCCTAAGCCGTCCCCGTCCCCTAACCCTAACCCTAGCCCGAACCCTAACCCTAATCCTTCCCCGAAGCCTGACCCTCACCCGTCCCCTAATCCTAACCCGTACGCTAACACTAACCCGCGCCCTCACACTTACGCTCCCCCTAAAGCGTTGTCGTACCCTCACCTGGACCCTAAACCGTCCCCGTCCCCTAACCCTAACCGTAGCCCGAACCCTAACCCTAACACTTCCCCGAAGCCTGACCCTCACCCGTCCCCTAATCCTATCCCGTACGCTAACACTAACCCACGCCCTCACACGTACGCTCCCCCTAAAGCGTTGTCGTACCCTCAGCTGGACCCTAAGCCGTCCCCGTCCCCTAACCCTAACCCTAGCCCGAACCCTAACCCTAACCCTTCCCCGAAGCCTGACCCTCACCCGTCCCCTAATCCTAACCCGTACGCTAACACTAACCTGCGCCCTCACACGTACGCTCCCCCTAAAGCATTGTCGTACCCTCACCTGGACCCTAAGCCGTCCCCGTCCCCTAACCCTAACCCTAGCCCGAACCCTAACCCTAACCCTTCCCCGAAGCCTGACCCTCACCCGTCCCCTAATCCTAACCCGTACGCTAACACTAACCTGCGCCCTCACACGTACGCTCCCCCTAAAGCGTTGTCGTACCCTCACCTGGACCCTAAGCCGTCCCCGTTCCCTAACCCTAACCCTAGCCCGAACCCTAACCCTAATCCTTCCCCGAAGCCTGACCCTCACCCGTCCCCTAATCCTAACCCGTACTCTAACACTAACCCGCGCCCTCACACGTACGCTCCCCCTAAAGCGTTGTCGTACCCTCACCTGGACCCTAAGCCGTCCCCGTCCCCTAACCCTAGCCCGAACCCTAACCCTAACCCTTCCCCGAAGCCTGACCCTCACCCGTCCCCTAATCCTAACACGTACGCTAACACTAACCCGCGCCCTCACCCGTACGCTCCCCGTAAAGAGTTGTCGTACCCTCACCTGGACCCTAAGCCGTACCCGTCCCCTAACCCTAACCCTAGCCCGAACCCTAACCCTAACCCTTCCCCGAAGCCTGACCCTCACCCGTCCCCTAATCCTAACCCGTACGCTAACACTAACCCGCGCACTCACACGTACGCTCCCCCTAAAGTGTTGTCGTACTCTCACCTGGACCCTAAACCCTCCCCGTCCACTAACCCTAACCCTAGCCCGAACCCTAACCCTAAACCTTCCCCGAAGCCTGACCCTCACCCGTCCCCTAATCGTAACCCGTACGCTAACACTAACCCGCGCCCTCAACGTACCCTCCCCCTAAAGCGTTGTCGTACCCTCACCTGGACCCTAAACCATCCCCGTCCCCTAACCCTAACCCTAGCCTGAACCCTAACCCTAACCCTTCCCCGAAGCCTGACCCTCACCCGTCCCCTAATCCTAACCCGTACGCTAACACTAACCCGCGCCCTCACACGTACGCTCCCCCTAAAGCGTTGTCGTACCCTCACCTGGACCCTAAACCGTCCCCGTCCCCTAACCCTAACCCTAGCCCGAACCCTAACCCTAACCCTTCCCCGAAGCCTGACCCTCACCCGTCCCCTAATCCTAAACCGTACGCTAACACTAACCCGCGCCCTCACACGTACGCTCCCCCTAAAGCGTTGTCGTACCCTGACCTGGACCCTAAATCCTCCCCGTCCACTAACCCTAACCCTAGTCCGAACCCTAACCCTAACCCTTCCCCGAAGCCTGACCCTCACCCGTCCACTAATCCTAACCCGTACGCTAACACTAACCCGCGCCCTCACACGTACGCTCCCCCTAAAGCGTTGTCGTACCCTCACGTGGACCCTAAACCCTCCCCGTCCCCTAACCCTTACCCTAGCCCGAACCCTAACCCTAACCCTTCCCCGAAGTCTGACCGTCACCCGTCCCCTAATCCTAACCCGTACGCTAACACTCACCCGCGCCCTCACACGTACGCTCCCCCTAAAGCGTTGTCGTACCCTCACCTGGACCCTAAACCCTCCCCGTCCCCTAACCCTAAACCTAGCCCGAACCCTAACCCTAACACTTCCCCGAAGCCTGACCCTCACCCGTCCCCTAATCCTAACCCGTACGCTAACACTAACCCGCGCCCTCACACGTACGCTCCCCCTAAAGCGTTGTCGTACCCTCACCTGGACCCTAAACCCTCCCCGTCCCCGTCCCCTAACCCTAGCCCGAACCCTAACCCTAACCCTTCCCCGAAGCCTGACCCTCACCCGTCCCCTAATCCTAACCCGTACGCTAACACTAACCCGCGCCCTCACACGTACGCTCCCCCTAAAGCGTTGTCGTACCCTCACCTGGACCCTAAACCCTCCCCGTCCCCTAACCCTAACCCTAGCCCGAACCCTAACCCTAAACCTTCCCCGAATCCTGACCCTCACCCGTCCCCTAATCCTAACCCGTACGCTAACACTAACCCGCGCCCTCACACGTACGCTCCCCCTAAAGCGTTGTCGTACCCTCACCTGGACCCTAAACCCTCCCCGTCCACTAACCCTAACCCTAGCCCGAACCCTAACCCTAACCCTTCCCCGAAGCCTGACCCTCACCCGTCCCCAAATCCTAACCCGTATGGTAACACTAACCCGCGCCCTCACAGGTACGCTCCCCCTAAAGCGTTGTCGTACCCTCACCTGGACCCTAAACCGTCCCCGTTCCCTAACCCTAACCCTAGCCCGAACCATAACCCTAACCCTTCCCCGAAGCCTGACCCTCACCCGTCCCCTAATCCTAACCCGTACGCTAACACTAACTCTCGCCCTCACACGTACGCTCCCCCTAAAGCGGTGTGGTACCCTCACCTGGACCCTAAACCGTCCCCGTCCCCTAACCCTAACCCTAGCCCGAACCCTAACCCTAACCCTTCCCCGAAGCCTGACCCTCACCCGTCCCCTAATCCTAACCCGTACGCTAACACTAACCCGCGCCCTCACACGTACGCTCCCCCTAAAGCGTTGTCGTACCCTCACCTGGACCCTAAACCCTCCCCGTCCCCTAACCCTAACCCTAGCCCGAACCCTAACCCTAACACTTCCCCGAAGCCTGACCCTCACCCGTCACCTAATCCTAAGCCGTACGCTAATACTAACCCGCGCCCTCACACGTACGCTCCCCCTAAAGCGTTGTCGTACCCTCACCTGGACCCTAAACCCTCCCCGTCCCCTAACACTAACCCTAGCCCGAACCCTAACCCTAACACTTCCCCGAAGCCTGACCCTCACCCGTCCCCTAATCCTAAACCGTACGCTAACTCTAACCCACGCCCTCACACGTACGCTCAGCCTAAAGCGTTGTCGTACCCTCACCTGGACCCTAAACCCTCCCCGTCAACTAACCCTAACCCTAGACCGAACCCTAACCCTAACCCTTCCCCGAAGCCTGACCCTCACCCGTCCCCTAATCCTAACACGTACGCTAACACTAACCCGCGCCCTCACACGTACGCTCCCCCTAAAGCGTTTTCGTACCCTCATCTGGACCCTAAAACCTCCCCGTCCCCTAACCCTAACCCTAGCCCGAACCCTAACCCTAACCCTTCCCCGAAGCCTGACCCTCACCCGTCCCCTAATCCTAACCCGTACGCTAACACTAACCCGCGCCCTCACACGTACGCTCCCCCTAAAGCATTGTCGTACCCTCACCTGGACCCTAAACCCTCCCCGTCCACTAACCCTAACCCTAGCCCGAACCCTAACCCTAACCCTTCCCCGAAGCCTGACCCTCACCCGTCCCCTAATCCTAACCCGTACGCTAACACTAACCCGCGCCCTCACACGTACGCTCCCCCTAAAGCGTTGTCGTACCCTCACCTGGACCCTAAACCCTCCCCGTCCCCTAACCCTAACCCTAGCCCGAACCCTAACCCTAACCCTTCCCCGAAGCCTGACCCTCACCCGTCCCCTAAGCCTAACCCGTACGCTAACACTAACCCGCGCCCTCACACGTACGCTCCCCCTAAAGCGTTGTCGTACCCTCACCTGGACCCTAAACCCTCCCCGTCCACTAACCCTAACCCTAGCCCGAACCCTAACCCTAACCCTTCCCCGAAGCCTGACCCTCACCCGTCCCCTAATCCTATCCCGTACGCTAACACTATCCCGCCCCCTCACACGTACGCTCCCCCTAAAGCGTTGTCGTACCCTCACCTGGACCCTAAACCGTCCCCGTCCCCTAACCCTAACCCTAGCCCGAACCCTAACCCTAACCCTTCCCCGAAGCCTAACCCTCACCCGTCCCCTAATCCTAACCCGTACGCTAACACTAACCCGCGCCCTCACACGTACGCTCCCCCCAAAGCGTTGTCGTACCCTCACCTGGACCCTAAACCGTCCCCGTCCCCTAACCCTAACCCTAGCCCGAACCCTAACCCTAACCCTTCCCCGAAGCCTGACCCTCACCCGTCCCCTAATCCTAACACGTACGCTAACACTAACACGCGCCCTCACACATACGCTGCCCCTGAAGCGTTGTCGTACCCTCACCTGGACCCTAAACACTCCCCGTCCCCTAACCCTAACCGTAGCCCGAATCCTAACCCTAACCCTTCCCCGAAGCCTGACCCTCACCCGTCCCCTTATCCTAAGCCGTACGCTAACACTAACCCGCGCCCTCACACGTACGCTCCCCCTAAAGCGTTGTCGTACCCTCACCTGGACCCTAAACCCTCCCCGTCCCCTAATCCTAACCCTAGCCCGAACCCTAACCCGAACCCTTCCCCGAAGCCTGACCCTCACCCATCCCCTAATCCTAATCCGTACGCTAACACTAACCCGCGCCCTCACACGTACGCTCCCCCTAAAGCGTTGTTGTACCCTCACCTGGACCCTAAACCCTCCCCGTTCACTAACCCTAACCCTAGCCAGAACCCTAACCCTAACCCTTCCCCGAAGCCTGACCCTCACCCGTCACCTAATCCTAACCCGTACGCTAACACTAACCCGCGCCCTCACACGTACCCTCCCCCTAAAGCGTTGTCGTACCCTCACCTGGACCCTAAACCGTCCCCGTCCCCTAACCCTAACCCTAGCCCGAACCCTAACCCTAACCCTTCCCCGAAGCCTGACCCTCAACCGTCCCCTAATCCTAACCCGTACGCTAACACTAACCCGCGCCCTCACACGTACGCTCCCCCTAAAGCGTTGTCGTACCCTCACCTGGACCCTAAACCCTCCCCGTCCCCTAACCCTAACCCTAGCCCGAACCCTAACCCTAAACCTTCCCCGAATCCTGACCCTCACCCGTCCCCTAATCCTAACCCGTACGCTAACACTAACCCGCGCCCTCACACGTACGCTCCCCCTAAAGCGTTGTCGTACCCTCACCTGGACCCTAAACCCTCCCCGTCCACTAACCCTAACCCTAGCCCGAACCCTAACCCTAACCCTTCCCCGAAGCCTGACCCTCACCCGTCCCATAATCCTAACCCGTACGCTAACACTAACCCGCGCCCTCACACGTACCCTCCCCCTAAAGCATTGTCGTACCCTCACATGGACCCTAAACCGTCCCCGTTCCCTAACCCTAACCCTAGCCCGAACCCTAACCCTAACCCTTCCCCGAAGCCTGACCCTCACCCGTCCCCAAATCCTAACCCGTATGGTAACACTAACCCGCGACCTCACACGTACGCTCCCCCTAAAGCGTTGTCGTACCCTCACCTGGACCCTAAACCGTCCCCGTTCCCTAACCCTAACCCTAGCCCGAACCCTATCCCTAACCCTTCCCCGAAGCCTGACCCTCACCCGTCCCCTAATCCTAACCCGTACGCTAACACTAACTCTCGCCCTCACACGTACGCTCCCCCTAAAGCGGTGTGGTACCCTCACCTGGACCCTAAACCGTCCCCGTCCCCTAACCCTAACCCTAGCCAGAACCCTAACCCTAACCCTTCCCTGAAGCCTGACCCTCACCCGTCACCTAATCCTAACGCGTACGCTAACACTAACCCACGCCCTCACACGTACGCTCCCCCTAAAGCGTTGTCGTACCCTCACCTGGACCCTAAACCGTCCCCGTCCCCTAACCCTAACCCTAGCCCGAACCCTAACCCTAACCCTTCCCCGAAGCCTGACCCTCACCCGTCCCCTAATCCTAACCCGTACGCTAACACTAACCTGCGCCCTCACACGTACGCTCCCCCTAAAGCATTGTCGTACCCTCACCTGGACCCTAAACCGTCCCCGTCCCCGTCCCCTAACCCTAGACCGAACCCTAACCCTAACCCTTCCCCGAAGCCTGTCCCTCACCCGTCCCCTAATCCTAACCCGTACGCTAACACTAACCCGCGCCCTCACACGTACGCTCCCCGTAAAGCGTTGTCGTACCCTCACCTGGACCCTAAACCCTCCCTGTCTCCGTCCCCTAACCTTAGCCCGAACCCTAACCCTAACCCTTCCCCGAAGCCTGACCCTCACCCGTCCCCTAATCCTATCCCGTACGCTAACACTAACCCGCCCCCTCACACGTACGCTCCCCCTAAAGCGTTGTCGTACCCTCACCTGGACCCTAAACCGTCCCCGTCCCCTAACCCTAACCCTAGCTCGAACCCTAACCCTAACCGTTCCCCGAAGCCTAACCCTCACCCGTCCCCTAATCCAAACCCGTACGCTAACACTAACCCGCGCCCTCACACGTACGCTCCCCCCAAAGCGTTGTCGTACCCTCACCTGGACCCTAAACCGTCCCCGTCCCCGAACCCTAACCCTAGCCCGAACCCTAACCCTAACCCTTCCCCGAAGCCTGACCCTCACCCGTCCCCTAATCCTAACCCGTACGCTAACACTAACACGCGCCCTCACACATACACTCCCCCTGAAGCGTTGTCGTACCCTCACCTGGACCCTAAACACTCCCCGTCCCCTAACCCTAACCGTAGCCCGAATCCTAACCCTAACCCTTCCCCGAAGCCTGACCCTCACTCGTCCCCTTATCCTAAGCCGTACGCTAACACTAACCCGCGCCCTCACACTTACGCTCCCCCTAAAGCGTTGTCGTACCCTCACCTGGACCCTAAACCCTCCCCGTCCCCTAATCCTAACCCTAGCCCGAACCCTAACCCGAACCCTTCCCCGAAGCCTGACCCTCACCCGTCCCCTAATCCTAACCCGTACGATAACACTAACCCGTTCCCTCAAACGTACGCTCCCCCTAAAGCGTTGTCGTACCCTCTTCTGGACCCTAAACCGTCTCCGTCCCCTAACCCTAACCCTAGCCCGAACCCTAACCCTAACCCTTCCCCGAAGCCTGACCCTCACCCGTCCCCTAATCCTAACCCGTACGGTAACACTGACCCGCGCCCTCACACGTACGCTCCCTCTAAAGCGTTGTCGTACCCTCACCTGGACCCTAAACCCTCCCCGTCCCCTAACCCTAACCCTAGCCCGAACCCTAACCCTAACACTTCCCCGAAGCCTGACCCTCACCCGTCCCCTAATCCTAACCCGTACGCTAACACTAACCCGCGCCCTCACACGTACGCTCCCCCTAAAGCGTTGTCGTACCCTCATCTGGACCCTAAAACCTCCCCGTCCCCTAACCCTAACCCTAGCCCGAACCCTAACCCTAACCCTTCCCCGAAGCCTGACCCTCACCCGTCCCCTAATCCTAACCCGTACGCTAACACTAACCCGCGCCCTCACACGTACGCTCCCCCTAAAGCGTTGTCGTACCCTCACCTGGACCCTAAACCCTCCCCGTCCACTAACCCTAACCCTAGCCCGAACCCTAACCCTAACCCTTCCCCGAAGCCTGACCCTCACCCGTCACCTAATCCTAACCCGTACGCTAACACTAACCCGCGCCCTCACACGTACCCTCCCCCTAAAGCGTTGTCGTACCCTCACGTGGAACCTAAACCGTCCCCGTCCCCTAACCCTAACCCTAGGCCGAACCCTAACCCTAACACTTCCCCGAAGCCTGACCCTCACCCGTCCCCTAATCCTAACCCGTACGCTAACACTAACCCGCGCCCTCACACGTACGCTCCCCCTAAAGCGTTGTCGTACCCTCACCTGGACCCTAAACCCTCCCCGTCCCCTAACACTAACCCTAGCCCGAAACCTAACCCTAAACCTTCCCCGAATCCTGACACTCACCCGTCCCCTAATCCTAAACCGTACGCTAACACTAACCCGCGCCCTCACACGTACGCTCCCCCTAAAGCGTTGTCGTACCCTCACCTGGACCCTAAACCCTCCCCGTCCAGTAACCCTAACCCTAGCCCGAACCCTAACCCTAACCCTTCCCCGAAGCCTGACCCTCACCCGTCCCATAATCCTAACCCGTACGCTAACACTAACCCGCGCCCTCACACGTACCCTCTCCCTAAAGCGTTGTCGTACCCTCACCTGGACCCTAAACCGTCCCCGTCCCCTAACCCTAACCCTAGCCCGAACCCTAACGCTAACCCTTCCCCGAAGCCTGACCCTCACCCGTCCCCAAATACTAACCCGTATGGTAACACTAACCCGCGGCCTCACACGTACGCTCCCCCTAAAGCGTTTTCGTACCCTCACCTGGACCCTAAACCGTCCCCGTCCCCTAACCCTAACCCTAGCCCGAACCCTAACCCTAACCCTTCCCCGAAGCCTGACCCTCACCCGTCCCCTAATCCTAACCCGTACGCTAACACTAACCCTCTCCCTCACACGTACGCTCCCCCTAAAGCGTTGTCGTACACTCACCTGGACCCTAAACCGTCCCCGTCCCCTAACCCTAACCCTAGCCCGAACCCTAACCCTAACCCTTTCCCGAAGCCTGACCCTAACCCGTCCCCTAATCCTAACCCGTACTCTAACACTAACCCGCGCCCTCACACGTACGCTCCCCCTAAAGCGTTGTCGTACCCTCACCTGTACCCTAAACCCTTCCCGTCCCCTAACCCTAACCCTAGCCCGAACCCTAACCCTAACCCTTCCCCGAAGCCTGACCCTCACCCGTCCCCTAATCCTAAGCCGTACGCTAACACTAACCCACGCCCTCACACGTACGCTCCCCCTAAAGCGTTGTCGTATCCTCACCTGGACCCTAAACCCTCCCCCTACCCTAACCCTAACCCTAGCCCGAACCCTAACCCTAACACTTCCCCGAAGCCTGACCCTCAACCGTACCCTAATCCTAACCCGTACGCTAACACTAACCCACGCCCTCACACGTACACTCCCCCTAAAGCGTTGTCGTACCCTCACCTGGACCCTAAACCGTCCCCGTCCCCTAACCCTAACCCTAGCCCGAACCCTAACCCTAACCCTTCCCCGAAGCCTGACCCTCACCTGTCCCCTAATCCTAATCCGTACGCTAACACTAACCCGCGCCCTCACACGTACGCTCCGCCTAAAGCGTTGTCGTACCCTCACCTGGACCCTAAACAGTCCTAGTCCCCTAACCCTAACCCTAGCCCGAACCCTAACCCTAACCCTTCCCCGAAGCCTGACCCTCACCTGTCCCCTAATCCTAACCCGTACGCTAACACTAACCCGCGCCCTCTCACGAACGCTCAGCCTAAAGCGTTGTCGTACCCTCACCTGGACCCTAAACCCTCCCCGTCAACTAACCCTAACCCTAGACCGAACCCTAACCCTAACCCTTCCCCGAAGCCTGACCCTCACCCGTCCCCTAATCCTAACCCGTACGCTAACACTAACCCGCGCCCTCACACGTACGCTCCCCCTAAAGCGTTGTCGTACCCTCACCTGGACCCTAAACCCTCCCCGTCCCCTAACCCTAACCATAGCCCGAACCCTAACCCTAACCCTTCCCCGAAGCCTGACACTCACCCGTCCCCTAATCCTAACCCGTACGCTAACACTAACCCGCGCCCTCACACGTACGCTCCCCCTAAAGCGTTGTCGTACCCTCACCTGGACCCTAAACCCTCCCCTTCCCCTAACCCTAACCCTAGCCCGAACCCTAACCCAAACCCTTCCCCGAAGCCTGACCCTCACACGTCCCCTAATCCTAAGCCGTACGCTAACACTAACCCGCGCCCTCACACGTACGCTCACCCTAAATCGTTGTCGTACCCTCACCTGGACCCTAAACTGTCCCCGTCCCCTAACCCTAACCCTAGCCCGAACCCTAACCCTAACCCTTCCCCGAAGCCTGACCCTCACCCGTCACCTAATCCTAACCCGTACGCTAACACTAACCCGCGCCCTCACACGTACCCTCCCCCTAAAGCGTTGTCGTACCCTCACGTGGAACCTAAACCGTCCCCGTCCCCTAACCCTAACCCTAGGCCGAACCCTAACCCTAACACTTCCCCGAAGCCTGACCCTCACCCGTCCCCTAATCCTAACCCGTACGCTAACACTAACCCGCGCCCTCACACGTACGCTCCCCCTAAAGCGTTGTCGTACCCTCACCTGGACCCTAAACCCTCCCCGTCCCCTAACACTAACCCTAGCCCGAAACCTAACCCTAAACCTTCCCCGAATCCTGACACTCACCCGTCCCCTAATCCTAAACCGTACGCTAACACTAACCCGCGCCCTCACACGTACGCTCCCCCTAAAGCGTTGTCGTACCCTCACCTGGACCCTAAACCCTCCCCGTCCAGTAACCCTAACCCTAGCCCGAACCCTAACCCTAACCCTTCCCCGAAGCCTGACCCTCACCCGTCCCATAATCCTAACCCGTACGCTAACACTAACCCGCGCCCTCACACGTACCCTCTCCCTAAAGCGTTGTCGTACCCTCACCTGGACCCTAAACCGTCCCCGTCCCCTAACCCTAACCCTAGCCCGAACCCTAACGCTAACCCTTCCCCGAAGCCTGACCCTCACCCGTCCCCAAATACTAACCCGTATGGTAACACTAACCCGCGGCCTCACACGTACGCTCCCCCTAAAGCGTTTTCGTACCCTCACCTGGACCCTAAACCGTCCCCGTCCCCTAACCCTAACCCTAGCCCGAACCCTAACCCTAACCCTTCCCCGAAGCCTGACCCTCACCCGTCCCCTAATCCTAACCCGTACGCTAACACTAACCCTCTCCCTCACACGTACGCTCCCCCTAAAGCGTTGTCGTACACTCACCTGGACCCTAAACCGTCCCCGTCCCCTAACCCTAACCCTAGCCCGAACCCTAACCCTAACCCTTTCCCGAAGCCTGACCCTAACCCGTCCCCTAATCCTAACCCGTACTCTAACACTAACCCGCGCCCTCACATGTACGCTCCCCCTAAAGCGTTGTCGTACCCTCACCTGTACCCTAAACCCTTCCCGTCCCCTAACCCTAACCCTAGCCCGAACCCTAACCCTAACCCTTCCCCGAAGCCTGACCCTCACCCGTCCCCTAATCCTAAGCCGTACGCTAACACTAACCCACGCCCTCACACGTACGCTCCCCCTAAAGCGTTGTCGTATCCTCACCTGGACCCTAAACCCTCCCCCTACCCTAACCCTAACCCTAGCCCGAACCCTAACCCTAACACTTCCCCGAAGCCTGACCCTCAACCGTACCCTAATCCTAACCCGTACGCTAACACTAACCCACGCCCTCACACGTACACTCCCCCTAAAGCGTTGTCGTACCCTCACCTGGACCCTAAACCGTCCCCGTCCCCTAACCCTAACCCTAGCCCGAACCCTAACCCTAACCCTTCCCCGAAGCCTGACCCTCACCTGTCCCCTAATCCTAATCCGTACGCTAACACTAACCCGCGCCCTCACACGTACGCTCCGCCTAAAGCGTTGTCGTACCCTCACCTGGACCCTAAACAGTCCTAGTCCCCTAACCCTAACCCTAGCCCGAACCCTAACCCTAACCCTTCCCCGAAGCCTGACCCTCACCTGTCCCCTAATCCTAACCCGTACGCTAACACTAACCCGCGCCCTCACACGAACGCTCAGCCTAAAGCGTTGTCGTACCCTCACCTGGACCCTAAACCCTCCCCGTCAACTAACCCTAACCCTAGACCGAACCCTAACCCTAACCCTTCCCCGAAGCCTGACCCTCACCCGTCCCCTAATCCTAACCCGTACGCTAACACTAACCCGCGCCCTCACACGTACGCTCCCCCTAAAGCGTTGTCGTACCCTCACCTGGACCCTAAACCCTCCCCGTCCCCTAACCCTAACCATAGCCCGAACCCTAACCCTAACCCTTCCCCGAAGCCTGACACTCACCCGTCCCCTAATCCTAACCCGTACGCTAACACTAACCCGCGCCCTCACACGTACGCTCCCCCTAAAGCGTTGTTGTACCCTCACCTGGACCCTAAACCGTCCCCGTCCCCTAACCCTAACCCTAGCCCGAACCCTAACCCTAACCCTTCCCCGAAGCCTGACCCTCACCCGTCCCCTAATCCTAACCCGTACGCTAACACTAACCCGCGCCCTCACACGTACACTCCCCCTAAAGCGTTGTCGTACACTCACCTGGACCCTAAACCCTCCCCTTCCCCTAACCCTAACCCTAGCCCGAACCCTAACCCAAACCCTTCCCCGAAGCCTGACCCTCACACGTCCCCTAATCCTAAGCCGTACGCTAACACTAACCCGCGCCCTCACACGTACGCTCACCCTAAATCGTTGTCGTACCCTCACCTGGACCCTAAACTGTCCCCGTCCCCTAACCCTAACCCTAGCCCGAACCCTAACCCTAACCCTTCCCCGAAGCCTAACCCTCACCTGTCCCCTAATCCTAACCCGTACGCTAACACTAACCCACGCCCTCACACGTACGCTCCCCCTAAAGCGTTGTCGTACCCTCACCTGGACCCTAAATCGTCCCCGTCTCCTAAACCTAACCCTAGCATGAAACCTAACCCTAACCCTTAGCCGAAGCCTGACACTCACCCGTCCCATAATGCTAACCCGTTCGCTAACACTAACCCGCGCCCTCAGACGTACGCTCCCCCTAAAGCGTTGTCGTACCCTCACCTGGACCATAAACCGTCCCCGTCACCTAACCCTAATCCTAGACCGAACCCTAACCCTAACCCTTCCCCGAAGCCTGACCCTCACCCGTCCCGTAATCCTAACCCGTACGCTCACACTAACCCGCGCCCTCACACGTACGCTCCCCCTAAAGCGTTGTAGTACCCTCACCTGGACCCTAAACCCTCCCCGTCCCCTAATCCTAACCCTAGCCCGAACCCTAACCATAACCCTTCCCCGAAGCCTGACCCTCACCCGTCCCCTAATCCTAACCCGTACGCTAAGACTAACCCGCGCCCTCACACGTACGCTCCCCCTAAAGCGTTGTCGTACGCGCACCTGGACCCTAAACCGTCTCCGTCCCCTAACCCTAATCCTAGCCCGAACCCTAACCCTAATCCTTCCCCGAAGCCTGACCCTCACCCGTCCCCTAATCCTAACCCGTACGCTAACACTGACCCGCGCCCTCACACGTACGCTCCCTCTAAAGCGTTGTCGTACCCTCACCTGGAACCTAAACCCTCCCCGTCCCCTAAACCTAACCCTAGCCCGAACCCTAACCCTAACCCTTCCCCAAAGCCTGACCCTCACCAGTCCCCTAATCCTAAGCCGTACGCTAACACTAACCCGCGCCCTCACACGTACGCTCCCCCTAAAGCGTTGTCGTACCCTCACCTGGACCCTGAACCCTCCCTGTCCCCTAATCCTAACCCTAGCCCGAACCCTATCCCTAACACTTCCCCGAAGCCTGACCCACACCCGTCCCCTAATCCTAACCCGTACGCTAACACTAACCCGCGCCCTCACACGTACGCTCCCCCTAAAGCATTGTCGTACCCTCACCTGGACCCTAAACCGTCCCCGTCCCCTAACCCTAACCCTAGCCCGAACCCTAACCCTAAACCTTCCCCGAAGCCTGACCCTCACCCGTCCCCAAATCCTAACCCGTATGGTAACACTAACCCGCGCCCTCACACGTACGCTCCCCCTAAAGCGTTGTCGTACCCTCACCTGGACCCTAAACCGTCCCCGTCCCCTAACCCTAACACTAGCCCGAACCCTAACCCTAACACTTCCCCGAAGCCTGACCCTCACCCGTCCCCTAATCCTAACCCGTACGCTAACACTAACACTCGCCCTCACACGTACGCTCCCCCTAAAGCGTTGTCGTACACTCACCTGTACCCTAAACCCTCCCCGTCCCCTAACCCTAACCCTAGCCCGAACCCTAACCCTAACCCTTCCCCGAAGCCTGACCCTCACCCATCCCCTAATCCTAAGCCGTACGCTAACACTAACCCGCGCCCTCACACGTACGCTCCCCCTAAAGCGTTGTCGTACCCTCACCTGGACCCTAAACCCTCCCCCTCCCCTAACCCTAACCCTAGCCCGAACCCTAACCCTAACCCTTCCCCGAAGCCTGACCCTCAACCGTCCCCTAATCCTAACCCGTACGCTAACACTAACCCACGCCCTCACACGTACACTCCCCCTAAAGCGTTGTCGTACCCTCACCTGGACCCTAAACCGTCCCCGTCACCTAACCCTAACCCTAGCCCGAACCCTAACCCTAAACTTCCCCGAAGCCTGACCCTCACCTATCCCCTAATCCTAACCCGTACGCTAACACTAACCCGCGCCCTCACACGTACGCTCCGCCTAAAGCGTTGTCGTACCCTCACCTGGACCCTAAACCGTCCCCGTCCCCTAACCCTAACCCTAGCCCGAACCCTAACCCTAACCCTTCCCCGAAGCCTGACCCTCACCCGTCCCCTAATCCTAACCCGTACGCTAACACTAACCCGCGCCCTCACACGTACGCTCCCCCTAAAGTGTTGTCGTACCCTCACCTGGACCCTAAACCCTCCCCGTCCACTAACCCTAACCCTAGCCTGAACCCTAACCCTAACCCTTCCCCGAAGCCTGACCCTCACCCGTCACCTAATCCTAACCCGTACGCTAACAGTAACCCGCGCCCTCACACGTACCCTCCCCCTAAAGCGTTGTCGTACCCTCACCTGGACCCTAAACCGTCCCCGTCCCCTAACCCTAACCCTAGCCCGAACCCTAACCCTAACCCTTCCCCGAAGCCTGACCCTCACCCGTCCCCTAATCCTAACCCGTACGCTAACACTAACCCGCGCCCTCACACGTACGCTCCCCCTAAAGCGTTGTCGTACCCTCACCTGGACCCTAAACCCTCCCCGTCCCCTAACCCTAACCCTAGCCCGAATCCTAACCCTAAACCTTCCCCGAATCCTGACACTCAACCGTTCCCTAATCCTAACCCGTACGCTAACACTAACCCGCGCCCTCACACGTACGCTCCCCCTAAAGCGTTGTCGTACCCTCACCTGGACCCTAAACCCTCCTCGTCCACTAACCCTAACCCTAGCCCGAACCCTAACCCTAACCCTTCCCCGAAGCCTGACCCTCACCCGTCCCATAATCCTAACCCGTACGCTAACACTAACCCGCGCCCTCACACGTACCCTCCCCCTAAAGCGTTGTCGTACCCTCACCTGGACCCTAAACTGTCCCCGTCCCCTAACCCTAACCCTAGCCCGAACCCTAACCCTAACACTTCCCCGAAGCCTGACCCTCACCCGTCCCCAAATCCTAACCCGTACGCTAACACTAACCCGCGCCCTCACACGTACTCTCCCCCTAAAGCATTGTCGTACCCTCACCTGGACCCTAAACCGTCCCCGTCCCCTAACCCTAACCCTAGCCCGAACCCTAACCCTAACCCTTCCCCGAAGCCTGACCCTCACCCGTCCCGTAATCCTAACCCGTACGCTCACACTAACCCGCGCCCTCAAACGTACGCTCCCCTTAAAGCGTTGTCGTACCCTCACCTGGACCCTAAACCCTCCCCGTCCCCTAATCCTAACCCTAGCCCGAACCCTAACCCTAACCCTTCCCCGAAGCCTGACCCTCACCCGTCCCCTAATCCTAACCCGTACGCTAACACTAACCCACGCCCTCACACGTACGCTCCCCCTAAAGCGTTGTCGTACCCTCACCTGGACCCTAAACCGTCTACGTCCCCTAACCCTAACCCTAGCCCGAACCCTAACCCTAACCCTTCCCCGAAGCCTGACCCTCACCCGTCCCCTAATCCTAACCCGTACGCTAACACTGACCCGCGCCCTCACACGTACGCTCCCTCTAAAGCGTTGTCGTACCCTCACCTGGACCCTAAACCCTCCCCGTCCCCTAACCCTAACCCTAGCCCGAACCCTAACCCTAACCCTTCCCCAAAGCCTGACCCTCACCAGTCCCCTAATACTAAGCCGTACGCTAACACTAACCCGCGCCCTCACACGTACGCTCCCCCTAAAGCGTTGTCGTACCCTCACCTGGACCCTAAACCCTCCCCGTCCCCTAATCCTAACCCTAGCCCGAACCCTAACCCTAACACTTCCCCGAAGCCTGACCCACACCCGGCCCCTAATCCTAAGCCGTACGCTAACACTAACCCACGCCGTCACACGTACGCTCCCCCTAAAGCGTTGTCGTACCCTCACCTGGACCCTAAACCCTCCCCGTCCACTAACCCTAACCCTAGCCCGAACCCTAACCATAACCATTCCCCGAAGCCTGACCCTCACCCGTCACCTAATCCTAACCCGTAAGCTAACACTAAACGGCGCCCTCACACGTACCCTCCCCCTAAAGCGTTGTCGTACCCTCACCTGGACCCTAAACCCTCCCCGTCCCCTAACCCTAACCCTAGCCCGAACCCTAACCCTAACCCTTCCCCGAAGCCTGACCCTCACCCGTCCCCATATCCTAACCCGTACGCTAACACTAACCCGCGCCCTCACACGTACGCTCCCCCTAAAGCGTTGTCGTACCCTCACCTGGACCCTAAACCGTCCCCGTCCCCTAACCCTAACCCTAGCCCGAACCCTAACCCTAACCCTAACCCTTGCCCGAACCCTAACCCTAACCCTTCCTCGAAGCCTGACCCTCACCCTTCCCCTAATCCTAACCCGTACGCTAACACTAACCCGCGCCCTCACACGTACGCTCCCCCTAAAGCGTTGTCGTACGCTCACCTGGACCCTAAACCCTCCCCATCCCCTAACCCTAACCCTAGCCCGAACCCTAACCCTAACCCTTCCCCGAAGCCTGACCCTCACCCGTCCCCTAATCCTAACCCGTACGCTAACACTAACCCGCGCCCTCACACGTACGCTCCCCCTAAAGCGTTGTCGTACCCTCACCTGGACCCTAAACTGTCCCCGTCCCCTAACCCTAACCCTAGCCCGAACCCTAACCCCAACCCTTCCCCGAAGCCTGAACCTCACCCGTCCCCTAATCCTAACCCGTACGCTAACACTAACCCGCGCCCTCACACGTACGCTCCCCCTAAAGCGTTGTCGTACCCTCACCTGGACCCTAAACCCTCCCCGTCCCCTAATCCTAACCCTAGCCCGAACCCTAACCCTAACCCTAACCCTTGCCCGAACCCTAACCCTAACCCTTCCTCGAAGCCTGACCCTCACCCTTCCCCTAATCCTAACCCGTACGCTAACACTAACCCGCGCCCTCACACGTACGCTCCCCCTAAAGCGTTGTCGTACGCTCACCTGGACCCTAAACCCTCCCCATCCCCTAACCCTAACCCTAGCCCGAACCCTAACCCTAACCCTTCCCCGAAGCCTGACCCTCACCCGTCCCCTAATCCTAACCCGTACGCTAACACTAACCCGCGCCCTCACACGTACGCTCCCCCTAAAGCGTTGTCGTACCCTCACCTGGACCCTAAACCTTCCCCGTCCACTAACCCTAACCCTAGCCCGAACCCTATCCCTAACCCTTCCCCGAAGCCTGACCCTCACCCGTCCCCTAATCCTAAACCGTACGCTAACACTAACCCGTGCCCTCACACGTACCCTCCCCCTAAAGCGTTATCGTACCCTCACCTGGACCCTAAACCGTCCCCGTCCCCTAACCCTAACCCTAGCCCGAACCCTAACCCTAACCCTTCCCCGAAGCCTGACCCTCACCCGTCCCCTAATCCTAACCCGTACGCTAACGCTAACACGCGCCCTCACACGTACGCTCCCCCTAAAGCGTTGTCGTACCCTCACGTGGACCCTAAACCGTCCCCGTCCCGTAACCCTAACCCTAGCCCGAACCCTAACCCTAACCCTTCCCCGAAGCCTGACCCTCACCCGTCCCCTAATCCTAAACCGTACGCTAACACTAACCCTCGCCCTCACACGTACGCTCCCCCTAAAGCGTTGTCGTACCCTCACCTGGACCCTAAACCGTCCCCGTCCCCTAACCCTAACCCTAGCCCGAACCCTAACCCTAACCCTTCCCCGAAGCCTGACCCTCACCCGTCCCCTAATCCTAACCCGTTCGCTCACACTAACCCGCGCCCTCACACGTACGCTCCCCCTAAAGCGTTGTCGTACCCTCACCTGGACCCTAAACCCTCCCCGTCCCCTAACCCTAACCCTAGCCCGAAACCTAACCCTAACCCTTCCCCTAAGCCTGACCCTCACCCGTCCCCTAATCCTAACCCGTACGCTCACACTAACCCGCGCCCTCACACGTACGCTCCCCCTAAAGCGTTGTCGTACCCTCACGTGGACCCTAAACCCTCCCCGTCCCGTAAGCCTAACCCTAGCCCGAACCCTAACCCTAACCCTTCCCCGAAGCCTGACCCTCACCCGTCCCCTAATCCTAACCCGTACGCTCACACTAACCCGCGCCCTCACACGTACGCTCCCCCTAAAGCGTTGTCGTACACTCACCTGGACCCTAAACCCTCCCCGTCCACTAACCCTAACCCAAGCCCGAACCCTAACCCTAACCCTTCCCCGAAGCCTGACCCTCACCCGTCCCCTAATCCTAAGCCGTATGCTAACACTAACCCGCGCCCTCACACGTACGCTCCCCCTAAAGCGTTGCCGTACCCTCACCTGGACCCTAAATCCTCCCCGTTCCCTAATCCTAACCCTAGCCCGAACCCTAACCCTAACACTTCCCCGAAGCCTGACCCTCAACCGTCCCCTAATCCTAACCCGTACGCTAACACTAACCCGCGCCCTCACACGTACGCTCCCCCTAAAGCGTTGTCGAACCCGCACCTGGACCCTAAACAGGCCCTGTCCCCTAACCCTAACCCTAGCCCGAACCCTAACCCTAACCCTTCCCCGAAGCCTGACCCTCACCCGTCCCCTAATCCTAACCCGTACGCTAACACTAACCCGCGCCCTCACACGTACGCTCCCCCTAAAGCGTTGTCGTACCCTCACCTGGACCCTAAACCCTCCCCGTCCCGTAAGCCTAACCCTAGCCCGAACCCTAACCCTAACCCTTCCCCGAATCCTGATCCTCACCCGTCCCCTAATCCTAACTCGTACGCTCACACTAACCCGCGCCCTCACACGTACCCTCCCCCTAAAGCGTTATCGTACCCTCACCTGGACCCTAAACCGTCCCCGTCCCCTAACCCTAAACCTAGCCCGAACCCTAACCCTAACCCTTCCCCGAAGCCTGACCCTCACCCGTCCCCTAATCCTAACCCGTACGCTAACGCTAACCCGCGCCCTCACACGTACGCTCCCCCTAAAGCGTTGTCATACCCTCACGTGGACCCTAAATCGTCCCCGTCCCCTAACCCTAACCCTAGCCCGAACCCTAACCCTAACTCTTCCCCGAAGCCTGACCCTCACCCGTCCCCTAATCCTAACCCGTACGCTAACACTAACCCTCGCCCTCACACGTACGCTCCCCCTAAAGCGTTGTCGTACCCTCACCTGGACCCTAAACCGTCCCCGTCCCCTAACCCAAACCCTAGCCCGAACCCTAACCCTAACCCTTCCCCGAAGCCTGACCCTCACCCGTCCCCTAATCCTAACCCGTTCGCTCACACTAACCCGCGCCCTCACACGTACGCTCCCCCTAAAGCGTTGTCGTACCCTCACCTGGACCCTAAACCCTCCCCGTCCCCTAACCCTAACCCTAGCCCGAACCCTAACCCTAACCCTTCCCCGAAGCCTGACCCTCACCCGTCCCCTAATCCTAACCCGTACGCTCACACTAACCTGCGCCCTCACACGTACGCTCCCCCTAAAGCGTTGTCGTACCCTCACCTGGACCCTAAACCCTCCCCGTCCCGTAAGCCTAACCCTAGCCCGAACCCTAACCCTAACCCTTCCCCGAAGCCTGACCCTCACCCGTCCCCTAATCCTAACCCGTACGCTCACACTAACCCGCGCCCTCACACGTACGCTCCCCCTAAAGCGTTGTCGTACACTCACCTGGACCCTAAACCCTCCCCGTCCCCTAACCCTAACCCTAGCCCGAACCCTAACCCTAACCCTTCCCCGAAGCCTGACCCTCACCCGTCCCCTAATCCTAAGCCGTACGCTAACACTAACCCGCGCCCTCACACGTATGCTCCCCCTAAAGCGTTGTCGTACCCTCACCTGGACCCTAAACCGTCTCCGTTCTCTAACCCTAACCCTAGCCCGAAACCTAACCCTAATCCTTCCCCGAAGCCTGACCCTCACACGTCCCCTAATCCTAACCCGTACGCTAACACTAACCCGCGCCCTCACACGTACGCTCCCCCTAAAGCGTTGTCGTACCCTCACCTGGACCCTAAACCCTCCCCGTCCCCTAACCCTAACCCTAGCCCGAACCCTAACCCTAACACTTCCCCGAAGCCTGACCCTCACCCGTCCCCTAATCCTAAGCCGTACGCTAATACTAACCCGCGCCCTCACACGTACGCTCCCCCTAAAGCATTGTCGTACCCTCACCTGGACCCTAAACCCTCCCCGTCCCCTAATCCTAACCCTAGCCCGAACCCTAACCCTAACCCTAACCCTTGCCCGAACCCTAACCCTAACCCTTCCCCGAAGCCTGACCCTCACCCTTCCCCTAATCCTAACCCGTACGCTAACACTAACCCGCGCCCTCACACGTACGCTCCCCCTAAAGCGTTGTCGTACCCTCACCTGGACCCTAAACCCTCCCCGTCCCCTAATCCTAACCCTAGCCCGAACCCTAACCCTAACCCTAACCCTTGCCCGAACCCTAACCCTAACCCTTCCTCGAAGCCTGACCCTCACCCTTCCCCTAATCCTAACCCGTACGCTAACACTAACCCGCGCCCTCACACGTACGCTCCCCCTAAAGCGTTGTCGTACCCTCACCTGGACCCTAAACCCTCCCCCTCCCCTAACCCTAACCCTAGCCCGAACCCTAACCCTAACCCTTCCCCGAAGCCTGACCCTCAACCGTCCCCTAATCCTAACCCGTACGCTAACACTAACCCACGCCCTCACACGTACACTCCCCCTAAAGCGTTGTCGTACCCTCACCTGGACCCTAAACCGTCCCCGTCACCTAACCCTAACCCTAGCCCGAACCCTAACCCTAAACTTCCCCGAAGCCTGACCCTCACCTGTCCCCTAATCCTAACCCGTACGCTAACACTAACCCGCGCCCTCACACGTACGCTCCGCCTAAAGCGTTGTCGTACCCTCACCTGGACCCTAAACCGTCCCCGTCCCCTAACCCTAACCCTAGCCCGAACCCTAACCCTAACCCTTCCCCGAAGCCTGACCCTCACCCGTCCCCTAATCCTAACCCGTACGCTAACACTAACCCGCGCCCTCACACGTACGCTCCCCCTAAAGTGTTGTCGTACCCTCACCTGGACCCTAAACCCTCCCCGTCCACTAACCCTAACCCTAGCCTGAACCCTAACCCTAACCCTTCCCCGAAGCCTGACCCTCACCCGTCACCTAATCCTAACCCGTACGCTAACAGTAACCCGCGCTCTCACACGTACCCTCCCCCTAAAGCGTTGTCGTACCCTCACCTGGACCCTAAACCGTCCCCGTCCCCTAACCCTAACCCTAGCCCGAACCCTAACCCTAACCCTTCCCCGAAGCCTGACCCTCACCCGTCCCCTAATCCTAACCCGTACGCTAACACTAACCCGCGCCCTCACACGTACGCTCCCCCTAAAGCGTTGTCGTACCCTCACCTGGACCCTAAACCCTCCCCGTCCCCTAACCCTAACCCTAGCCCGAATCCTAACCCTAAACCTTCCCCGAATCCTGACACTCAACCGTTCCCTAATCCTAACCCGTACGCTAACACTAACCCGCGCCCTCACACGTACGCTCCCCCTAAAGCGTTGTCGTACCCTCACCTGGACCCTAAACCCTCCTCGTCCACTAACCCTAACCCTAGCCCGAACCCTAACCCTAACCCTTCCCCGAAGCCTGACCCTCACCCGTCCCATAATCCTAACCCGTACGCTAACACTAACCCGCGCCCTCACACGTACCCTCCCCCTAAAGCGTTGTCGTACCCTCACCTGGACCCTAAACCGTCCCCGTCCCCTAACCCTAACCCTAGCCCGAACCCTAACCCTAACACTTCCCCGAAGCCTGACCCTCACCCGTCCCCAAATCCTAACCCGTACGCTAACACTAACCCGCGCCCTCACACGTACTCTCCCCCTAAAGCATTGTCGTACCCTCACCTGGACCCTAAACCGTCCCCGTCCCCTAACCCTAACCCTAGCCCGAACCCTAACCCTAACCCTTCCCCGAAGCCTGACCCTCACCCGTCCCGTAATCCTAACCCGTACGCTCACACTAACCCGCGCCCTCAAACGTACGCTCCCCTTAAAGCGTTGTCGTACCCTCACCTGGACCCTAAACCCTCCCCGTCCCCTAATCCTAACCCTAGCCCGAACCCTAACCCTAACCCTTCCCCGAAGCCTGACCCTCACCCGTCCCCTAATCCTAACCCGTACGCTAACACTAACCCACGCCCTCACACGTACGCTCCCCCTAAAGCGTTGTCGTACCCTCACCTGGACCCTAAACCGTCTACGTCCCCTAACCCTAACCCTAGCCCGAACCCTAACCCTAACCCTTCCCCGAAGCCTGACCCTCACCCGTCCCCTAATCCTAACCCGTACGCTAACACTGACCCGCGCCCTCACACGTACGCTCCCTCTAAAGCGTTGTCGTACCCTCACCTGGACCCTAAACCCTCCCCGTCCCCTAACCCTAACCCTAGCCCGAACCCTAACCCTAACCCTTCCCCAAAGCCTGACCCTCACCAGTCCCCTAATACTAAGCCGTACGCTAACACTAACCCGCGCCCTCACACGTACGCTCCCCCTAAAGCGTTGTCGTACCCTCACCTGGACCCTAAACCCTCCCCGTCCCCTAATCCTAACCCTAGCCCGAACCCTAACCCTAACACTTCCCCGAAGCCTGACCCACACCCGGCCCCTAATCCTAAGCTGTACGCTAACACTAACCCACGCCGTCACACGTACGCTCCCCCTAAAGCGTTGTCGTACCCTCACCTGGACCCTAAACCCTCCCCGTCCACTAACCCTAACCCTAGCCCGAACCCTAACCATAACCATTCCCCGAAGCCTGACCCTCACCCGTCACCTAATCCTAACCCGTAAGCTAACACTAAACGGCGCCCTCACACGTACCCTCCCCCTAAAGCGTTGTCGTACCCTCACCTGGACCCTAAACCCTCCCCGTCCCCTAACCCTAACCCTAGCCCGAACCCTAACCCTAACCCTTCCCCGAAGCCTGACCCTCACCCGTCCCCTAATCCTAAACCGTACGCTAACACTAACCCTCGCCCTCACACGTACGCTCCCCCTAAAGCGTTGTCGTACCCTCACCTGGACCCTAAACCGTCCCCGTCCCCTAACCCTAACCCTAGCCCGAACCCTAACCCTAACCCTTCCCCGAAGCCTGACCCTCACCCGTCCCCTAATCCTAACCCGTTCGCTCACACTAACCCGCGCCCTCACACGTACGCTCCCCCTAAAGCGTTGTCGTACCCTCACCTGGAACCTAAACCCTCCCCGTCCCCTAACCCTAACCCTAGCCCGAAACCTAACCCTAACCCTTCCCCTAAGCCTGACCCTCACCCGTCCCCTAATCCTAACCCGTACGCTCACACTAACCCGCGCCCTCACACGTACGCTCCCCCTAAAGCGTTGTCGTACCCTCACGTGGACCCTAAACCCTCCCCGTCCCGTAAGCCTAACCCTAGCCCGAACCCTAACCCTAACCCTTCCCCGAAGCCTGACCCTCACCCGTCCCCTAATCCTAACCCGTACGCTCACACTAACCCGCGCCCTCACACGTACGCTCCCCCTAAAGCGTTGTCGTACACTCACCTGGACCCTAAACCCTCCCCGTCCACTAACCCTAACCCAAGCCCGAACCCTAACCCTAACCCTTCCCCGAAGCCTGACCCTCACCCGTCCCCTAATCCTAAGCCGTACGCTAACACTAACCCACGCCCTCACACGTACGCTCCCCCTAAAGCGTTGCCGTACCCTCACCTGGACCCTAAATCCTCCCCGTTCCCTAATCCTAACCCTAGCCCGAACCCTAACCCTAACACTTCCCCGAAGCCTGACCCTCAACCGTCCCCTAATCCTAACCCGTACGCTAACACTAACCCGCGCCCTCACACGTACGCTCCCCCTAAAGCGTTGTCGAACCCGCACCTGGACCCTAAACAGGCCCTGTCCCCTAACCCTAACCCTAGCCCAAACCCTAACCCTAACCCTTCCCCGAAGCCTGACCCTCACCCGTCCCCTAATCCTAACCCGTACGCTAACACTAACCCGCGCCCTCACACGTACGCTCCCCCTAAAGCGTTGTCGTACCCTCACCTGGACCCTAAACCCTCCCCGTCCCGTAAGCCTAACCCTAGCCCGAACCCTAACCCTAACCCTTCCCCGAATCCTGATCCTCACCCGTCCCCTAATCCTAACTCGTACGCTCACACTAACCCGCGCCCTCACACGTACCCTCCCCCTAAAGCGTTATCGTACCCTCACCTGGACCCTAAACCGTCCCCGTCCCCTAACCCTAAACCTAGCCCGAACCCTAACCCTAACCCTTCCCCGAAGCCTGACCCTCACCCGTCCCCTAATCCTAACCCGTACGCTAACGCTAACCCGCGCCCTCACACGTACGCTCCCCCTAAAGCGTTGTCATACCCTCACGTGGACCCTAAATCGTCCCCGTCCCCTAACCCTAACCCTAGCCCGAACCCTAACCCTAACTCTTCCCCGAAGCCTGACCCTCACCCGTCCCCTAATCCTAACCCGTACGCTAACACTAACCCTCGCCCTCACACGTACGCTCCCCCTAAAGCGTTGTCGTACCCTCACCTGGACCCTAAACCGTCCCCGTCCCCTAACCCAAACCCTAGCCCGAACCCTAACCCTAACCCTTCCCCGAAGCCTGACCCTCACCCGTCCCCTAATCCTAACCCGTTCGCTCACACTAACCCGCGCCCTCACACGTACGCTCCCCCTAAAGCGTTGTCGTACCCTCACCTGGACCCTAAACCCTCCCCGTCCCCTAACCCTAACCCTAGCCCGAACCCTAACCCTAACCCTTCCCCGAAGCCTGACCCTCACCCGTCCCCTAATCCTAACCCGTACGCTCACACTAACCTGCGCCCTCACACGTACGCTCCCCCTAAAGCGTTGTCGTACCCTCACCTGGACCCTAAACCCTCCCCGTCCCGTAAGCCTAACCCTAGCCCGAACCCTAACCCTAACCCTTCCCCGAAGCCTGACCCTCACCCGTCCCCTAATCCTAACCCGTACGCTCACACTAACCCGCGCCCTCACACGTACGCTCCCCCTAAAGCGTTGTCGTACACTCACCTGGACCCTAAACCCTCCCCGTCCCCTAACCCTAACCCTAGCCCGAACCCTAACCCTAACCCTTCCCCGAAGCCTGACCCTCACCCGTCCCCTAATCCTAAGCCGTACGCTAACACTAACCCGCGCCCTCACACGTATGCTCCCCCTAAAGCGTTGTCGTACCCTCACCTGGACCCTAAACCGTCTCCGTTCTCTAACCCTAACCCTAGCCCGAAACCTAACCCTAATCCTTCCCCGAAGCCTGACCCTCACACGTCCCCTAATCCTAACCCGTACGCTAACACTAACCCGCGCCCTCACACGTACGCTCCCCCTAAAGCGTTGTCGTACCCTCACCTGGACCCTAAACCCTCCCCGTCCCCTAACCCTAACCCTAGCCCGAACCCTAACCCTAACACTTCCCCGAAGCCTGACCCTCACCCGTCCCCTAATCCTAAGCCGTACGCTAATACTAACCCGCGCCCTCACACGTACGCTCCCCCTAAAGCATTGTCGTACCCTCACCTGGACCCTAAACCCTCCCCGTCCCCTAATCCTAACCCTAGCCCGAACCCTAACCCTAACCCTAACCCTTGCCCGAACCCTAACCCTAACCCTTCCCCGAAGCCTGACCCTCACCCTTCCCCTAATCCTAACCCGTACGCTAACACTAACCCGCGCCCTCACACGTACGCTCCCCCTAAAGCGTTGTCGTACCCTCACCTTGACCCTAAACCCTCCCCATCCCCTAACCCTAACCCTAGCCCGAACCCTAACCCTAAACCTTCCCCGAAGCCTGACCCTCACCCGTCCCCTAATCCTAAACCGTACGCTAAAACTAACCCGTGCTCTCACACGTACCCTCCCCCTAAAGCGTTATCGTACCCTCACCTGGACCCTAAACCGTCCCCGTCCCCTAACCCTAACCCTAGCCCGAACCCTAACCCTAACCCTTCCCCGAAGCCTGACCCTCACCCGTCCCCTAATCCTAACCCGTACGCTAACACTAACCCTCGCCCTCACACGTACGCTCCCCCTAAAGCGTTGTCGTACCCTCACCTGGACCCTAAACCGTCCCCGTCCCCTAACCCTAACCCTAGCCCGAACCGTAACCCTAACCCTTCCCCGAAGCCTGACCCTCACCCGTCCCCTAATCCTAACCCGTTCGCTCACACTAACCCGCGCCCTCACACGTACGCTCCCCCTAAAGCGTTGTCGTACCCTCACCTGGACCCTAAACCCTCCCCGTCCCCTAACCCTAACCCTAGCCCGAACCCTAACCCTAACCCTACCCCGAAGCCTGACCCTCACCCGTCCCCTAATCCTAACCCGTACTCTCACACTAACCCGCGCCCTCACACGTACGCTCCCCCTAAAGCGTTGTCGTACCCTCACCTGGACCCTAAACCCTCCCCGTCCCGTAAGCCTAACCCTAGCCCGAACCCTAACCCTAACCCTTCCCCGAAGCCTGACCCTCACCCGTCCCCTAATCCTAACCCGTACGCTCACACTAACCCGCGCCCTCACACGTACGCTCCCCCTAAAGCGTTGTCGTACACTCACCTGGACCCTAAACCCTCCCCGTCCCCTAACCCTAACCCTAGCCCGAACCCTAACCCTAACCCTTCCCCGAAGCCTGACCCTCACCCGTCCCCTAATCCTAATCCGTACGCTAACACTAACCCGCGCCCTCACACGTACGCTCCCCCTAAAGCGTTGTTGTACCCTCACCTGGACCCTAAACCCTCCCCGTTCACTAACCCTAACCCTAGCCAGAACCCTAACCCTAACCCTTCCCCGAAGCCTGACCCTCACCCGTCACCTAATCCTAACCCGTACGCTAACACTAACCCGCGCCCTCACACGTACCCTCCCCCTAAAGCGTTGTCGTACCCTCACCTGGACCCTAAACCGTCCCCGTACCCTAACCCTAACCCTAGCCCGAACCCTAACCCTAACCCTTCCCCGAAGCCTGACCCTCACCCGTCCCCTAATCCTAACCCGTACGCTAACACTAACCCGCGCCCTCACACGTACGCTCCCCCTAAAGCGTTGTCGTACCCTCACCTGGACCCTAAACCCTCCCCGTCCCCTAACCCTAACCCTAGCCCGAACCCTAACCCTAAACCTTCCCCGAAGCCTGACCCTCACCCGTCCCCTAATCCTAACCCGTACGCTAACACTAACCCGCGCCCTCACACGTACGCTCCCCCTAAAGCGTTGTCGTACCCTCACCTGGACCCTAAACCCTACCCGTCCACTAACCCTAACCCTAGCCCGAACCCTAACGCTAACCCTTCCCCGAAGCCTGACCCTCACCCGTCCCTTAATCCTAACCCGTACGCTAACACTAACCCGCGCCCTCACACGTACCCTCCCCCTAAAGCATTGTCGTACCCTCACATGGACCCTAAACCGTCCCCGTCCCCTAACCCTAACCCTAGCCCGAACCCTAACCCTAACCCTTCCCCGAAGCCTGACCCTCACCCGTCCCCAAATCCTAACCCGTATGGTAACACTAACCCGCGCCCTCACACGTACGCTCCCCCTAAAGCGTTGTCGTACCCTCACCTGGACCCTAAACCGTCCCCGTTCCCTAACCCTAACCCTAGCCCGAACCCTAACCCTAACCTTTCCCCGAAGCCTGACCCTCACCCGTCCCCTAATCCTAACCCGTACGCTAACACTAACTCTCGCCCTCACACGTACGCTCCCCCTAAAGCGGTGTGGTACCCTCACCTGGACCCTAAACCGTCCCCGTCCCCTAACCCTAACCCTAGCCAGAACCCTAACCCTAACCCTTCCCTGAAGCCTGACCCTCACCCGTCACCTAATCCTAACCCGTACGCTAACACTAACCCACGCCCTCACACGTACGCTCCCCCTAAAGCGTTGTCGTACCCTCACCTGGACCCTAAACCGTCCCCGTCCCCTAACCCTAACCCTAGCCCGAACCCTAACCCTAACCCTTCCCCGAAGCCTGACCCTCACCCGTCCCCTAATCCTAACCCGTACGCTAACACTAACCCGCGCCCTCACACGTACGCTCCCCCTAAAGCATTGTCGTACCCTCACCTGGACCCTAAACCGTCCCCGTCCCCGTCCCCTAACCCTAGACAGAACCCTAACCCTAACCCTTCCCCGAAGCCTGTCCCTCACCCGTCCCCTAATCCTAACCCGTACGCTAACACTAACCCGCGCCCTCACACGTACGCTCCCCGTAAAGCGTTGTCGTACCCTCACCTGGACCCTAAACCCTCCCCGTCTCCGTCCCCTAACCTTAGCCCGAACCCTAACCCTAACCCTTCCCCGAAGCCTGACCCTCACCCGTCCCCTAATCCTATCCCGTACGCTAACACTAACCCGCCTCCTCACACGTACGCTCCCCCTAAAGCGTTGTCGTACCCTCACCTGGACCCTAAACCGTCCCCGTCCCCTAACCCTAACCCTAGCTCGAACCCTAACCCTAACCCTTCCCCGAAGCCTAACCCTCACCCGTCCCCTAATCCTAACCCGTACGCTAACACTAACCCGCGCCCTCACACGTACGCTCCCCCCAAAGCGTTGTTGTACCCTCACCTGGACCCTAAACCGTCCCCGTCCCCTAACCCTAACCCTAGCCCGAACCCTAACCCTAACCCTTCCCCGAAGCCTGACCCTCACCCGTCCCCTAATCCTAACCCGTACGATAACACTAACCCGTTCCCTCACACGTACGCTCCCCTTAAAGCGTTGTCGTAACCTCTTCTGGACCCTAAACCGTCTCCGTCCCCTAACCCTAACCCTAGCCCGAACCCTAACCCTAACCCTTCCCCGAAGCCTGACCCTCACCCGTCCCCTAATCCTAACCCGTACGGTAACACTGACCCGCGCCCTCACACGTACGCTCCCTCTAAAGCGTTGTCGTACCCTCACCTGGACCCTAAACCCTCCCCGTCCCCTAACCCTAACCCTAGCCCGAACCCTAACCCTAACCCTTCCCCAAAGCCTGAGCCTCACCAGTCCCCTAATCCTAAGCCGTACGCTAACACTAACCCGCGCCCTCACACGTACGCTACACCTAAAGCGTTGTCGTACCCTCACCTGGACCCTAAACCCTCCCCGTCCCCTAATCCTAACCCTAGCCCGAACCCTAACACTAACACTTCCCCGAAGCCTGACCCACACCCGTCCCCTAATCCTAACCCGTACGCTAACACTAACCCGCGCCCTCACACGTACGCTCCCCCTAAAGCGTTGTCGTACCCTCACCTGGACCCTAAACCGTCCCCGTCCCCTAACCCTAACCCTAGCCCGAACCCTAACCCTAACCCTTCCCCGAAGCCTGACCCTCACCCGTCCCCTAATCCTAACCTGTACGCTAACACTAACCCGCGCCCTCACACGTACGCTCCGCCTAAAGCGTTGTCGTACCCTCACCTGGACCCTAAACCGTCCCCGTCCCCTAACCCTAACCCTAGCCCGAACCCTAACCCTAACTCTTCCCCGAAGCCTGACCCTCACCCGTCCCCTAATCCCAACCCGTACGCTAGCACTAACCCGCGCCCTCACACGTACGCTCCCCCTAAAGCGTTGTCGTACCCTCACCTGGACCCTAAACACTCCCCGTCCCCTAACCCTAACCCTAGCCCGAACCCTAACCCTAACCCTTCCCCGAAGCCTGACCCTCACCCGTCCCCTAATCCTAACCCGTACGCTAACACTAACCTGCGCCCTCACACGTACGCTCCCCCTAAAGCGTTGTCGTACCCTCATCTGGACCCTAAAACCTCCCCGTCCCCTAACCCTAACCCTAGCCCGAACCCTAACCCTAACCCTTCCTCGAAGCCTGACCCTCACCCGTCCCCTAATCCTAACCCGTACGCTAACACTAACCCGCGCCCTCACACGTACGCTCCCCCTAAAGCGTTGTCGTACCCTCACCTGGACCCTAAACCCTCCCCGTCCACTAACCCTAACCCTAGCCCGAACCCTAACCCTAACCCTAACCCTTGCCCGAACCCTTACCCTAACCCTTCCCCGAAGCCTGACCCTCACCCTTCCCCTAATCCTAACCCGTACGCTAACACTAACCCGCGCCCTCACACGTACGCTCCCCCTAAAGCGTTGTCGTACCCTCACCTGGACCCTAAACCCTCCCCATCCCCTAACCCTAACCCTAGCCCGAACCCTAACCCTAAACCTTCCCCGAAGCCTGACCCTCACCCGTCCCCTAATCCTAAACCGTACGCTAAAACTAACCCGTGCTCTCACACGTACCCTCCCCCTAAAGCGTTATCGTACCCTCACCTGGACCCTAAACCGTCCCCGTCCCCTAACCCTAACCCTAGCCCGAACCCTAACCCTAACCCTTCCCCGAAGCCTGACCCTCACCCGTCCCCTAATCCTAACCCGTACGCTAACACTAACCCTCGCCCTCACACGTACGCTCCCCCTAAAGCGTTGTCGTACCCTCACCTGGACCCTAAACCGTCCCCGTCCCCTAACCCTAACCCTAGCCCGAACCGTAACCCTAACCCTTCCCCGAAGCCTGACCCTCACCCGTCCCCTAATCCTAACCCGTTCGCTCACACTAACCCGCGCCCTCACACGTACGCTCCCCCTAAAGCGTTGTCGTACCCTCACCTGGACCCTAAACCCTCCCCGTCCCCTAACCCTAACCCTAGCCCGAACCCTAACCCTAACCCTACCCCGAAGCCTGACCCTCACCCGTCCCCTAATCCTAACCCGTACGCTCACACTAACCCGCGCCCTCACACGTACGCTCCCCCTAAAGCGTTGTCGTACCCTCACCTGGACCCTAAACCCTCCCCGTCCCGTAAGCCTAACCCTAGCCCGAACCCTAACCCTAACCCTTCCCCGAAGCCTGACCCTCACCCGTCCCCTAATCCTAACCCGTACGCTCACACTAACCCGCGCCCTCACACGTACGCTCCCCCTAAAGCGTTGTCGTACACTCACCTGGACCCTAAACCCTCCCCGTCCCCTAACCCTAACCCTAGCCCGAACCCTAACCCTAACCCTTCCCCGAAGCCTGACCCTCACCCGTCCCCTAATCCTAATCCGTACGCTAACACTAACCC
The DNA here is from genome assembly GCF_963455315.2 of Globicephala melas. Classification (NCBI taxonomy): domain Eukaryota; kingdom Metazoa; phylum Chordata; class Mammalia; order Artiodactyla; family Delphinidae; genus Globicephala; species Globicephala melas. Next base: position 716,068 of record NW_027207259.1, read on the forward strand.
GCGCCCTCACACGTACGCTCCCCCTAAAGCGTTGTTGTACCCTCACCTGGACCCTAAACCCTCCCCGTTCACTAACCCTAACCCTAGCCAGAACCCTAACCCTAACCCTTCCCCGAAGCCTGACCCTCACCCGTCACCTAATCCTAACCCGTACGCTAACACTAACCCGCGCCCTCACACGTACGCTCCCCCTAAAGCGTTGTCGTACCCTCACCTGGACCCTAAACCCTACCCGTCCACTAACCCTAACCCTAGCCCGAACCCTAACGCTAACCCTTCCCCGAAGCCTGACCCTCACCCGTCCCTTAATCCTAACCCGTACGCTAACACTAACCCGCGCCCTCACACGTACCCTCCCCCTAAAGCATTGTCGTACCCTCACATGGACCCTAAACCGTCCCCGTCCCCTAACCCTAACCCTAGCCCGAACCCTAACCCTAACCCTTCCCCGAAGCCTGACCCTCACCCGTCCCCAAATCCTAACCCGTATGGTAACACTAACCCGCGCCCTCACACGTACGCTCCCCCTAAAGCGTTGTCGTACCCTCACCTGGACCCTAAACCGTCCCCGTTCCCTAACCCTAACCCTAGCCCGAACCCTAACCCTAACCTTTCCCCGAAGCCTGACCCTCACCCGTCCCCTAATCCTAACCCGTACGCTAACACTAACTCTCGCCCTCACACGTACGCTCCCCCTAAAGCGGTGTGGTACCCTCACCTGGACCCTAAACCGTCCCCGTCCCCTAACCCTAACCCTAGCCAGAACCCTAACCCTAACCCTTCCCTGAAGCCTGACCCTCACCCGTCACCTAATCCTAACCCGTACGCTAACACTAACCCACGCCCTCACACGTACGCTCCCCCTAAAGCGTTGTCGTACCCTCACCTGGACCCTAAACCGTCCCCGTCCCCTAACCCTAACCCTAGCCCGAACCCTAACCCTAACCCTTCCCCGAAGCCTGACCCTCACCCGTCCCCTAATCCTAACCCGTACGCTAACACTAACCCGCGCCCTCACACGTACGCTCCCCCTAAAGCATTGTCGTACCCTCACCTGGACCCTAAACCGTCCCCGTCCCCGTCCCCTAACCCTAGACAGAACCCTAACCCTAACCCTTCCCCGAAGCCTGTCCCTCACCCGTCCCCTAATCCTAACCCGTACGCTAACACTAACCCGCGCCCTCACACGTACGCTCCCCGTAAAGCGTTGTCGTACCCTCACCTGGACCCTAAACCCTCCCCGTCTCCGTCCCCTAACCTTAGCCCGAACCCTAACCCTAACCCTTCCCCGAAGCCTGACCCTCACCCGTCCCCTAATCCTATCCCGTACGCTAACACTAACCCGCCTCCTCACACGTACGCTCCCCCTAAAGCGTTGTCGTACCCTCACCTGGACCCTAAACCGTCCCCGTCCCCTAACCCTAACCCTAGCTCGAACCCTAACCCTAACCCTTCCCCGAAGCCTAACCCTCACCCGTCCCCTAATCCTAACCCGTACGCTAACACTAACCCGCGCCCTCACACGTACGCTCCCCCCAAAGCGTTGTTGTACCCTCACCTGGACCCTAAACCGTCCCCGTCCCCTAACCCTAACCCTAGCCCGAACCCTAACCCTAACCCTTCCCCGAAGCCTGACCCTCACCCGTCCCCTAATCCTAACCCGTACGATAACACTAACCCGTTCCCTCACACGTACGCTCCCCTTAAAGCGTTGTCGTAACCTCTTCTGGACCCTAAACCGTCTCCGTCCCCTAACCCTAACCCTAGCCCGAACCCTAACCCTAACCCTTCCCCGAAGCCTGACCCTCACCCGTCCCCTAATCCTAACCCGTACGGTAACACTGACCCGCGCCCTCACACGTACGCTCCCTCTAAAGCGTTGTCGTACCCTCACCTGGACCCTAAACCCTCCCCGTCCCCTAACCCTAACCCTAGCCCGAACCCTAACCCTAACCCTTCCCCAAAGCCTGAGCCTCACCAGTCCCCTAATCCTAAGCCGTACGCTAACACTAACCCGCGCCCTCACAAGTACGCTACACCTAAAGCGTTGTCGTACCCTCACCTGGACCCTAAACCCTCCCCGTCCCCTAATCCTAACCCTAGCCCGAACCCTAACACTAACACTTCCCCGAAGCCTGACCCACACCCGTCCCCTAATCCTAACCCGTACGCTAACACTAACCCGCGCCCTCACACGTACGCTCCCCCTAAAGCGTTGTCGTACCCTCACCTGGACCCTAAACCGTCCCCGTCCCCTAACCCTAACCCTAGCCCGAACCCTAACCCTAACCCTTCCCCGAAGCCTGACCCTCACCCGTCCCCTAATCCTAACCTGTACGCTAACACTAACCCGCGCCCTCACACGTACGCTCCGCCTAAAGCGTTGTCGTACCCTCACCTGGACCCTAAACCGTCCCCGTCCCCTAACCCTAACCCTAGCCCGAACCCTAACCCTAACTCTTCCCCGAAGCCTGACCCTCACCCGTCCCCTAATCCCAACCCGTACGCTAGCACTAACCCGCGCCCTCACACGTACGCTCCCCCTAAAGCGTTGTCGTACCCTCACCTGGACCCTAAACACTCCCCGTCCCCTAACCCTAACCCTAGCCCGAACCCTAACCCTAACCCTTCCCCGAAGCCTGACCCTCACCCGTCCCCTAATCCTAACCCGTACGCTAACACTAACCTGCGCCCTCACACGTACGCTCCCCCTAAAGCGTTGTCGTACCCTCATCTGGACCCTAAAACCTCCCCGTCCCCTAACCCTAACCCTAGCCCGAACCCTAACCCTAACCCTTCCTCGAAGCCTGACCCTCACCCGTCCCCTAATCCTAACCCGTACGCTAACACTAACCCGCGCCCTCACACGTACGCTCCCCCTAAAGCGTTGTCGTACCCTCACCTGGACCCTAAACCCTCCCCGTCCACTAACCCTAACCCTAGCCCGAACCCTAACCCTAACCCTTCCCCGAAGCCTGACCCTCACCCGTCACCTAATCCTAACCCGTACGCTAACACTAACCCGCGCCCTCACACGTACCCTCCCCCTAAAGCGTTGTCGTACCCTCACGTGGAACCTAAACCGTCCCCGTCCCCTAACCCTAACCCTAGGCCGAACCCTAACCCTAACACTTCCCCGAAGCCTGACCCTCACCCGTCCCCTAATCCTAACCCGTACGCTAACACTAACCCGCGCCCTCACACGTACGCTCCCCCTAAAGCGTTGTCGTACCCTCACCTGGACCCTAAACCCTCCCCGTCCCCTAACACTAACCCTAGCCCGAACCCTAACCCTAAACCTTCCCCGAATCCTGACCCTCACCCGTCCCCTAATCCTAAACCGTACGCTAACACTAACCCGCGCCCTCACACGTACGCTCCCCCTAAAGCGTTGTCGTACCCTCACCTGGACCCTAAACCCTCCCCGTCCACTAACCCTAACCCTAGCCCGAACCCTAACCCTAACCCTTCCCCGAAGCCTGACCCTCACCCGTCCCATAATCCTAACCCGTACGCTAACACTAACCCGCGCCCTCACACGTACCCTCTCCCTAAAGCGTTGTCGTACCCTCACCTGGACCCTAAACCGTCCCCGTCCCCTAACCCTAACCCTAGCCCGAACCCTAACGCTAACCCTTCCCTGAAGCCTGACCCTCACCCGTCCCCAAATACTAACCCGTATGGTAACACTAACCCGCGGCCTCACACGTACGCTCCCCCTAAAGCGTTGTCGTACCCTCACCTGGACCCTAAACCGTCCCCGTCCCCTAACCCTAACCCTAGCCCGAACCCTAACCCTAACCCTTCCCCGAAGCCTGACCCTCACCCGTCCCCTAATCCTAACCCGTACGCTAACACTAACCCTCGCCCTCACACGTACGCTCCCCCTAAAGCGTTGTCGTACACTCACCTGGACCCTAAACCGTCCCCGTCCCCTAACCCTAACCCTAGCCCGAACCCTAACCCTAACCCTTTCCCGAAGCCTGACCCTAACCCGTCCCCTAATCCTAACCCGTACTCTAACACTAACCCGCGCCCTCACACGTACGCTCCCCCTAAAGCGTTGTCGTACCCTCACCTGTACCCTAAACCCTTCCCGTCCCCTAACCCTAACCCTAGCCCGAACCCTAACCCTAACCCTTCCCCGAAGCCTGACCCTCACCCGTCCCCTAATCCTAAGCCGTACGCTAACACTAACCCGCGCCCTCACACGTACGCTCCCCCTAAAGCGTTGTCGTATCCTCACCTGGACCCTAAACCCTCCCCCTACCCTAACCCTAACCCTAGCCCGAACCCTAACCCTAACACTTCCCCGAAGCCTGACCCTCAACCGTCCCCTAATCCTAACCCGTACGCTAACACTAACCCACGCCCTCACACGTACACTCCCCCTAAAGCGTTGTCGTACCCTCACCTGGACCCTAAACCGTCCCCGTCCCCTAACCCTAACCCTAGCCCGAACCCTAACCCTAACCCTTCCCCGAAGCCTGACCCTCACCTGTCCCCTAATCCTAATCCGTACGCTAACACTAACCCGCGCCCTCACACGTACGCTCCGCCTAAAGCGTTGTCGTACCCTCACCTGGACCCTAAACAGTCCTAGTCCCCTAACACTAACCCTAGCCCGAACCCTAACCCTAACCCTTCCCCGAAGCCTGACCCTCACCTGTCCCCTAATCCTAACCCGTACGCTAACACTAACCCGCGCCCTCACACGAACGCTCAACCTAAAGCGTTGTCGTACCCTCACCTGGACCCTAAACCCTCCCCGTCAACTAACCCTAACCCTAGACCGAACCCTATCCTTAACCCTTCCCCGAAGCCTGACCCTCATCCATCCCCTAATCCTAACCCGTACGCTAACACTAACCCGCGCCCTCACACGTACGCTCCCCCTAAAGCGTTGTCGTACCCTCACCTGGACCCTAAACCCTCCCCGTCCCCTAACCCTAACCATAGCCCGAACCCTAACCCTAACCCTTCCCCGAAGCCTGACCCTCACCCGTCCCCTAATCCTAACCCGTACGCTAACACTAACCCGCGCCCTCACACGTACGCTCCCCCTAAAGCGTTGTCGTACCCTCACCTGGACCCTAAACCGTCCCCGTCCCCTAAACCTAACCCTAGCCCGAACCCTAACCCTAACCCTTCCCCGAAGCCTGACCCTCACCCGTCCCCTAATCCTAACCCGTACGCTAACACTAACCCGCGCCCTCACACGTACACTCCCTCTAAAGCGTTGTCGTACCCTCACCTGGACCCTAAACCCTCCCCTTCCCCTAACCCTAACCCTAGCCCGAACCCTAACCCTAACCCTTCCCTGAAGCCTGACCCTCACACGTCCCCTAATCCTAAGCCGTACGCTAACACTAACCCGCGCCCTCACACGTACGCTCACCCTAAATCGTTGTCCTACCCTCACCTGGACCCTAAACCGTCCCCGTCCCCTAACCCTAACCCTAGCCCGAACCCTAACCCTAACCCTTCCCGAAGCCTAACCCTCACCTGTCCCCTAATCCTAACCCGTACGCTAACACTAACCCACGCCCTCACACGTACGCTCCCCCTAAAGCGTTGTCGTACCCTCACCTGGACCCTAAATCGTCCCCGTCTCCTAAACCTAACCCTAGCATGAACCCTAACCCTAACCCTTAGCCGAAGCCTGACCCTCACCCGTCCCATAATGCTAACCCGTTCGCTAACACTAACCCGCGCCCTCAGACGTACGCTCCCCCTAAAGCGTTGTCGTACCCTCACCTGGACCATAAACCGTCCCCGTCACCTAACCCTAATCCTAGCCCGAACCCTAACCCTAACCCTTCCCCGAAGCCTGACCCTCACCCGTCCCGTAATCCTAACCCGTACGCTCACACTAACCCGCGCCCTCACACGTACGCTCCCCCTAAAGCGTTGTCGTACCCTCACCTGGACCCTAAACCCTCCCCGTCCCCTAATCCTAACCCTAGCCCGAACCCTAACCATAACCCTTCCCCGAAGCCTGACCCTCACCCGTCCCCTAATCCTAACCCGTACGCTAACACTAACCCGCGCCCTCACACGTACGCTCCCCCTAAAGCGTTGTCGTACGCGCACCTGGACCCTAAACCGTCTCCGTCCCCTAACCCTAATCCTAGCCCGAACCCTAACCCTAACCCTTCCCCGAAGCCTGACCCTCACCCGTCCCCTAATCCTAACCCGTACGCTAACACTGACCCGCGCCCTCACACGTACGCTCCCTCTAAAGCGTTGTCGTACCCTCACCTGGAACCTAAACCCTCCCCGTCCCCTAAACCTAACCCTAGCCCGAACCCTAACCCTAACCCTTCCCCAAAGCCTGACCCTCACCAGTCCCCTAATCCTAAGCCGTACGCTAACACTAACCCGCGCCCTCACACGTACGCTCCCCCTAAAGCGTTGTCGTACCCTCACCTGGACCCTAAACCCTCCCTGTCCCCTAATCCTAACCCTAGCCCGAACCCTATCCCTAACACTTCCCCGAAGCCTGACCCACACCCGTCCCCTAATCCTAACCCGTACGCTAACACTAACCCGCGCCCTCACACGTACGCTCCCCCTAAAGCATTGTCGTACCCTCACCTGGACCCTAAACCATCCCCGTCCACTAACCCTAACCCTAGCCCGAACCCTAACCCTAACCCTTCCCCGAAGCCTGACCATCACCCGTCCCCTAATCCTAAACCGTACGCTAACACTAACCCGCGCCCTCACACGTACGCTCCTCCTAAAGCGTTGTCGTACCCTCACCTGGAACCTAAACCCTCCCCGTCCCCTAACCCTAACCCTAGCCCGAACCCTAACCCTAAACCTTCCCCGAATCCTGACCCTCACCCGTCCCCTAATCCTAACCCGTACGCTAACACTAACCCGCGCCCTCACACGTACGCTCCCCCTAAAGCGTTGTCGTACCCTCACCTGGACCCTAAACCGTCCCCGTCCCCTAACCCTAACCCTAGCCCGAACCCTAACCCTAAACCTTCCCCGAAGCCTGACCCTCACCCGTCCCCAAATCCTAACCCGTATTGTAACACTAACCCGCGCCCTCACACGTACGCTCCCCCTAAAGCGTTGTCGTACCCTCACCTGGACCCTAAACCGTCCCCGTCCCCTAACCCTAACCCTAGCCCGAACCCTAACCCTAACACTTCCCCGAAGCCTGACCCTCACCCGTCCCCTAATCCTAACCCGTACGCTAACACTAACACTCGCCCTCACACGTACGCTCCCCCTAAAGCGTTGTCGTACCCTCACCTGTACCCTAAACCCTCCCCGTCCCCTAACCCTAACCCTAGCCCGAACCCTAACCCTAACCCTTCCCCGAAGCCTGACCCTCACCCATCCCCTAATCCTAAGCCGTACGCTAACACTAACCCGCGCCCTCACACGTACGCTCCCCCTAAAGCGTTGTCGTACCCTCACCTGGACCCTAAACCCTCCCCCTCCCCTAACCCTAACCCTAGCCCGAACCCTAACCCTAACCCTTCCCCGAAGCCTGACCCTCAACCGTCCCCTAATCCTAACCCGTACGCTAACACTAACCCACGCCCTCACACGTACACTCCCCCTAAAGCGTTGTCGTACCCTCACCTGGACCCTAAACCGTCCCCGTCACCTAACCCTAACCCTAGCCCGAACCCTAACCCTAAACTTCCCCGAAGCCTGACCGTCACCTGTCCCCTAATCCTAACCCGTACGCTAACACTAACCCGCGCCCTCACACGTACGCTTCGCCTAAAGCGTTGTCGTACCCTCACCTGGACCCTAAACCGTCCCCGTCCCCTAACCCTAACCCTAGCCCGAACCCTAACCCTAACCCTTCCCCGAAGCCTGACCCTCACCCGTCCCCTAATCCTAACCCGTACGCTAACACTAACCCGCGCCCTCACACGTACGCTCCCCCTAAAGTGTTGTCGTACCCTCACCTGGACCCTAAACCCTCCCCGTCCACTAACCCTAACCCTAGCCCGAACCCTAACCCTAACCCTTCCCCGAAGCCTGACCCTCACCCGTCACCTAATCCTAACCCGTACGCTAACAGTAACCCTCGCCCTCACACGTACCCTCCCCCTAAAGCGTTGTCGTACCCTCACCTGGACCCTAAACCGTCCCCGTCCCCTAACCCTAACCCTAGCCCGAACCCTAACCCTAACCCTTCCCCGAAGCCTGACCCTCACCCGTCCCCTATTCCTAACCCGTACGCTAACACTAACCCGCGCCCTCACACGTACGCTCCCCCTAAAGCGTTGTCGTACCCTCACCTGGACCCTAAACCCTCCCCGTCCCCTAATCTTAACCCTAGCCCGAATCCTAACCCTAAACCTTCCCCGAATCCTGACCCTCAACCGTCCTCTAATCCTAACCCGTACGCTAACACTAACCCGCGCCCTCACACGTACGCTCCCCCTAAAGCGTTGTCGTACCCTCACCTGGACCCTAAACCCTCCTCGTCCACTAACCCTAACCCTAGCCCGAACCCTAACCCTAACCCTTCCCCGAAGCCTGACCCTCACCCGTCCCATAATCCTAACCGGTACGCTAACACTAACCCGCGCCCTCACACGTACCCTCCCCCTAAAGCGTTGTCGTACCCTCACCTGGACCCTAAACCGTTCCCGTCCCCTAACCCTAACCCTAGCCCGAACCCTAACCCTAACACTTCCCCGAAGCCTGACCCTCACCCGTCCCCAAATCCTAACCCGTATGGTAACACTAACCCGCGCCCTCACACGTACTCTCCCCCTAAAGCATTGTCGTACCCTCACCTGGACCCTAAACCGTCCCCGTCCCCTAACCCTAACCCTAGCCCGAACCCTAACCCTAACCCTTCCCCGAAGCCTGACCCTCACCCATCCCGTAATCCTAACCCGTACGCTCACACTAACCCGCGCCCTCACACGTACGCTCCCCTTAAAGCGTTGTCGTACCCTCACCTGGACCCTAAACCCTCCCCGTCCCCTAATCCTAACCCTAGCCCGAACCCTAACCCTAAACCTTCCCGAAGCCTGACCCTCAACCGTCCCCTAATTCTAAACCGTACGCTAACACTAACCCACGCCCTCACACGTACACTCCCCCTAAAGCGTTGTCGTACCCTCACCTGGACCCTAAACCGTCCCCGTCCCCTAACAATAACCCTAGCCCGAACCCTAACCCTAACCCTTCCCCGAAGCCTGACCCTCACCTGTCCCCTAATCCTAACCCGTAAGCTAACACTAACCCGCGCCCTCACACGTACGCTCCGCCTAAAGCGTTGTCGTACCCTCACCTGGACCCTAAACCGTCCCCGTCCCCTAACCCTAACCCTAGCCCGAACCCTAACCCTAACCCTTCCCCGAAGCCTGACCCTCACCCGTCCCCTAATCCTAACCCGTACGCTAACACTAACCCGCGCCCTCACACGTACGCTCCCCCTAAAGTGTTGTCGTACCCTCACCTGGACCCTAAACCCTCCCCGTCCACTAACCCTAACCCTAGCCTGAACCCTAACCCTAACCCTTCCCCGAAGCCTGACCCTCACCCGTCACCTAATCCTAACCCGTACGCTAACAGTAACCCGCGCCCTCACACGTACCCTCCCCCTAAAGCGTTGTCGTACCCTCACCTGGACCCTAAACCGTCCCCGTCCCCTAACCCTAACCCTAGCCCGAACCCTAACCCTAACCCTTCCCCGAAGCCTGACCCTCACCCGTCCCCTTATCCTAAGCCGTACGCTAACACTAACCCGCGCCCTCACACGTACGCTCCCCCTAAAGCGTTGTCGTACCCTCACCTGGACCCTAAACCCTCCCCGTCCCCTAATCCTAACCCTAGCCCGAACCCTAACCCGAACCCTTCCCCGAAGCCTGACCCTCACCCGTCCCCTAATCCTAATCCGTACGCTAACACTAACCCGCGCCCTCACACGTACGCTCCCCCTAAAGCGTTGTTGTACCCTCACCTGGACCCTAAACCCTCCCCGTTCACTAACCCTAACCCTAGCCAGAACCCTAACCCTAACCCTTCCCCGAAGCCTGACCCTCACCCGTCACCTAATCCTAACCCGTACGCTAACACTAACCCGCGCCCTCACACGTACCCTCCCCCTAAAGCGTTGTCGTACCCTCACCTGGACCCTAAACCGTCCCCGTCCCCTAACCCTAACCCTAGCCCGAACCCTAACCCTAACCCTTCCCCGAATCCTGACCCTCACCCGTCCCCTAATGCTAACCCGTACGCTAACACTAACCCGCGCCCTCACACGTACGCTCCCCCTAAAGCGTTGTCGTACCCTCACCTGGACCCTAAACCCTCCCCGTCCCCTAACCCTAACCCTAGCCCGAACCCTAACCCTAAACCTTCCCCGAATCCTGACCCTCACCCGTCCCCTAATCCTAACCCGTACGCTAACACTAACCCGCGCCCTCACACGTACGCTCCCCCTAAAGCGTTGTCGTACCCTCACCTGGACCCTAAACCCTCCCCGTCCACTAACCCTAACCCTAGCCCGAACCCTAACGCTAACACTTCCCCGAAGCCTGACCCTCACCCGTCCCTTAATCCTAACCCGTACGCTAACACTAACCCGCGCCCTCACACGTACCCTCCCCCTAAAGCATTGTCGTACCCTCACATGGACCCTAAACCGTCCCCGTCCCCTAACCCTAACCCTAGCCCGAACCCTAACCCTAACCCTTCCCCGAAGCCTGACCCTCACCCGTCCCCAATTCCTAACCCGTATGGTAACACTAACCCGCACCCTCACACGTACGCTCCCCCTAAAGCGTTGTCGTACCCTCACCTGGACCCTAAACCGTCCCCGTTCCCTAACCCTAACCCTAGCCCGAACCCTAACCCTAACCCTTCCCCGAAGCCTGACCCTCACCCGTCCCCTAATCCTAACCCGTACGCTAACACTAACTCTCGCCCTCACACGTACGCTCCCCCTAAAGCGGTGTGGTACCCTCACCTGGAACCTAAACCGTCCCCGTCCCCTAACCCTAACCCTAGCCAGAACCCTAACCCTAACCCTTCCCTGAAGCCTGACCCTCACCCGTCACCTAATCCTAACCCGTACGCTAACACTAACCCACGCCCTCACACGTACGCTCCCCCTAAAGCGTTGTCGTACCCTCACCTGGACCCTAAACCGTCCCCGTCCCCTAACCCTAACCCTAGCCCGAACCCTAACCCTAACCCTTCCCCGAAGCCTGACCCTCACCCGTCCCCTAATCCTAACCCGTACGCTAACACTAACCCGCGCCCTCACACGTACGCTCCCCCTAAAGCATTGTCGTACCCTCACCTGGACCCTAAACCGTCCCCGTCCCCGTCCCCTAACCCTAGACAGAACCCTAACCCTAACCCTTCCCCGAAGCCTGTCCCTCACCCGTCCCCTAATCCTAACCCGTACGCTAACACTAACCCGCGCCCTCACACGTACGCTTCCCGTAAAGCATTGTCGTACCCTCACCTGGACCCTAAACCCTCCCCGTCTCCTTCCCTAACCTTAGCCCGAACCCTAACCCTAACCCTTCCCCGAAGCCTGACCCTCACCCGTCCCCTAATCCTATCCCGTACGCTAACACTAACCCGCCTCCTCACACGTACGCTCCCCCTAAAGCGTTGTCGTACCCTCACCTGGACCCTAAACCGTCCCCGTCCCCTAACCCTAACCCTAGCTCGAACCCTAACCCTAACACTTCCCCGAAGCCTAACCCTCACCCGTCCCCTAATCCTAACCCGTACGCTAACACTAACCCGCGCCCTCACACGTACGCTCCCCCCAAAGCGTTGTCGTACCCTCACCTGGACCCTAAACCGTCCCCGTCCCCTAACCCTAACCCTAGCCCGAACCCTAACCCTAACCCTTCCCCGAAGCCTGACCCTCACCCGTCCCCTAATCCTAACCCGTACGATAACACTAACCCGTTCCCTCACACGTACGCTCCCCCTAAAGCGTTGTCGTACCCTCTTCTGGACCCTAAACCGTCTCCGTCCCCTAACCCTAACCCTAGCCCGAACCCTAACCCTAACCCTTCCCCGAAGCCTGACCCTCACCCGTCCCCTAATCCTAACCCGTACGGTAACACTGACCCGCGCCCTCACACGTACGCTCCCTCTAAAGCGTTGTCGTACCCTCACCTGGACCCTAAACCCTCCCCGTCCCCTAACCCTAACCCTAGCCCGAACCCTAACCCTAACCCTTCCCCAAAGCCTGAGCCTCACCAGTCCCCTAATCCTAAGCCGTACGCTAACACTAACCCGCGCCCTCACACGTACGCTACACCTAAAGCGTTGTCGTACCCTCACCTGGACCCTAAACCCTCCCCGTCCCCTAATCCTAACCCTAGCCCGAACCCTAACCCTAACACTTCCCCGAAGCCTGACCCACACCCGTCCCCTAATCCTAACCCGTACGCTAACACTAACCCGCGCCCTCACACGTACGCTCCCCCTAAAGCGTTGTCGTACCCTCACCTGGACCCTAAACCGTCCCCGTCCCCTAACCCTAACCCTAGCCCGAACCCTAACCCTAACCCTTCCCCGAAGCCTGACCCTCACCCGTCCCCTAATCCTAACCTGTACGCTAACACTAACCCGCGCCCTCACACGTACGCTCCGCCTAAAGCGTTGTCGTACCCTCACCTGGACCCTAAACCGTCCCCGTCCCCTAACCCTAACCCTAGCCCGAACCCTAACCCTAACTCTTCCCCGAAGCCTGACCCTCACCCGTCCCCTAATCCCAACCCGTACGCTAGCACTAACCCGCGCCCTCACACGTACGCTCCCCCTAAAGCGTTGTCGTACCCTCACCTGGACCCTAAACACTCCCCGTCCCCTAACCCTAACCCTAGCCCGAACCCTAACCCTAACCCTTCCCCGAAGCCTGACCCTCACCCGTCCCCTAATCCTAACCCGTACGCTAACACTAACCCGCGCCCTCACACGTACGCTCCCCCTAAAGCGTTGTCGTACCCTCATCTGGACCCTAAAACCTCCCCGTCCCCTAACCCTAACCCTAGCCCGAACCCTAACCCTAACCCTTCCTCGAAGCCTGACCCTCACCCGTCCCCTAATCCTAACCCGTACGCTAACACTAACCCGCGCCCTCACACGTACGCTCCCCCTAAAGCGTTGTCGTACCCTCACCTGGACCCTAAACCCTCCCCGTCCACTAACCCTAACCCTAGCCCGAACCCTAACCCTAACCCTTCCCCGAAGCCTGACCCTCACCCGTCACCTAATCCTAACCCGTACGCTAACACTAACCCGCGCCCTCACACGTACCCTCCCCCTAAAGCGTTGTCGTACCCTCACGTGGAACCTAAACCGTCCCCGTCCCCTAACCCTAACCCTAGGCCGAACCCTAACCCTAACACTTCCCCGAAGCCTGACCCTCACCCGTCCCCTAATCCTAACCCGTACGCTAACACTAACCCGCGCCCTCACACGTACGCTCCCCCTAAAGCGTTGTCGTACCCTCACCTGGACCCTAAACCCTCCCCGTCCCCTAACACTAACCCTAGCCCGAACCCTAACCCTAAACCTTCCCCGAATCCTGACCCTCACCCGTCCCCTAATCCTAAACCGTACGCTAACACTAACCCGCGCCCTCACACGTACGCTCCCCCTAAAGCGTTGTCGTACCCTCACCTGGACCCTAAACCCTCCCCGTCCACTAACCCTAACCGTAGCCCGAACCCTAACCCTAACCCTTCCCCGAAGCCTGACCCTCACCCGTCCCATAATCCTAACCCGTACGCTAACACTAACCCGCGCCCTCACACGTACCCTCTCCCTAAAGCGTTGTCGTACCCTCACCTGGACCCTAAACCGTCCCCGTCCCCTAACCCTAACCCTAGCCCGAACCCTAACGCTAACCCTTCCCCGAAGCCTGACCCTCACCCGTCCCCAAATACTAACCCGTATGGTAACACTAACCCGCGGCCTCACACGTACGCTCCCCCTAAAGCGTTGTCGTACCCTCACCTGGACCCTAAACCGTCCCCGTCCCCTAACCCTAACCCTAGCCCGAACCCTAACCCTAACCCTTCCCCGAAGCCTGACCCTCACCCGTCCCCTAATCCTAAGCCGTACGCTAACACTAACCCGCGCCCTCACACGTACGCTCCCCCTAAAGCGTTGTCGTATCCTCACCTGGACCCTAAACCCTCCCCCTACCCTAACCCTAACCCTAGCCCGAACCCTAACCCTAACACTTCCCCGAAGCCTGACCCTCAACCGTCCCCTAATCCTAACCCGTACGCTAACACTAACCCACGCCCTCACACGTACACTCCCCCTAAAGCGTTGTCGTACCCTCACCTGGACCCTAAACCGTCCCCGTCCCCTAACCCTAACCCTAGCCCGAACCCTAACCCTAACCCTTCCCCGAAGCCTGACCCTCACCTGTCCCCTAATCCTAATCCGTACGCTAACACTAACCCGCGCCCTCACACGTACGCTCCGCCTAAAGCGTTGTCGTACCCTCACCTGGACCCTAAACAGTCCTAGTCCCCTAACCCTAACCCTAGCCCGAACCCTAACCCTAACCCTTCCCCGAAGCCTGACCCTCACCTGTCCCCTAATCCTAACCCGTACGCTAACACTAACCCGCGCCCTCACACGAACGCTCAGCCTAAAGCGTTGTCGTACCCTCACCTGGACCCTAAACCCTCCCCGTCAACTAACCCTAACCCTAGACCGAACCCTATCCTTAACCCTTCCCCGAAGCCTGACCCTCACCCGTCCCCTAATCCTAACCCGTACGCTAACACTAACCCGCGCCCTCACACGTACGCTCCCCCTAAAGCGTTGTCGTACCCTCACCTGGACCCTAAACCGTCCCCGTCCCCTAACCCTAACACTAGCCCGAACCCTAACCCTAACCCTTCCCCGAAGCCTGACCCTCACCCGTCCCCTAATCCTAACCCGTACGCTAACACTAACCCGCGCCCTCACACGTACACTCCCCCTAAAGCGTTGTCGTACCCTCACCTGGACCCTAAACCCTCCCCTTCCCCTAACCCTAACCCTAGCCCGAACCCTAACCCTAACCCTTCCCCGAAGCCTGACCCTCACCAGTCCCGTAATCCTAAGCCGTACGCTAACACTAACCCGCGCCCTCACACGTACGCTCCCCCTAAAGCGTTGTCGTACCCTCACCTGGACCCTAAACCCTCCCTGTCCCCTAATCCTAACCCTAGCCCGAACCCTATCCCTAACACTTCCCCGAAGCCTGACCCACACCCGTCCCCTAATCCTAACCCGTACGCTAACACTAACCAGCGCCCTCACACGTACGCTCCCCCTAAAGCATTGTCGTACCCTCACCTGGACCCTAAACCATCCCCGTCCACTAACCCTAACCCTAGCCCGAACCCTAACCCTAACCCTTCCCCGAAGCCTGACCATCACCCGTCCCCTAATCCTAAACCGTACGCTAACACTAACCCGCGCCCTCACACGTACGCTCCTCCTAAAGCGTTGTCGTACCCTCACCTGGAACCTAAACCCTCCCCGTCCCCTAACCCTAACCCTAGCCCGAACCCTAACCCTAAACCTTCCCCGAATCCTGACCCTCACCCGTCCCCTAATCCTAACCCGTACGCTAACACTAACCCGCGCCCTCACACGTACGCTCCCCCTAAAGCGTTGTCGTACCCTCACCTGGACCCTAAACCGTCCCCGTCCCCTAACCCTAACCCTAGCCCGAACCCTAACCCTAAACCTTCCCCGAAGCCTGACCCTCACCCGTCCCCAAATCCTAACCCGTATGGTAACACTAACCCGCGCCCTCACACGTACGCTCCCCCTAAAGCGTTGTCGTACCCTCACCTGGACCCTAAACCGTCCCCGTCCCCTAACCCTAACCCTAGCCCGAACCCTAACCCTAACACTTCCCAGGAGCCTGACCCTCACCCGTCCCCTAATCCTAACCCGTACGCTAACACTAACACTCGCCCTCACACGTACGCTCCCCCTAAAGCGTTGTCGTACCCTCACCTGTACCCTAAACCCTCCCCGTCCCCTAACCCTAACCCTAGCCCGAACCCTAACCCTAACCCTTCCCCGAAGCCTGACCCTCACCCATCCCCTAATCCTAAGCCGTACGCTAACACTAACCCGCGCCCTCACACGTACGCTCCCCCTAAAGCGTTGTCGTACCCTCACCTGGACCCTAAACCCTCCCCCTCCCCTAACCCTAACCCTAGCCCGAACCCTAACCCTAACCCTTCCCCGAAGCCTGACCCTCAACCGTCCCCTAATCCTAACCCGTACGCTAACAGTAACCCACGCCCTCACACGTACACTCCCCCTAAAGCGTTGTCGTACCCTCACCTGGACCCTAAACCGTCCCCGTCACCTAACCCTAACCCTAGCCCGAACCCTAACCCTAAACTTCCCCGAAGCCTGACCGTCACCTGTCCCCTAATCCTAACCCGTACGCTAACACTAACCCGCGCCCTCACACGTACGCTCCGCCTAAAGCGTTGTCGTACCCTCACCTGGACCCTAAACCGTCCCCGTCCCCTAACCCTAACCCTAGCCCGAACCCTAACCCTAACCCTTCCCCGAAGCCTGACCCTCACCCGTCCCCTAATCCTAACCCGTACGCTAACACTAACCTGCGCCCTCACACGTACGCTCCCCCTAAAGCGTTGTCGTACCCTCACCTGGACCCTAAACCCTCCCCGTCCACTAACCCTAACCCTAGCCCGAACCCTAACCCTAACCCTTCCCCGAAGCCTGACCCTCACCCGTCACCTAATCCTAACCCGTACGCTAACAGTAACCCTCGCCCTCACACGTACCCTCCCCCTAAAGCGTTGTCGTACCCTCACCTGGACCCTAAACCGTCCCCGTCCCCTAACCCTAACCCTAGCCCGAACCCTAACCCTAACCCTTCCCCGAAGCCTGACCCTCACCCGTCCCCTATTCCTAACCCGTACGCTAACACTAACCCGCGCCCTCACACGTACGCTCCCCCTAAAGCGTTGTCGTACCCTCACCTGGACCCTAAACCCTCCTCGTCCCCTAATCCTAACCCTAGCCCGAATCCTAACCCTAAACCTTCCCCGAATCCTGACCCTCAACCGTCCCCTAATCCTAACCCGTACGCTAACACTAACCCGCGCCCTCACACGTACGCTCCCCCTAAAACGTTGTCGTACCCTCACCTGGACCCTAAACCGTCCCCGTCCACTAACCCTAACCCTAGCCCGAACCCTAACCCTAACACTTCCCCGAAGCCTGACCCTCACCCGTCCCATAATCCTAACCGGTACGCTAACACTAACCCGCGCCCTCACACGTACCCTCCCCCTAAAGCGTTGTCGTACCCTCACCTGGACCCTAAACCGTCCCCGTCCCCTAACCCTAACCCTAGCCCGAACCTTAACCCTAACACTTCCCCGAAGCCTGACCCTCACCCGTCCCCAAATCCTAACCCGTATGGTAACACTAACCCGCGCCCTCACACGTACTCTCCCCCTAAAGCATTGTCGTACCCTCACCTGGACCCTAAACCGTCCCCGTCCCCTAACCCTAACCCTAGCCCGAACCCTAACCCTAACCCTTCCCCGAAGCCTGACCCTCACCCATCCCGTAATCCTAACCCGTACGCTCACACTAACCCGCGCCCTCACAAGTACGCTCCCCTTAAAGCGTTGTCGTACCCTCACCTGGACCCTAAACCCTCCCCGTCCCCTAATCCTAACCCTAGCCCGAACCCTAACCCTAAACCTTCCCCGAAGCCTGACCCTCAACCGTCCCCTAATTCTAAACCGTACGCTAACACTAACCCACGCCCTCACACGTACACTCCCCCTAAAGCGTTGTCGTACCCTCACCTGGACCCTAAACCGTCCCCGTCCCCTAACAATAACCCTAGCCCGAACCCTAACCCTAACCCTTCCCCGAAGCCTGACCCTCACCTGTCCCCTAATCCTAACCCGTAAGCTAACACTAACCCGCGCCCTCACACGTACGCTCCGCCTAAAGCGTTGTCGTACCCTCACCTGGACCCTAAACCGTCCCCGTCCCCTAACCCTAACCCTAGCCCGAACCCTAACCCTAACCCTTCCCCGAAGCCTGACCCTCACCCGTCCCCTAATCCTAACCCGTACGCTAACACTAACCCGCGCCCTCACACGTACGCTCCCCCTAAAGTGTTGTCGTACCCTCACCTGGACCCTAAACCCTCCCCGTCCACTAACCCTAACCCTAGCCTGAACCCTAACCCTAACCCTTCCCCGAAGCCTGACCCTCACCCGTCACCTAATCCTAACCCGTACGCTAACAGTAACCCGCGCCCTCACACGTACCCTCCCCCTAAAGCGTTGTCGTACCCTCACCTGGACCCTAAACCGTCCCCGTCCCCTAACCCTAACCCTAGCCCGAACCCTAACCCTAACCCTTCCCCGAAGCCTGACCCTCACCCGTCCCCTAATCCTAACCCGTACGCTCACACTAACCCGCGCCCTCACACGTACGCTCCCCTTAAAGCGTTGTCGTACCCTCACCTGGACCCTAAACCCTCCCCGTCCCCTAATCCTAACCCTAGCCCGAACCCTAACCCTAACCCTTCCCCGAAGCCTGACCCTCACCCGTCCCCTAATCCTAACCCGTATGCTAACACTAACCCGCGCCCTCACACGTACGCTCCCCCTAAAGCGTTGTCGTACCCTCACCTGGACCCTAAACCGTCTACGTCCCCTAACCCTAACCCTAGCCCGAACCCTAACCCTAACCCTTCCCCGAAGCCTGACCCTCACCCGTCCCCTAATCCTAACCCGTACGCTAACACTGACCCGCGCCCTCACACGTACGCTCCCTCTAAAGCGTTGTCGTACCCTCACCTGGACCATAAACCCTCCCCGTCCCCTAACCCTAACCCTAGCCCGAACCCTAACCCTAACCCTTCCCCAAAGCCTGACCCTCACCAGTCCCCTAATCCTAAGCCGTACGCTAACACTAACCCGCGCCCTCACACGTACGCTCCCCCTAAAGCGTTGTCGTACCCTCACCTGGACCCTAAACCCTCCCCGTCCCCTAATCCTAACCCTAGCCCGAACCCTAACCCTAACCCTTCCCCGAAGCCTGACCCTCACCCGTCCCCTAATCCTAACCCGTACGCTAACACTAACCCGCGCCCTCACACGTACGCTCCCCCTAAAGCGTTGTCGTACCCTCACCTGGACCCTAAACCGTCTACGTCCCCTAACCCTAACCCTAGCCCGAACCCTAACCCTAACCCTTCCCCGAAGCCTGACCCTCACCCGTCCCCTAATCCTAACCCGTACGCTAACACTGACCCGCGCCCTCACACGTACGCTCCCTCTAAAGCGTTGTCGTACCCTCACCTGGACCCTAAACCCTCCCCGTCCCCTAACCCTAACCCTAGCCCGAACCCTAACCCTAACCCTTCCCCAAAGCCTGACCCTCACCAGTCCCCTAATCCTAAGCCGTACGCTAACACTAACCCGCGCCCTCACACGTACGCTCCCCCTAAAGCGTTGTCGTACCCTCACCTGGAACCTAAACCCTCCCCGTCCCCTAATCCTAACCCTAGCCGGAACCCTAACCCTAACACTTCCCCGAAGCCTGACCCACACCCGTCCCCTAATCCTAAGCCGTACGCTAACACGAACCCACGCCGTCACACGTACGCTCCCCCTAAAGCGTTGTCGTACCCTCACCTGGACCCTAAACCCTCCCCGTCCACTAACACTAACCCTAGCCCGAACCCTAACCATAACCATTCCCCGAAGCCTGACCCTCACCCGTCACCTAATCCTAACCCGTACGCTAACACTAAACGGCGCCCTCACACGTACCCTCCCCCTTAAGCGTTGTCGTACCCTCACCTGGACCCTAAACCCTCCCCGTCCCCTAATCCTAACCCGTACGCTAACACTAACCCGCGCCCTCACACGTACGCTCCCCCTAAAGCGTTGTCGTACCCTCACCTGGACCCTAAACCGTCCCCGTCCCCTAACCCTAACCCTAGCCCGAACCCTAACCCTAACCCTTCCCCGAAGCCTGACCCCCACCCGTCCCCTAATCCTAACCCGTACGCTAACACTAACCCTCGCTCTCACACGTACGCTCCCCCTAAAGCGTTGTCGTACCCTCACCTGGACCCTAAACCGTCCCCGTCCCCTAACCCTAACCCTAGCCTTAATCCTAACCCTAATCCTTCCCCGAAGCCTGACCCTCACCCGTCCCCTAATCCTAACCCGTACGCTAACACTAACCCGCGCCCTCACACGTACGCTCACCCTAAAGCGTTGTCGTACACTCACCTGGACCCTAAACCCTCCCCGTCCCCTAACCCTAACCCTAGCCCGAACCCTAACCCTAACCCTTCCCCGAAGCCTGACCCTCACACGTCCCCTAATCCTAAGACGTACACTAACACTAACCCGCGCCCTCACACGTACGCTCACCCTAAATCGTTGTCGTACCCTCACCTGGACCCTAAACCCTCCCCCTCCCCTAACCCTAACCCTAGCCCGAACCCTAACCCTAACCCTTCCCCGAAGCCTGACCCTCACCCGTCCCCTAATCTTAACACGTACGCTAACACTAACCCACGCCCTCACACGTACACTCCCCCTAAAGCGTTGTCGTACCCTCACCTGGACCCTAAACCGTCCCCGTCACCTAACCCTAACCCTAGCCCGAACCCTAACCCTAAACTTCCCCGAAGCCTGACCGTCACCTGTCCCCTAATCCTAACCCGTACGCTAACACTAACCCGCGCCCTCACACGTACGCTCCGCCTAAAGCGTTGTCGTACCCTCACCTGGACCCTAAACCGTCCCCGTCCCCTAACCCTAACCCTAGCCCGAACCCTAACCCTAACCCTTCCCCGAAGCCTGACCCTCACCCGTCCCCTAATCCTAACCCGTACGCTAACACTAACCCGCGCCCTCACACATACGCTCCCCCTAAAGCGTTGTCGTACCCTCACCTGGACCCTAAACCCTCCCCGTCCACTAACCCTAACCCTAGCCCGAACCCTAACCCTAACCCTTCCCCGAAGCCTGACCCTCACCCGTCACCTAATCCTAACCCGTACGCTAACAGTAACCCTCGCCCTCACACGTACCCTCCCCCTAAAGCGTTGTCGTACCCTCACCTGGACCCTAAACCGTCCCCGTCCCCTAACCCTAACCCTAGCCCGAACCCTAACCCTAACCCTTCCCCGAAGCCTGACCCTCACCCGTCCCCTATTCCTAACCCGTACGCTAACACTAACCCGCGCCCTCACACGTACGCTCCCCCTAAAGCGTTGTCGTACCCTCACCTGGACCCTAAACCCTCCCCGTCCCCTAATCCTAACCCTAGCCCGAATCCTAACCCTAAACCTTCCCCGAATCCTGACCCTCACCCATCCCGTAATCCTAACCCGTACGCTCACACTAACCCGCGCCCTCACAAGTACGCTCCCCTTAAAGCGTTGTCGTACCCTCACCTGGACCCTAAACCCTCCCCGTCCCCTAATCCTAACCCTAGCCCGAACCCTAACCCTAAACCTTCCCCGAAGCCTGACCCTCAACCGTCCCCTAATTCTAAACCGTACGCTAACACTAACCCACGCCCTCACACGTACACTCCCCCTAAAGCGTTGTCGTACCCTCACCTGGACACTAAACCGTCCCCGTCCCCTAACAATAACCCTAGCCCGAACCCTAACCCTAACCCTTCCCCGAAGCCTGACCCTCACCTGTCCCCAATCCTAACCCGTAAGCTAACACTAACCCGCGCCCTCACACGTACGCTCCGCCTAAAGCGTTGTCGTACCCTCACCTGGACCCTAAACCGTCCCCGTCCCCTAACCCTAACCCTAGCCCGAACCCTAACCCTAACACTTCCCCGAAGCCTGACCCTCACCCGTCCCCTAATCCTAACCCGTACGCTAACACTAACCCGCGCCCTCACACGTACGCTCCCCCTAAAGTGTTGTCGTACCCTCAACTGGACCCTAAACCCTCCCCGTCCACTAACCCTAACCCTAGCCTGAACCCTAACCCTAACCCTTCCCCGAAGCCTGACCCTCACCCGTCACCTAATCCTAACCCGTACGCTAACAGTAACCCGCGCCCTCACACGTACCCTCCCCCTAAAGCGTTGTCGTACCCTCACCTGGACCCTAAACCGTCCCCGTCCCCTAACCCTAACCCTAGCCCGAATCCTAACCCTAAACCTTCCCCGAATCCTGACCCTCAACCGTTCCCTAATCCTAACCCGTACGCTAACACTAACCCGCGCCCTCACACGTACGCTCCCCCTAAAGCGTTGTCGTACCCTCACCTGGACCCTAAACCCTCCTCGTCCACTAACCCTAACCCTAGCGCGAACCCTAACCCTAACCCTTCCCCGAAGCCTGACCCTCACCCGTCCCATAATCCTAACCCGTACGCTAACACTAACCCGCGCCCTCACACGTACCCTCCCCCTAAAGCGTTTTCGTACCCTCACCTGGACCCTAAACCGTCCCCGTCCCCTAACCCTAACCCTAGCCCGAACCCTAACCCTAACACTTCCCCGAAGCCTGACCCTCACCCGTCCCCAAATCCTAACCCGTATGGTAACACTAACCCGCGCCCTCACACGTACTCTCCCCCTAAAGCATTGTCGTACCCTCACCTGGACCCTAAACCGTCCCCGTCCCCTAACCCTAACCCTAGCCCGAACCCTAACCCTAACCCTTCCCCGAAGCCTGACCCTCACCCGTCCCGTAATCCTAACCCGTACGCTCACACTAACCCGCGCCCTCACACGTACGCTCCCCTTAAAGCGTTGTCGTACCCTCACCTGGACCCTAAACCCTCCCCGTCCCCTAATCCTAACCCTAGCCCGAACCCTAACCCTAACCCTTCCCCGAAGCCTGACCCTCACCCGTCCCCTAATCCTAACCCGTACGCTAACACTAACCCGCGCCCTCACACGTACGCTCCCCCTAAAGCGTTGTCGTACCCTCACCTGGACCCTAAACCCTCCCCGTCCCCTAACCCTAACCCTAGCCCGAATCCTAACCCTAAACCTTCCCCGAATCCTGACCCTCAACCGTTCCCTAATCCTAACCCGTACGCTAACACTAACCCGCGCCCTCACACGTACGCTCCCCCTAAAGCGTTGTCGTACCCTCACCTGGACCCTAAACCCTCCTCGTCCACTAACCCTAACCCTAGCGCGAACCCTAACCCTAACCCTTCCCCGAAGCCTGACCCTCACCCGTCCCATAATCCTAACCCGTACGCTAACACTAACCCGCGCCCTCACACGTACCCTCCCCCTAAAGCGTTTTCGTACCCTCACCTGGACCCTAAACCGTCTCCGTCCCCTAACCCTAACCCTAGCCCGAACCCTAACCCTAACACTTCCCCGAAGCCTGACCCTCACCCGTCCCCAAATCCTAACCCGTATGGTAACACTAACCCGCGCCCTCACACGTACTCTCCCCCTAAAGCATTGTCGTACCCTCACCTGGACCCTAAACCGTCCCCGTCCCCTAACCCTAACCCTAGCCCGAACCCTAACCCTAACCCTTCCCCGAAGCCTGACCCTCACCCGTCCCGCAATCCTAACCCGTACGCTCACACTAACCCGCGCCCTCACACGTACGCTCCCCTTAAAGCGTTGTCGTACCCTCACCTGGACCCTAAACCCTCCCCGTCCCCTAATCCTAACCCTAGCCCGAACCCTAACCCTAACCCTTCCCCGAAGCCTGACCCTCACCCGTCCCCTAATCCTAACCCGTACGCTAACACTAACCCGCGCCCTCACACGTACGCTCCCCCTAAAGCGTTGTCGTACCCTCACCTGGACCCTAAACCGTCTACGTCCCCTAACCCTAACCCTAGCCCGAACCCTAACCCTAACCCTTCCCCGAAGCCTGACCCTCACCCGTCCCCTAATCCTAACCCGTACGCTAACACTGACCCGCGCCCTCACACGTACGCTCCCTCTAAAGCGTTGTCGTACCCTCACCTGGACCCTAAACCCTCCCCGTCCACTAACCCTAACCCTAGCGCGAACCCTAACCCTAACCCTTCCCCGAAGCCTGACCCTCACCCGTCCCATAATCCTAACCCGTACGCTAACACTAACCCGCGCCCTCACACGTACCCTCCCCCTAAAGCGTTTTCGTACCCTCACCTGGACCCTAAACCGTCTCCGTCCCCTAACCCTAACCCTAGCCCGAACCCTAACCCTAACACTTCCCCGAAGCCTGACCCTCACCCGTCCCCAAATCCTAACCCGTATGGTAACACTAACCCGCGCCCTCACACGTACTCTCCCCCTAAAGCATTGTCGTACCCTCACCTGGACCCTAAACCGTCCCCGTCCCCTAACCCTAACCCTAGCCCGAACCCTAACCCTAACCCTTCCCCGAAGCCTGACCCTCACCCGTCCCGCAATCCTAACCCGTACGCTCACACTAACCCGCGCCCTCACACGTACGCTCCCCTTAAAGCGTTGTCGTACCCTCACCTGGACCCTAAACCCTCCCCGTCCCCTAATCCTAACCCTAGCCCGAACCCTAACCCTAACCCTTCCCCGAAGCCTGACCCTCACCCGTCCCCTAATCCTAACCCGTACGCTAACACTAACCCGCGCCCTCACACGTACGCTCCCCCTAAAGCGTTGTCGTACCCTCACCTGGACCCTAAACCGTCTACGTCCCCTAACCCTAACCCTAGCCCGAACCCTAACCCTAACCCTTCCCCGAAGCCTGACCCTCACCCGTCCCCTAATCCTAACCCGTACGCTAACACTGACCCGCGCCCTCACACGTACGCTCCCTCTAAAGCGTTGTCGTACCCTCACCTGGACCCTAAACCCTCCCCGTCCCCTAACCCTAACCCTAGCCCGAACCCTAACCCTAACCCTTCCCCAAAGCCTGACCCTCACCAGTCCCCTAATCCTAAGCCGTACGCTAACACTAACCCGCGCCCTCACACGTACGCTCCCCCTAAAGCGTTGTCGTACCCTCACCTGGACCCTAAACCCTCCCCGTCCCCTAATCCTAACCCTAGCCCGAACCCTAACCCTAACCCTTCCCCGAAGCCTGACCCTCACCCGTCCCCTAATCCTAACCCGTACGCTAACACTAACCCGCGCCCTCACACGTACGCTCCCCCTAAAGCGTTGTCGTACCCTCACCTGGACCCTAAACCGTCTACGTCCCCTAACCCTAACCCTAGCCCGAACCCTAACCCTAACCCTTCCCCGAAGCCTGACCCTCACCCGTCCCCTAATCCTAACCCGTACGCTAACACTGACCCGCGCCCTCACACGTACGCTCCCTCTAAAGCGTTGTCGTACCCTCACCTGGACCCTAAACCCTCCCCGTCCCCTAATCCTAACCCTAGCCGGAACCCTAACCCTAACACTTCCCCAAAGCCTGACCCTCACCAGTCCCCTAATCCTAAGCCGTACGCTAACACTAACCCACGCCGTCACACGTACGCTCCCCCTAAAGCGTTGTCGTACCCTCACCTGGACCCTAAACCCTCCCCGTCCACTAACACTAACCCTAGCCCGAACCCTAACCATAACCATTCCCCGAAGCCTGACCCTCACCCGTCACCTAATCCTAACCCGTACGCTAACACTAAACGGCGCCCTCACACGTACCCTCCCCCTAAAGCGTTGTCGTACCCTCACCTGGACCCTAAACCCTCCCCGTCCCCTAATCCTAACCCGTACGCTAACACTAACCCGCGCCCTCACACGTACGCTCCCCCTAAAGCGTTGTCGTACCCTCACCTGGACCCTAAACCGTCCCCGTCCCCTAACCCTAACCCTAGCCCGAACCCTAACCCTAACCCTTCCCCGAAGCCTGACCCCCACCCGTCCCCTAATCCTAACCCGTACGCTAACACTAACCCTCGCTCTCACACGTACGCTCCCCCTAAAGCGTTGTCGTACCCTCACCTGGACCCTAAACCGTCCCCGTCCCCTAACCCTAACCCTAGCCTTAATCCTAACCCTAATCCTTCCCCGAAGCCTGACCCTCACCCGTCCCCTAATCCTAACCCGTACGCTAACACTAACCCGCGCCCTCACACGTACGCTCACCCTAAAGCGTTGTCGTACACTCACCTGGACCCTAAACCCTCCCCGTCCCCTAACCCTAACCCTAGCCCGAACCCAACCCTAACCCTTCCCCGAAGCCTGACCCTCACACGTCCCCTAATCCTAAGACGTACACTAACACTAACCCGCGCCCTCACACGTACGCTCACCCTAAATCGTTGTCGTACCCTCACCTGGACCCTAAACCGTCCCCGTCCCCTAACCCTAACCCTAGCCCGAACCCTAACCCTAACCCTTCCCCGAAACCTGACCCTCACCCGTCCCCTAATCTTAACACGTACGCTAACACTAACCCGCGCCCTCACACGTACGCTCCCCCTAAAGCGTTGTCGTACCCTCACCTGGACCCTAAATCGTCCCCGTCCCCTAAACCTAACTCTCGCATGAACCCTAAACCTAACCCTTAGCCGAAGCCAGACCCTCACCTGTCCCATAATCCTAACCCGTACGCTAACACTAACCCGCGCCCTCACACGTACGCTCCCCCTAAAGCGTTGTCGTACCCTCACCTGGACCCTAAACCCTCCCCGTCCCGTAAGCCTAACCCTAGCCCGAACCCTAACCCTAACCCTTCCCCGAAGCCTGACCCTCTTCCGTCCCCTAATCCTAACCCGTACGCTCACACTAACCCGCGCCCTCACACGTACGCTCACCCTAAAGCGTTGTTGTACCCTCACCTGGACCCTAAACCCTCCCCGTCCACTAACCCTAACCCTAGCCCGAACCCTAACCCTAACCCTTCCCCGAAGCCTGACTCTCACCCGTCACCTAATCCTAACCCGTACGCTAACACTAACCCGCGCCCTCACACGTACGCTCCCCCTAAAGCGTTGTCGTACCCTCACCTGGACCCGAAACCGTCCCCGTCCCCTAACCCTAACCCTAGCCCGAACCCTAACCCTAACCCTTCCCCGAAGCCTGACCCTCACCCGTCCCCTAATCCTAACCCGTACGCTAACACTAACCCGCGCCCTCACACGTACGCTCCCCCTAAAGCGTTGTCGTACCCTCACCTGGACCCTAAACCGTCCCCGTCCCCTAACCCTAACCCTAGCCCGAACCCTAACCCTAACCCTTCCCAGAAGTCTGACCCTCACCCGTCCCCTAATCCTAACCCGTACGCTAACACTAACCCGCGCCCTCACACGTACGCTCCCCCTAATTCGTTGTCGTACCCTTACTTGGACCCTAAACCGTCTCCGTCCCCTAACCCTAACCCTAGCCCGAACCCTAACCCTAACCCTTCCCCGAAGCCTGACCCTAACCCGTCCCCTAATCCTAACCCGTACGCTAACACTAACCCGCGCCCTCACACGTACGCTCCCCCTAAAGCGTTGTCGTACCCTCACCTGGACCCTAAAGCGTCTCCGTCCCCTAACCCTAACCCTAGCCCGAACCCTAACCCTAACCCTTCCCCGAAGCCTGACCCTCACCCGTCCCCTAATCCTAACCCGTACGCTAATACTAACCCGCGCCCTCACACGTACGCTCCCCCTAAAGCGTTGTCGTACCCTCACCTGGACCCTAAACCCTCCCCGTCCCCTAACCCTAACCCTAGCCCGAACCCTAACCCTAACCCTTCCCCGAAGCCTGACCCTCACCCGTCCCCTAATCCTAACCCGTACGCTAACACTAACCCGCGCCCTCACACGTACGCTCCCCCTAAAGCGTTGTCGTACCCTCACCTGGACCCTAAACCGTACCCGTCCGCTAACCCTAAACCTAGCCCGAACCCTAACCCTAACCCTTCCCCGAAGCCTGAACCTCACCCGTCCCCTAATCCTAAGCCGTACGCTAACACTAACCCGTGCCCTCACACGTACGCTCCCCCTAAAGCGTTGTCGTACCCTCACCTGGACCCTAAACCGTCCCCGTCCCCTAACCCTAACCCTAGCCCGAACCCTAACCCTAACCCTTCCCCGAAGCCTGACCCTCACCCGTCCCCAAATCCTAACCCGTACGCTAACACTAACCCGCGCCCTCACACTTACGCTCCCCCTCAATCGTTGTCGTACCCTCACCTGGACCCTAAACCCTCCCCGTCCCCTAACCCTAACCCTAGCCCGAACCCTAACCCTAACCCTTCCCCGAAGCCTGAACCTCACCCGTCCCCTAATCCTAAGCCGTACGCTAATACTAACCCGCGCCCTCACACGTACGCTCCCCCTAAAGCGTTGTCGTACCCTCACCTGGACCCTAAACCCTCCCCGTCCCCTAATCCTAACCCTAGACCGAACCCTAACCCTAACACTTCCCCGAAGCCTGACCCTCACCCGTCCCCTAATCCTAAACCGTACGCTAACACTAACCCGCGCCCTCACATGTACGCTCCCCCTAAAGCGTTGTCGTACCCTCACCTGGACCCTAAACCCTCCCCGTCCACTAACCCTAACCCTAGCCCGAACCCTAACCCTAACCCTTCCCCGAAGCCTGACCGTCACCCGTCCCCTAATCCTAACCCGTACGCTAACACTAACCCGCGCCCTCACACGTACGCTCCCCCTAAAGCGATGTCGTACCCTCACCTGGACCCTAAACCTTCCCCGTCCACTAACCCTAACCCTAGCCCGAACCCTAACCCTAACCCTTCCCCGAAGCCTGACCCTCACCCGTCCCCTAATCCTAACCCGTACGCTAACACTAACCCGCGCCCTCACACGTACGCTCCCCCTAAAGCGTTGTCGTACCCTCACCTGGACCCTAAACCGTCCCCGTCCCCTAACCCTAACCCTAGCCCGAACCCTAACCCTAACCCTTCCCAGAAGCCTGACACTCACCCGTCCCCTAATCCTAACCCGTACGCTAACACTAACCCGCGCCCTCACACGTACGCTCCCCCTAATTCGTTGTCGTACCCTTACTTGGACCCTAAGCCGTCCTCGTCCCCTAATCCTAACCCTAGCCCGAACCCTAACCCTAACCCTTCCCCGAAGCCTGACCCTCACCCGTCCCCAAATCCTAACCCGTACGCTAACACTAACCCGCTCGCTCACACGTACGCTCCCCCTAAAGCGTTGTCGTACCCTCACCTAGACCCTAAGCTGTCCCCGTCCCCTAACCCTAACCCTATCCCGAACCCTAACCCTAACCCTTCCCCGAAGCCTGACTCTCACCCGTCCCCTAATCCTAACCCGTACGCTAACACTAACCCGCGCCCTCACACGTACGCTCCCCCTAAAGCGTTGTCGTACCCTCACCTGGACCCTAAACCGTCCCCGTCCCCTAACCCTAACCCTAGCCCGAACCCTAACCCTAACCCTTCCCCGAAGCCTGACCCTCACCCGTCCCCTAATCCTAACCCGTACGCTAACACTAACCCGCGCCCTCACACGTACGCTCCCCCTAAAGCGTTGTCGTACCCTCACCTGGACCCTAAACCGTCCCCGTTCCCTAACCCTAACCCTCGCCCGAACCCTAACCCTAACCCTTCCCCGAAGCCTGACCCTCACCCGTCCCCTAATCCTAACCCGTACGCTAACACTAACCCGCGCCCTCACACGTACGCTCCCCCTAAAGCGTTGTCGTACCCTCACCTGGACCCTAAACCGTCCCCGTCCCCTAACCCTAACCCTAGCCCGAACCCTAACCCTAACAATTCCCCGAAGTCTGACCCTCACCCGTCCCCTAATCCTAACCCGTACACTAACACTAACCCACGCCCTCACACGTACGCTCCCCCTAAAGCGTTGTCGTACCCTCACCTGGACCCGAAACCGTCCCCGTCCCCTAACCCTAACCCTAGCCCGAACCCTAACCCTAACCCTTCCCCGAAGCCTGACCCTCACCCGTCCCGTAATCCTAACCCGTACGCTAACACTAACCCGCGCCCTCACACGTACGCTCCCCCTAAAGTGTTGTCGAACCCTCACCTGGACCCTAAACAGGCCCCATCCCCTAACCCTAACCCTAGCCCGAACCCTAACCCTAACCCTTCCCCGAAGCCTGACCCTCACCCGTCCCCTAATCCTAACCTGTACGCTAACAGTAACCCGCGCCCTCACACGTACGCTCCCCCTAAAGCGTTGTCATACCCTCACCTGGACCCTAAACCTTCCCCGTCCACTAACCCTAACCCTAGCCCGAACCCTAACCCTAACCCTTCCCTGAAGCCTGACCCTCACCCGACCCCTAATCCTAACCCGTACGCTAACACTAACCCGCGCCCTCACACGTACGCTCCCCCTAAAGCGTTGTCGTACGCTCACCTGGACCCTAAACCCTCCCCATCCCCTAACCCTAACCCTAGCCCGAACCCTAACCCTAACCCTTCCCCGAAGCCTGACCCTCACCCGTCCCCTAATCCTAACCCGTACGCTAACACTAACCCGCGCCCTCACACGTACGCTCCCCCTAAAGCGTTGTCGTACCCTCACCTGGACCCTAAACCTTCCCCGTCCACTAACCCTAACCCTAGCCCGAACCCTATACCTAACCCTTCCCCGAAGCCTGACCCTCACCCGTCCCCTAATCCTAAACCGTACGCTAACACTAACCCGTGCCCTCACACGTACCCTCCCCCTAAAGCGTTATCGTACCCTCACCTGGACCCTAAACCGTCCCCGTCCCCTAACCCTAACCCTAGCCCGAACCCTAACCCTAACCCTTCCCCGAAGCCTGACCCTCACCCGTCCCCTAATCCTAACCCGTACGCTAACGCTAACCCGCGCCCTCACACGTACGCTCCCCCTAAAGCGTTGTCGTACCCTCACGTGGACCCTAAACCGTCCCCGTCCCCTAACCCTAACCCTAGCCCGAACCCTAACCCTAACCCTTCCCCGAAGCCTGACCCTCACCCGTCCCCTAATCCTAAACCGTACGCTAACACTAACCCTCGCCCTCACACGTACGCTCCCCCTAAAGCGTTGTCGTACCCTCACCTGGACCCTAAACCGTCCCCGTCCCCTAACCCTAACCCTAGCCCGAACCCTAACCCTAACCCTTCCCCGAAGCCTGACCCTCACCCGTCCCCTAATCCTAACCCGTTCGCTCACACTAACCCGCGCCCTCACACGTACGCTCCTCCTAAAGCGTTGTCGTACCCTCACCTGGACCCTAAACCCTCCCCGTCCCCTAACCCTAACCCTAGCCCGAACCCTAACCCTAACCCTTCCCCTAAGCCTGACCCTCACCCGTCCCCTAATCCTAACCCGTACGCTCACACTAACCCGCGCCCTCACACGTACGCTCCCCCTAAAGCGTTGTCGTACCCTCACCTGGTCCCTAAACCGTCCCCGTCCCCTAACCCTAACCCTAGCCCGAACCCTAACCCTAACCCTTCCCAGAAGCCTGACCCTCACCCGTCCCCTAATCCTAACCCGTACGCTAACACTAACCCGCGCCCTCACACGTACGCTCCCC
Source organism: Globicephala melas (assembly GCF_963455315.2). Lineage (NCBI taxonomy): Eukaryota > Metazoa > Chordata > Mammalia > Artiodactyla > Delphinidae > Globicephala > Globicephala melas. The sequence continues at coordinate 747,535 of NW_027207259.1, forward strand.
CTAATTCGTTGTCGTACCCTTACTTGGACCCTAAGCCGTCCTCGTCCCCTAATCCTAACCCTAGCCCGAACCCTAACCCTAACCCTTCCCCGAAGCCTGACCCTCACCCGTCCCCAAATCCTAACCCGTACGCTAACACTAACCCGCTCGCTCACACGTACGCTCCCCCTAAAGCGTTGTCGTACCCTCACCTGGACTCTAAGCTGTCCCCGTCCCCTAACCCTAAGCCTATCCCGAACCCTAACCCTAACCCTTCCCCGAAGCCTGACTCTCACCCGTCCCCTAATCCTAACCCGTACGCTAACACTAACCCGCGCCCTCACACGTACGCTCCCCCTAAAGCGTTGTCGTACCCTCACCTGGACCCTAAACCGTCCCCGTCCCCTAACCCTAACCCTAGCCCGAACCCTAACCCTAACCCTTCCCCGAAGCCTGACCCTCACCCGTCCCCTAATCCTAACTCGTACGCTCACACTAACCCGCGCCCTCACACGTACGCTCCCCCTAAAGCGTTGTCGTACACTCACCTGGACCCTAAACCCTCCCCGTCCCCTAACCCTAACCCTAGCCCGAACCCTAACCCTAACCCTTCCCCGAAGCCTGACCCTCACCCGTCCCCTAATCCTAAGCCGTACGCTAACACTAACCCGCGCCCTCACACGTACGCTCCCCCTAAAGCGTTGTCGTATCCTCACCTGGACCCTAAATCCTCCCCGTTCCCTAATCCTAACCTTAGCCCGAACCCTAACCCTAACACTTCCCCGAAGCCTGAACCTCAACCGTCCCCTAATCCTAACCCGTACGCTAACACTAACCCGTGCCCTCACACGTACGCTCACCCTAAAGCGTTGTCGTACCCTCACCTGGACCCTAAACCCTCCCCGTCCACTAACCCTAACCCTAGCCCGAACCCTAACCCTAACCCTTCCCCGAAGCCTGACCCTCACCCGTCCCCTTTTCCTAACCCGTACGCTAACACTAACCCGCGCCCTCACACGTACGCTCCCCCTAAAGCGTTGTCGTACCCTCACCTGGACCCGAAACCTTCCCCGTCCCCTAACCCTAACCCTAGCCCGAACCCTAACCCTAACCCTTCGCCGAAGCCTGACCCTCACCCGTCCCCTAATCCTAACCCGTACGCTAACACTAACCCACGCCCTCACACGTACGCTCCCCCTAAAGCGTTGTCGTACCCTCACCTGGACCCTAAACCGTTCCCGTCCCCTAACCCTAACCCTAGCCCGAACCCTAACCCTAACCCTTACCAGAAGTCTGACCCTCACCCGTCCCCTAATCCTAACCCGTACGCTAACACTAACCCGCGCCCTCACACGTACGCTCCCCCTAAAGCGTTGTCGTACACTCACCTGGACCCTAAACCCTCCCCGTCCCCTAACCCTAACCCTAGCCCGAACCCTAACCCTAACCCTTCCCCGAAGCCTGACCCTCACCCGTCCCCTAATCCTAAGCCGTACGCTAACACTAACCCGCGCCCTCACACGTACGCTCCCCCTAAAGCGTTGTCGTACCCTCACCTGGACCCTAAATCCTCCCCGTTCCCTAATCCTAACCCTAGCCCGAACCCTAACCCTAACACTTCCCCGAAGCCTGACCCTCAACCGTCCCCTAATCCTAACCCGTACGCTAACACTAACCCGCGCCCTCACACGTACGCTCACCCTAAAGCATTGTCGTACCCTCACCTGGACCCTAAACCCTCCCCGTCCACTAACCCTAACCCTAGCCCGAACCCTAACCCTAACCCTTCCCCGAAGCCTGACCCTCACCCGTCCCCTTATCCTAACCCGTACGCTAACACTAACCCGCGCCCTCACACGTACGCTCCCCCTAAAGCGTTGTCGTACCCTCACCTGGACCCGAAACCGTCCCCGTCCCCTAACCCTAACCCTAGCCCGAACCATAACCCTAACCCTTCCCCGAAGCCTGACCCTCACCCGTCACCTAATCCTAACCCGTACGCTAACACTAACCCGCGCCCTCACACGTACGCTCCCCCTAAAGCGTTGTCGTACCCTCACCTGGACCCTAAACCGTTCCCGTCCCCTAACCCTAACCCTAGCCCGAACCATAACCCTAACCCTTCCCCGAAGCCTGACCCTCACCCGTCACCTAATCCTAACCCGTACGCTAACACTAACCCGCGCCCTCACACGTATGCTCCCCCTAATTCGTTGTCGTACCCTCACCTGGACCCTAAACCGTCCCCGTTCACTAACCCTAACCCTCGCCCGAACCCTAACCCTAACACTTCCCCGAAGCCTGACCCTCACCCGTCCCCTAATCCTAACCCGTACGCTAACACTAACCCTCGCCCTCACACGTACGCTCCCCCTAAAGCGTTGTCGTACCCTCACCTGGACCCTAAACCCTCCCCGTCCCCTAACCCTAACCCTAGCCCGAACCCTAACCCTAACACTTCCCCGAAGCCTGACCCTCACCCGTCCCCTAATCCTAACCCGTACACTAACACTAACCCACGCCCTCACACGTACGCTCCCCCTAAAGCGTTGTCGTACCCTCACCTGGACCCTAAACCGTCCCCGTCCCCTAACCCTAACCCTAGCCCGAACCCTAACCCTAACGCTTCCCCGAAGCCTGACCCTCACCCGTCCCGTAATCCTAACCCGTACGCTAACACTAACCCTCGCCCTCACACGTACGCTCCCCCTAAAGCGTTGTCGTACCCTCACCTGGACCCTAAACCGTCCCCGTCCCCTAACCCTAACCCTAGCCCGAACCCTAACCCTAACACTTCCCCGAAGCCTGACCCTCACCCGTCCCCTAATCCTAACCCGTTCGCTCACACTAACCCGCGCCCTCACACGTACGCTCCCCCTAAAGCGTTGTCGTACCCTCACCTGGACCCTAAACCCTCCCCGTCCCCTAACCCTAACCCTAGCCCGAACCCTAACCCTAACCCTTCCCCGAAGCCTGACCCTCACCCGTCCCCTAATCCTAACCCGTACGCTCACACTAACCCGCACCCTCACACGTACCCTCCCCCTAAAGCGTTGTCGTACCCTCACCTGGACCCTAAACCCTCCCCGTCCCGTAAGCCTAACCCTAGCCCGAACCCTAACCCTAACCCTTCCCCGAAGCCTGACCCTCACCCGTCCCCTAATCATAACCCGTACGCTCACACTAACCCGCGCCCTCACACGTACGCTCCTCCTAAAGCGTTGTCGTACACTCACCTGGACCCTAAACCCTCCCCGTCCCCTAACCCTAACCCTAGCCCGAACCCTAACCCTAACCCTTCCCCGAAGCCTGACCCTCACCCGTCCCCTAATCCTAAGCCGTACGCTAACACTAACCCGCGCCCTCACACGTACGCTCCCCCTAAAGCGTTGTCGTACCCTCACCTGGACCCTAAATCCTCCCCGTTCCCTAATCCTAACCCTAGCCCGAACCCTAACCCTAACACTTCCCCGAAGCCTGACCCTCAACCGTCCCCTAATCCTAACCCGTACGCTAACACTAACCCGCGCCCTCACACGTACGCTCACCGTAAAGCGTTGTCGTACCCTCACCTGGACCCTAAACCCTCCCCGTCCACTAACCCTAACCCTAGCCCGAACCCTAACCCTAACCCTTCCCCGAAGCCTGACCCTCACCCGTCCCCTAATCCTAACCCGTACGCTAACACTAACCTGCGCCCTCACACGTACGCTCCCCCTAATTCGTTGTCGTACCCTTACTTGGACCCTAAGCCGTCCTCGTCCCCTAATCCTAACCCTAGCCCGAACCCTAACCCTAACCCTTCCCCGAAGCCTGACCCTCACCCGTCCCCAAATCCTAACCCGTACGCTAACACTAACCCGCTCCCTCATACGTACGCTCCCCCTAAAGCGTTGTCGTACCCTCACCTGGACTCTAAGCTGTCCCCGTCCCCTAACCCTAACCCTATCCCGAACCCTAACCCTAACCCTTCCCCGAAGCCTGACTCTCACCCGTCCCCTAATCCTAACCCGTACGCTAACACTAACCCGCGCCCTCACACGTACGCTCCCCCTAAAGCGTTGTCGTACCCTCACCTGGACCCGAAACCGTCCCCGTCCCCTAACCCTAACCCTAGCCCGAACCCTAACCCTAACGCTTCCCCGAAGCCTGACCCTCACCCGTCCCCTAATCCTAACCCGTACGCTAACTCTAACCCGCGCCCTCACACGTACGCTCCCCCTAAAGCGTTGTCGTACCCTCACCTGGACCCTAAACCGTTCCCGTCCCCTAACCCTAACCCTAGCCCGAACCCTAACCCTAACCCTTCCCAGAAGTCTGACCCTCACCCGTCCCCTAATCCTAACCCGTACGCGATCACTAACCCACGCCCTCACACGTACGCTCCCCCTAAATCGTTGTCGTACGCTCACCTGGACCCTAAACCGTCCCCGTTCACTAACCCTAACCCTCGCCCGAACCGTAACCCTAACCCTTCCCCGAAGCCTGACCCTCACCCGTCCCGTAATCCTAACCCGTACGCTAACACTAACCCGCGCCCTCACACGTACGCTCCCCCTAAAGCGTTGTCGTACCCTCACCTGGACCCTAAACCGTCCCCGTCCCCTAACCCTAACCCTAGCCCGAACCCTAACCCTAACCCTTCCCCGAAGCCTGACCCTCACCCGTCCCCTAATCCTAACCCGTTCGCTCACACTAACCCGCGCCCTCACACGTACGCTCCCCCTAAAGCGTTGTCGTACCCTCACCTGGACCCTAAACCCTCCCCGTCCCATAACCCTAACCCTAGCCCGAACCCTAACCCTAACCCTTCCCCGAAGCCTGACCCTCACCCGTCCCCTAATCCTAACCCGTACGCTAACACTAACCCGCGCCCTCACACGTACGCTCCCCCTAAAGCGTTGTCGTACCCTCACCTGGACCCTAAACCCTCCCCGTCCCCTAACCCTAACCCTAGCCAGAACCCTAACCCTAACCCTTCCCCGAAGCCTGACCCTCACCCGTCCCCTAATTGTAACCCGTACGCTAACACTAACCCGCGCCCTCACACGTACGCTCCCACTAAAGCGTTATCGTACCCTCACCTGGACCCTAAGCCGGCCCCGTCCCCTAACCCTAACCCTAGCCCGAACCCTAACCCTAACCCTTCCCCGAAGCCTGACCCTCACGCGTCCCCTAATCCTAACCCGTACGCTAACACTAACCCGCGCCTTCACACGTACGCTCCCCTTAAAGCGTTGTCGTACCCTCACCTGGACCCTAAACTGCCCCCGTCCCCTAACCCTAACCCTAGATCGAACCCTAACCCTAACCCTTCCCCGAAGCCTGACCCTCACCGGTCCCCTAATCCTAACCCGTACGCTAACACTAACCCGCGCCCTAACACGTACGCTCCCCCTAAAGCGTTGTCGTACCCTCACCTGGACCCTAAGCCGTCCGCGTCCCCTAACCCTAACCCTAGCCCGAAACCTAACCCTAACCCTTCCCCGAAACCTGACCCTCACCCGTCCCCTAATCGTAACCCGTACACTAACACTAACCCGCGCCCTCACACTTACACTCCCCCTAAAGCGTTGTCGTACCCTCACCTGGACCCTAAACCCTCCCCGTCGCATAACCCTAACCCTAGCCCGAACCCTAACCCTAACCCTTCCCCGAAACCTGACCCTCACGCGTCCCCTAATCATAATCCGTTCGCTAACACTAACCCGCGCCCTCACACGTACGCTCCCCCTAAAGCGTTGTCGTACCCTCACCTGGACCCTAAACCGTCCCCGTCCCCTAACCCTAACCGTAACCCTTCCCCGAAGCCTGACCCTCAACCGTCCCCTAATCCAAACCAGTACGCTAACACGAACCCACGCCCTCACACGTACGCTTCCAGTAAAGCGTTGTCGTACCCTCAACTGAACCCTAAGCCGTCCCCGTCCCCAACCCTAACCCTAGCCCGAACCCTAACCCTAACCCTTCCCCGAAGCCTGACCCTCACCCGTCCCCTAGTCCTAACTCGTACGCTAACACTAACCCGCGCCCTCACACGTACGCTCCCCCTTAAGCGTTGTCGTACCCTCACCTGGACCCTAAGCGTTCCCCGTCCCCTAACCCTAACCCTAGCCCGAACCCTAACCGTAACCCTTCCCCGAAGCCTGACCCTCACCCGTCCCGTAATCCTAACCCGTACGCTAACACTAACCCGCGCCCTCACACATACGCTCCCCCTAAAGCGTTGTCGTACCCTCACCTGGACCCTAAACCGTCCCCGTCCTCTAACCCTAGCTCGAACCCTAACCCTAACCCTTCACCGAAGCCTGACCCTCACCCGTCCCCTAATCCTAACCCGTACGCTAACACTAACCCGCGCCCTCACACGTACGCTCCCCCTAAAGCGTTGTCGTACCCTCACTTGGACGCTAAACCGTCCCCGTCCCCTAACCCTAACCATAGCCCGAACCCTAACCCTAACCCTTCTCCGAAGCCTGACCCTCACCCGTCCCCTAATCCTAACCCGTACGCTAACACTAACCCGCGCCCTCACACGTACACTCCCCCTAAAGCGTTGTCGTACCCTCACCTGGACCCTAAACCGTCCCCGTCCCCTAACCCTAACCCTAACCCTAGCCCGAACCCTAAAACTAACCCTTCCCCGAAGCCTGACCCTCACCTGTCCCCTAATCCTAACCCGTACGCTAACATTAACCCGCGCCCTCACACGTACGTTCCCCCTAAAGCGTTGTCGTACCCTCACCTGGAACCTAAGCCGTCCCCGTCCCCTAACCCTAACCCTAGCCGGAACCCTAACCCTAACACTTCCCCGAAGCCTGACCCTCACCCGTCCCCTAATCCTAACCCGTACGCTAACACTAACCCACGCCCTCACACGTACGCTCCCCCTAAAGCGTTGTCGTACCCTCACCTGGACCCTAAGCCGTCCCCGTCCCCTAACCCTAACCCTAGCCCGAACCCTAACCCTAACCCTTCCCCGAAGCCTGACCCTCACCTGTCCCCTAATCCTAACTCGTACGCTAACACTAACCCGCGCTCTCACACGTACGCTCCCCCTAAAGCGTTGTCGTACCCTCACCTGGACCCTAAACCGTCCCCGTGCCCTAATCCTAACCCTAACCCTAGCCCGAACCCTAACACTAACCCTTCCCCGAAGCCTGACCCTCACCCGTCCCCTAATCCTAACCCGTACGCTAACACTAAACCGTGCCCTCACACGTATGCTCCCCCTAAAGCGTTGTCGTACCCTCACCTGGACCCTAAACCCTCCCCATCCCCTAACCCTAACCCTACCCCGAACCCTAACCCTAACCCTTCCCCGAAGCCTGAACCTCAGCCGTCTCCTAATCCTACTCGTACACTAAAACTAACCCGCGCCCTCACACGTACGCTCCCCCTAAAGCGTTGTCGTACCCTCACCTGGACCCTAAACCGTCCCCGTCCCCTAACCCTAACCCTAGCCCGAACCCTAACCCTAACCCTTCCCCGAAGCCTGACACTGACCCGTCCCCTAATCCTAATCCGTAGGTTAACACTAACCCGCGCACTCATACGTACGCTTCCCCTAAAGCGTTGAGGTACCCTCACCTGGACCCTAAACCGTCCCCGTCCCCTAACGCTAACCCTAGCCCGAACCCTAACCCTAACACTTCCCCGAAGCCTGACCCTGACGTGTCCCCTAATCCTAATCCGTACGCTAACACTAACCCGCGCCCTCACACGTACGCTCCCCCTAAAGCGTTGTCGTACCCTCACCTGGACCCTAAACACTCCCGGTCCCCTAACCCTAGCTCGAACCCTAACCCTAACCCTTCACCGAAGCCTGACCCTCACCCGTCCCCTAATCCTAACCCGTACGCTAACACTAACCCGCGCCCTCATACGTACGCTCCCCCTAAAGCGTTGTCGTACCCTCACCTGGACCCTAAGCCGTCCCCGTCCCCTAACCCTAACCCTAGCCCGAACCCTAACCCTAAACCTTCCCCGAAGCCTGACCCTCACCCGTCCCCTAATCCTAACCCGTACGCTAACACTAACCCGCGCCCTCACATGTACGCTCCCCCTAAAGCGTTGTCGTACCCTCACCTGGACCCTAAGATGTCCCCGTCCCCTAACCCTAACCCTAGCCCGAACCGTAACCCTAACCCTTCCCCGTAGCCTGACCATCACCCGTCCCCTAATCCTAACCCGTACGCTAACACTAACCCGCGCCCTCACACGTAAACTCCCCCTAAAGCGTTGTCGTACCCTCACCTGGACCCTAAGCCGTCCCCGTCCCCTAACCCTAATCCTAGCCCGAAACCTAACCCTAACCCTTCCCCGAAGCCTGACCCTCACCCGTCCCCTAATCCTAACCCGTACGCTAACACTAACCCGCCCCCTGAAACGTACGCTTTCCCTAAAGCGTTGTCATACCCTCACCTGGACCCTAAACCCTCCCCGTCCCCTAACCCTAACCCTAGCCCGAACCCTAACCCTAACCCTTCCCCGAAGCCTGACCCTCACCCGTCCCATAATCCTAACCCGTATGCTTACACTAACACGCGCCCTCACAGGTACGCTACCCCTAAAGCGTTGTCGTACCCTCACCTGGACCGTAAACCGTCCCCGTCACCTAACCCTAACCCTAGCCCGAACCCTAACCCTAACCCTTCCCCGAAGCCTGACCCTCACCCGTCCCCTAATCCTAACCCGTATGCTAACACTAACCTGCGCCCTAACACGTACGCTCCCCATAAAGCGTTGTCGTACCCTCACCTGGACCCTAAACCGTCCCCGTCCCCTAACCCTAACCGTAACCCTTCCCCGAAGCCTGACCCTCAACCGTCCCCTAATCCAAACCCGTACGCTAACACGAACCCACGCCCTCACACGTACGCTTCCAGTAAAGCGTTGTCGTACCCTCAACTGAACCCTAAGCCGTCCCCGTCTCCTAACCCTAACCCTAGCCCGAACCCTAACCCTAACCCTTCCCCGAAGCCTGACACTCACCCGTCCCCTAATCCTAACCCGTACGCTAACACTAACTCGCGCCCTCACACGTACGCTCCTCCTAAAGCGTTGTCGTACCCTCACCTGGTCCCTAAGCCGTCCCAGTCCCCTAACCCTAACCCTAGCCCGAACCCTAACCTAAGCCTTCCCCGAAGCCTGACCCTCAACCGTCCCCTAATCCTAACACGTACGCTAACACTAACCCGCGCCCTCACACGTACGCTCCCCCTAAAGCGTTGTCATACCCTCACCTGGACCCTAAACCGTCCCCGTTCCCTAACCATAACCCTAGCCCGAACCCTAACCCTAACCCTTCCCCAAAGCCTGACCCTCACCCGTCCCCTAATCCTAACCCGTACGCTAACACTAACCCGCGCCCTCACACGTACGCTCCCGCTAAAGCGTTGTCGTACCCTCACCTAGACCCTAAACTGTCCCCGTCCCCTAACCCTAGCCCGAACCCTAACCCTAACCCTTCCCCGAAACTTGACCCTCACCCGTCCCCTAATCCTAACCTGTACGCTAACACTAACCCGCGCCCTCACACGTACGCTCCCCCTAAAGCGTTGTCGTACCCTCACCTGGACGCTAAACCGTCCCGGTCCCCTAACCCTAACCATAGCCCGAACCCTAACCCTAACCCATCCCCGAAGCCTGACCCTCACCCGTCCCCTAATTCTAAACCGTACGCTAACACTAACCCGCGCCCTCACACGTTCGCTCCTCCTAAAGCGTTGTCGTACCCTCACCTGGACCCTAAGCCGTCCCCATCCCCTAAACCTAACCCTAGCCCGAACCCTAAACCTAACCCTTCCCCGAAGCCTGACCCTCACCCGTTCACTAATCCTAACCCGTACGCTAACACTAACCCGCGCCCTCACACGTATGCTCCCCCTAAAGCGTTGTCGTACCCCCACCTGGACCCTAAACCGTCCCCGTCCCCTAACCCTAACCCTAACCCTTCCCTGAAGGCTGAACCTCACCCGTCCCCTAATCCTAACCCGTACGCTAACACTAACCCGCGCCCTCACACGTACGCTCCCCCTAAAGCGTTGTCGAACCCTCACCTGGACCCTAAACCGTCCCCGTCCCCTAACCCTAACCGTAACACTTCCCCGAAGCCTGACCCTCACCCGTCCCCTAATCCTAACCCGTACACTAACACTAACCCGCGCCCTCACACGTACGCTCACCCTAAAGCGTTGTCGTGCCCTCACCTGGACCCTAAAGCGTCCCCATCCCCTTACCCTAACCCTAGCCCGAACCCTAACCCTAACCCTTCCCCAAAGCCTGACCCTCACCCGTCCCCTAATCCTAACCCGTACGCTAACACTAACCCGCGCCCTAACAAGTACGCTCCCCCTAAAGCGTTGTCGTACCCTCACCTGGACCATAAACCGTCCCCGTCCCCTAACCCTAACCGTAACCCTTCCCCGAAGCCTGACCCTCAACCGTCCCCTGATCCAAACCCGTACGCTAACACGAACTCATGCCCTCACACGTACGCTCCCCCTAAAGCGTTGTCGTACCCTCACCTGGACCCTAAACCGTTCCCGTCCCCTAGCCCTAATCCTAGCCCGAAACCTAACCCTAACCCTTCCCCGAAGCCTGATCCTCACCCGTCCCCTAATCCTAAACCGTACGCTAACACTAATCCGCGCCCTCACACGTACGCTCCCCCTAAAGCGTTGTTGTGCCCTCACCTGGTCCGTAAACACTCCCCGTCCCCTAACCCTAACCCTAGCCCGAACCCTAACCCTAACCCTTCCCCGAAGCCTGACCCTCACCCGTCCCCTAATCCTAACCCGTACGCTAACACTAACCCGCGCCCTCACACGTACGCTCCCCCTAAAGCGTTGTCGTACCCTCACCTGGACCCTAAACCCTCCCCGTCCCCTAACCCTAACCCTAGCCCGAACCCTAACCCTAACCCTTCCCCGAAGCCTGACCCTCACCCGTCCCCTAATTCTAACCCGTACACTAACACTAACCCGCGCCCTCACACGTACGCTCCCCCTAAAGCATTGTCGTACCCTCACCTGGACCCTAAACCGTCCCCGTCCCCTAACCCTAGCCCGAACCCTAACCCTAACCTTTCCGCGAAGGCTGACCCTCACCCGTCCCCTAATACTAACCCGTAGGCTAACACTAACCCGCGCCCTCACACGTACGCTCCCCCTAAAGCGTTGTCGTACCCTCACCTGGACCCTAAACCGTCCCCATCCCCTAACCCTAACCCGAACCCTAACCCTAACCCTTCCCCGAAGCCTGACCCTCACCCGTCCCCTAATCCTAACCCGTATGCTAACACTAACCCGCGCCCTCACACGTACGCTCCCCCTAAAGCCTTGTCGTACCCTCACCTGGACCCTAAACCCTCCCCGTCCCCTACCCTACCCTAGCCCGAAACCTAACCTTAACACTTCCCCGAAACCTGACCCTCACCCGTCCCCTAATCCTAACACATACGCTAACACTAACCCGCGCCCTCACACGTACGCTCCCCCTAAAGCGTTGTCGTACTCTCACCTGGACCCCAAACCGTCCCCGTCCCCTAACCCTATCCCTAGCCCGAACCCTAACCCTAACCCTTCACCGAAGCCTGACCCTCACCAATCCGCTAATCCTAACCCGTACGCTAACACTAACCCGCGCCCTCACACGTACGCTCCCCCTAAAGCGTTGTCGTACCCTCACCTGGAACCTAAACCGTCCCCGTCCCCTAACCCTAACCGTAGACCGAACCCTAACCCTAACCCTTCCCCGAAGCCTGACCCTCACACGTCCCCTAATCCTAACCCGTACGCTAACACTAACCCGCGCCCTCACACGTACGCTCCCCCTAAAGCGTTGTCGTACCCTCACCTGGACCTTAAACCATCCCCGTCCCCTAACCCTAACCCTAGCCCGAACCCTAACCCTAACCCTTCCCCGAAGCCTGACCCTCACCCGTCCAATAATCCTAACCCGTACGCTAACACTAACCCGCGCCCTCCCACGTACGCTCCCTCTAAAGCGTTGTCGTACCCTCACCTGGACCCTAAACCGTCCCCGTGCCCTAACCCTAACCCTAGCCCGAACTCTAAACCTAACCCTTCCCCGAAGCCTGACCCTCACCCGTAACCCCTAATCCTAACCCGTACGCTAACACTAACCCGCGCCCTCACACGTAAGCTCCCCCTAAAGCGTTGTCGTACCCTCACCTTGATCCTAAACCGTCCCCGTCCCTTATTCCTAACCCTAGCCCGAACCCTAACCCTAACCATTCCCCGAAGCCTGACCCTCACCCGTCCCCTAATCCTAAGCCGTACGCTAACACTAACCCGCGCCCTAACACGTACGCTCCCCCTAAAGCGTTGTCGTACCCTCACCTGGACCCTAAACCCTCCCCGTCCCCTAACCCTAACCTTTCCCAGAAGCCTGACCCTCACCCGTCCCCTAATCCTAACCCGTACGCTAACACTAACCCGCGCCCTCACACGTACGCTCCCCCTAAAGCGTTGTCGTGCCCTCACCTGGACCCTAAACTGTCCCCATCCCCTAACCCTAACCCTAGCCCGAACCCTAACCCTAACCCTTCCCCGAAGCCTGATCCTCACCCGTCCCCTAATCCTAACCCGTATGCTAACACTAACCCTCGCCCTAACACGTACGCTCCCCCTAAAGCGTTGTCGTACCCTCAGCTGGACCCTAAGCCGTCCCCGTCCCCTAACCCTAACCGTAACCCTTCCCCGAAGCCTGTCCCTCACCCGTCCCCTAATCCTAACCCGTACGCTAACACCAGCCCGCACCCGCACACGTACGATCCCCCTAAAGCGTTGTCGTACCCTCACCTGGACTCTAAACCGTCCCCATCACCTAACCCTAACCCTAGCCGGAAACCTAACCCTAACCCTTCCCCGAAGCCTGACCCTCACCCGTCCCCTAGTCCTAACCCGTACGCTAACTCTAACCCGCGCCCTCACACGTACGCTGCCCCTGAAGCGTTGTCGTACCCTCACCTGGAACCTAATATGTCCCCGTCCCCTAACCCTAACCCTAGCCCGAACCCTAACCCTAACCCTTCCCCGAAGCCTGACCCTCACCCGTCCTCTAATCCTAATCTGTACGCTAACACTAACGCGCGCTCTCACACGTACGCTCCCCCTAAAGCGTTGTCGTACCCTCACCTGGACCCTAAACCGTTCCCGTCCCCTAACCCGAACCCTTGCCCGAACCCTAACCCTAACCCTTCCCCGAAGCCTGACACTCACCCGTCCCCTAATCCTAACCCGTACGCTAACACTAACCCGCGCCCTCACACGTACGCTCCCCCTGAAGCGTTGTCGTACCCTCACCTGGACCCTAAGCCGTCCCCGTCCCCTAACCCTAACCCTAGCCTGAACCCGAACCCGAACCCTTCCCCGAAGCCTGACACTCACCCGTCCCCTAATCCTAACCCGTACGCTAACAATAACCCGCGCCCTCACACGTACGCTCCCCCTAAAGCGTTGTCGTACCCTAACCTGGACCCTAAACCGTCCCCGTCCCCTAACCCTAACCCTAGACCGAACCCTAACCCTAACACTTCCCCGAAGCCTGACCCTCACCCGTCCCCTAATCCTAACCCGTACGCTAACACTAACCCGTGCCCTCACACGTACGCTCCCCCTAAAGCGTTGTCGTACCCTCACCTGGACCCTAAACCCTCCCCGTCCTCTAACCCTAACCCTAGCCCGAACCCTAACCCTAACCCTTCCCCGAAGCCTGACCCTCACCCGTCCCCTAATCCTAACCCGTACGCTAACACTAACCCGCGCCCTCACACGTACGCTCCCCCTAAAGCGTTGTCGTACCCTCACCTGGACCCTAAACCGTCCCCGTCCCCTAAACCTAACCCTAGCCTGAACCCTAACCCTAACCCTTCCCCGAAGCCTGACCCTCACCCGTCTCCTAATCCTAACCCGTACGCTAACAGTAACCCGCCCCCTCACACGTACGCTCCCCCTAAAGCGTTGTCGTACCCTCACCTGGACCCTAAACCGTCCCCGTCCCCTAACCCTAACCCTAGCCCGAACCCTAACCCTAACCCTTCCCCGAAGCCTGACCCTCACCCGTCCCCTAATCCTAACCCGTACGCTAACATTAACCTGCGCCCTCACACGTACGCTCCCCCTAAAGCGTTGTCGTACCCTCACCTGGACCGTAAACCCTCCCCGTCCCCTAACCCTAACCCTAGCCCGAACCCTAACCCTAACCCTTCCCCGAAGCCTGACCCTCACCCGTCCCGTAATCCTAACCCGTACGCTAACACTAACCCACGGCCTAACACGTACGCTCCCCCTAAAGCGTTGTCGTACCCTCACCTGGACCCTAAACCGTCCCTGTCCCCTAACCCTAACCGTAACCCTTCCCCGAAGCCTGACCCTCAACCGTCCCCTAATCCAAACCCGTACGCTAACACGAACCCACGCCCTCACACGTACGCTCCCCCTAAAGCGTTGTCGTACCCTCACTTGGACCCTAAGCGGTCCCCGTCTCCTAACCCTAACCCTAGTCCGACCCCTAACCCTAACCCTTCCCCGAAGCCTGACCCTCACCCGTCCCCTAATCCTAACCCGTACGCTAACACTAACCCGCGCCCTCATACGTACGCTCCTCCAAAGCGTTGTGGTACCCTCACCTGGACCCTAAACCGTCCCCGTCCCCTAACCCTAACCCTAGCCCGAACCCTAACCATAACACTTCCCCGAAGCCTGACACACACCCGTCCCCTAATCCTAACCCGTACGCTAAAACTAACCCGCGCCCTCACACGTACGCTCCCCCTAAAGTGTTGTCGTACCCTCACCTGGACCCTAAGCCCTCCCCATCCCCTAACCCTAACCCTAGCCCGAACCCTAACCCTAACCCTTCCCCGAAGCCTGACCCTCACCCGTCCCCTAATCCTAACCCGTACGCTAACACTAACCCGCGCCCTCATATGTACGCTCCCCCTAAAGCGTTGTTGTACCCTCAACTGGACCCTAAGCCGTCCCCGTCCCCTAAACCTAACCCTAGCCCGAACCCTAACCCTAACCCTTCCCCGAAGCCTGACCCTCACCCGTCCCCTAATCCTAACTCGTACGCTAACACTAACACGCGCCCTCACACGTACGCTCCCCTAAAGCGTTGTCGTACCCTCACCTGGATGCTAAACCGTCCCCGTCCCCTAACCCTAACCCTAGCCCGAACCCTAACCATAACCCTTCCCCGAAGCCTGACACACACCCGTCCCCTAATCCTAACCCGTACGCTAAAACTAACACGCGCCCTCACACGTACAATCCCCCTAAAGCGTTGTCGTACCCTCACCTGGACCCTAAGCCCTCCCCGTCCCCTAACCCTAACCCTAGCCCGAACCCTAACCCTAACCCTTCCCCGAAGCCTGACCCTCACCCGTCCCCTAATCCTAACCCGTACGCTAACACTAACCCGCGCCCTCACACGTACGCTCCCCCTAAAGCGTTGTCGTACTCTCACCTGGACCCCAAACCGTCCCGGTCCCCTAACCCTATCCCTAGCCCGAACCCTAACCCTAACCCTTCCCCGAAGCCTGACCCTCACCCATCCGCTAATCCTAACCCGTACGCTAACACTAACCCGCGCCCACACACGTACGCTCCCCCTGAATCGTTGTCGTACCCTCACCATGACCCTAAGCCGTCCCCGTCCCCTAACCCTAACCCTAGCCCGAACCCGAACCCGAACCCTTCCCCGAAGCCTGACACTCACCCGTCCCCTAATCCTAACCCGTACGCTAACACTAACCCGCGCCCTCACACGTACGCTCCCCCTAAAGCGTTGTCGTACCCTCACCTGGACCCTAAACCGTCCCCGTCCCCTAACCCTAACCCTAGCCCGAACCCTAACCCTAACCCTTCCCCGAAGCCTGACCCTCACCCGTCCCCTAATCCTAACCCGTACGCTAATCTAACCCGCGCCCTCACACGTACGCTCCCCCTAAAGCGTTGTCGTACCCTCACCTGGACCCTAAACCGTCCCCGTCCCCTAACCCTAACCGTAGCCCGAACCCTAACCCTAACCCTTCCCCGAAGCCTGACCCTCACCCGTCCACTAATCCTAACCCGTACACTAACACTAACCCGCGCCCTCACACGTACGCTCCCCTAAAGCATTGTCGTACACTCACCTGGACCCTAAACCGTCCCCGTCCCCTAACCCTAACCCTAGCCCGAACCCTAACCCTAACACTTCCCCGAAGTCTGACCCTCACCCGTCCCCTAATCCTAACCCGTACGCTAACACTAACCCGCGCCCTCACACGTACGCTCCCCCTAAAGTGTTGTCGTACCCTCACCTGGACCTTAAACCATCCCCGTCCCCTAACCCTAACCCTAACACTTGTTCGAAGCCTGACCCTCACCCGTCCCCTAATCCTAACCCGTACGCTAACACTAACCCACGCCCTCACACGTACGCTCTCCCTAAAGCGTTGTCGTACCCTCACCTGGACCCTAAACCCTCCCCGTCCCCTAATCCTAACCCTAGCCCGAACCCTAACCCTAACCCTTCTCCGAAGCCTGACCCTCACCCGTCCCCTAATCCTAACCCGTACGCTCACACTAACCCGCGCCCGCACACGTATGATCCCCCTAAAGCTTTGTCGTAGCCTCACCTGGACCCTAAACCGTCCCCGTCACCTAACCCTAACCCTAGGCCGAAACCTATCCCTAACCCTTCCCCGAAGCCTGACCCTCACCCGTCCCCTAGTCCTAACCCGTACGCTAACACTAACCCGCGCCCTCACACGTACGCTCCCCCTAAAGCGTTGTCGTGCCCTCACCTGGACCCTAAACCGTCCCCGTCCCCTAGCCCTAATCCTAGCCCGAACCCTAACCCTAACCCTTCCCCGAAGCCTGACCCTCACCCGTCCCCTAATCCTATACCGTACGCTAACACTAATGCGCGCCCTCACACGTACGCTCCCCCTAAAGCGTTGTCGTGCCCTCACCTGGACCGTAAACCCTCCCCGTCCCCTAACCATAACCCTAGCCCGAACCCTAACCCTAACCCTTCCCCGAAGCCTGACCCTCACCCGTCCCCTAATCCTAACCCGTACGCTAACGCTAACCCGCGCCCTCACACGTACGCTCCCCCTAAAGCGTTGTCGTACCCTCACCTGGACCCTAAACCGTCCCCGTCCCCTAACCCTAACCCTAGCCCAAACCCTAACCCTAACCCTTCCCTGAAGGCTTACCCTCACCCGTCCCCTAATCCTAACCCGTACGCTAACACTAACCCGCGCCCTCACACGTACGCTCCCCCTAAAGCGTTGTCGTACCCTCACCTGGACCCTAAACCGTCCCCGTCCCCTAACCCTAACCCTAGCCCGAACTCTATCCCAAACCCTTCCCCGAAGCCTGACCCTCACCCGTCCCCTAATCCTAACCCGTACGCTCACACTAACCCGCGCCCTCACACGTACGCTCCCCCTAAAGCGTTGTCGTACCCTCACCTGGACCCTAAACCCTCCCCGTCCCCTAACCCTAACCCTAGCCCGAACCCTAACCCTAACCCTTCCCCGAAGCCTGACCCTCACCCGTCCCCTAATCCTAAGCCGTACGCTAACACTAACCCGCGCCCTCACACGTACGCTCCCCCTAAAGCGTTGTCGTACCCTCTCCTGGACCCTAAACACTCCCCGTGCACTAACCCTAACCCTAGCCCGAACTCTAACCCTAACCCTTCCCCGAAGCCTGACCCTCACCCGTCCCCGAATCCTAACCCGTACGCTCACACTAACCCGCGCCCTCACACGTACCCTCCCCCTAAAGCGTTGTCGTAGCCTCACCTGGACCCTAAACCGTCCCCGTCCCCTAACCCTAACCCTAGCCAGAACCCTAAACCTAACCCTTCCCCGAAGCCTGACCCTCACCCGTCCCCTAATCCTAACCCGTACGCTAACACTAACCCGCGCCCTCACACGTACGCTCCCCCTAAAGCGTTGTCGTACCCTCACCTGGAACCTAAACCGTCTCCGTCCCCTAACCCTAACCCTAGACCGAACCCTAACCCTAACCCTTCCCCGAAGCCTGACCCTCACCCTTCCCCGAATCCTAACCCGTACGCTAACACTAACCCTCGCCCTCACACGTACGCTCCCCCTAAAGCGTTGTCGTACCCTCACGTGGACCCTAAACCGTCCCCGTCCCCTAACCCTAACCCTAGCCCGAACCCTAACCCTAACCCTTCCCCGAAGCCTGACCCTCACCCGTCCCCTAATCCTAAGACGTACGCTAACACTAACCCGGGCCCTCACACGTACGCTCTCCCTAAAGCGTTGTCGTACCCTCACCTGGACCCTAAACCCTCCCCGTCCCCTAATCCTAACCCTAGCCCGAACCCTAACCCTAACCCTTCTCCGAAGCCTGACCCTCACCCGTCCCCTAATCCTAACCCGTACGCTCACACTAACCCGCGCCCGCACACGTATGATCCCCCTAAAGCTTTGTCGTAGCCTCACCTGGACCCTAAACCGTCCCCGTCACCTAACCCTAACCCTAGGCCGAAACCTATCCCTAACCCTTCCCCGAAGCCTGACCCTCACCCGTCCCCTAGTCCTAACCCGTACGCTAACACTAACCCGCGCCCTCACACGTACGCTCCCCCTAAAGCGTTGTCGTGCCCTCACCTGGACCCTAAACCGTCCCCGTCCCCTAGCCCTAATCCTAGCCCGAACCCTAACCCTAACCCTTCCCCGAAGCCTGACCCTCACACGTCCCCTAATCCTATACCGTACGCTAACACTAATGCGCGCCCTCACACGTACGCTCCCCCTAAAGCGTTGTCGTGCCCTCACCTGGACCGTAAACCCTCCCCGTCCCCTAACCCTAACCCTAGCCAGAACCCTAACCCTAACACTTCCCCGAAGCCTGACCCTCACCCGTCCCCTAATCCTAACCCGTACGCTAACACTAACCCGCGCCCTCACACGTACGCTCCCCCTAAAGCGTTGTCGTACCCTCACCTGGAACCTAAACCGTCTCCGTCCCCTAACCCTAACCCTAGACCGAACCCTAACCCTAACCCTTCCCCGAAGCCTGACCCTCACACTTCCCAGAATCCTAACCCGTACGCTAACACTAACCCTCGCCCTCACACGTACGCTCCCCCTAAAGCGTTGTCGTACCCTCACGTGGACCCTAAACCGTCCCCGTCCCCTAACCCTAACCCTAGCCCGAACCCTAACCCTAACCCTTCCCCGAAGCCTTACCCTCACCCGTCCCCTAATCCTAAGACGTACGCTAACACTAACCCGGGCCCTCACACGTACGCTCTCCCTAAAGCGTTGTCGTACCCTCACCTGGACCCTAAACCCTCCCCGTCCCCTAACACTAACCCTACCCCGAACCCTAACCCTAAACCTTCCCCGAAGCCTGACCCTCACCCGTCCCCTAATCCTAACCCGTACGCTAACACTAAACCGCGCCCTCACACGTACGCCCCCCCTAAAGCGTTGTCGTACCCTCACCTGGACCCTAAACCCTCCCCGTCCCCTAACACTAACCCTAGCCCGAACCCTAACCCTAAACCTTCCCCGAAGCCTGACCCTCACCCGTCCCCTAATCCTAACCCGTACGCTCACACTAACACGCGCCCTCACACGTACGCTCCCCCTAAAGCGTTGTCGTACCCTCACCTGGACCCTAAACCCTCCCCGTCCACTAACCCTAACCCTAGCCCGAACCCTAACCCTAACCCTTCCTCGAAGTCTGACCCTCACCCGTCCCCTAATCCTAACCCGTACGCTAACACTAACCCTCGCCCTCACACGTACGCTCCCCCTAAAGCGTTGTCGTACCCTCACCTGGACCCTAAACCGTCCCTGTCCCCTAACCCTAACCCTAGCCCGAACCCTAACCCTAACCCCTCCCCGAAGCCTGACCCTCACCCGTCCCCTAATCCTAACCCTTACGCTCACAGTAACCCGCGCCCTCACACGTACGCCCCCCCTAAAGCGTTGTCGTACCCTCACGTGGACCCTAAACCGTCCCCGTCCCCTAACCCTAACCCTAGCCCGAACCCTAACCCTAACCCTTCCCCGAAGCCTGACCCTCACCCGTCCCCTAATCCTAAGCCGTACGCTAACACTAACACGCGCCCTCACACGTACGCTCCCCTAAAGCGTTGTCGTACCCTCACCTGGACCCTAAACCCTCCCCGTCCCCTAATCTTAACCCTAGCCCGAACCCTAACCCTAACCCTTCCTCGAAGCCTGACCCTCACCCGTCCCCTAATCCTAAGCCGTACGCTAACACTAACCCGCGCCCTCACACGTATGCTCACCGTAAAGCGTTGTCGTACCCTCACCTGGACCGTAAACCCTCCCCGTCCACTAACCCTAACCCTAGCCCGAACCCTAACCCTAACCCTTCCCCGAAGCCTGACTCTCACCCGTCCCCTAATCCTAATCCGTACGCTAACACTAACCCACGCCCTCACACGTACGCTCCCCCTAAAGCGTTGTCGTACCCTCACCTGGACCCTAAACCCTCCCCGTCCCCTAACCCTAACCCTAGCCCGAACCCTAACCCTAACACTTCCCCGAAGCCTGACCCTCACCCGTCCCCTAATCCTAAGACGTACGCTAACACTAACCCGGGCCCTCACACGTACGCTCTCCCTAAAGCGTTGTCGTACCCTCACCTGGACCCTAAACCCTCCCCGTCCCCTAATCCTAACCCTAGCCCGAACCCTAACCGTAACCCTTCTCCGAAGCCTGACCCTCACCCGTCCCCTAATCCTAACCCGTACGCTCACACTAACCCGCGCCCTCACACGTACGCTCCCCCTAAAGCGTTGTCGTACCCTCACCTGGACCCTAAACCCTCCCCGTCCCCTAAACCTAACCCTAGCCCGAACCCTAACCCTAACCCTTCCCCGAAGCCTGACCCTCACCCGTCCCCTAATCCTAACCCGTACGCTAACACTAACCCGCGCTCTCACACGTACGCTCTGCCTAAAGCGTTGTCGTACCCTCACCTGGACCCTAAACCCTCCCCGTCCCCTAACCCTAACCCTAGACCGAACCCTAACCCTAACCCTTCCCCGAAGCCTGACCCTCACCCTTCCACAATCCTAAGCCGTACGCTAA
Source organism: Globicephala melas (assembly GCF_963455315.2). NCBI lineage: Eukaryota > Metazoa > Chordata > Mammalia > Artiodactyla > Delphinidae > Globicephala > Globicephala melas. The sequence continues at coordinate 768,644 of NW_027207259.1, forward strand.
CACTAACCCGCGCCCTCACACGTACGCTCCCCCTAAAGCGTTATCGTACCCTCACCTGGACCCTAAACCGTCCCCGTCCCGTAACCCTAACCCTAGCCCGAACCCTAACCCTAACCCTTCCCCGAAGCCTGACCCTCACACGTCCCCTAATCCCAACCCGTACGCTAACTCTAACCCGCGCCCTCACACGTACGCTACCCCTAAATCGTTGTCGTACCCTCACCTGGACCCTAAACCCTCCCCGTCCCCTAACACTAACCCTACCCCGAACCCTAACCCTAACCCTTCCCCGAAGCCTGACCCTCACCCGTCCCCTAATCCTAACCCGTACGCTAACACTAAACCGCGCCCTCACACGTACGCTCCCCCTAAAGCGTTGTCGTACCCTCACCTGGACCCTAAACCCTCCCCGTCCCCTAACCCTAACCCTAGCCCGAACTCTATCCCAAACCCTTCCCCGAAGCCTGACCCTCACCCGTCCCCTAATCCTAACCCGTACGCTCACACTAACCCGCGCCCTCACACGTACGCTCCCCCTAAAGCGTTGTCGTACCCTCACCTGGACCCTAAACCCTCCCCGTCCCCTAACCCTAACCCTAGCCCGAACCCTAACCCTAACCCTTCCCCGAAGCCTGACCCTCACCCGTCCCCTAATCCTAAGCCGTACGCTAACACTAACCCGCGCCCTCACACGTACGCTCCCCCTAAAGCGTTGTCGTACCCTCTCCTGGACCCTAAACACTCCCCGTGCACTAACCCTAACCCTAGCCCGAACTCTAACCCTAACCCTTCCCCGAAGCCTGACCCTCACCCGTCCCCGAATCCTAACCCGTACGCTCACACTAACCCGCGCCCTCACACGTACCCTCCCCCTAAAGCGTTGTCGTAGCCTCACCTGGACCCTAAACCGTCCCCGTCCCCTAACCCTAACCCTAGCCAGAACCCTAAACCTAACCCTTCCCCGAAGCCTGACCCTCACCCGTCCCCTAATCCTAACCCGTACGCTAACACTAACCCGCGCCCTCACACGTACGCTCCCCCTAAAGCGTTGTCGTACCCTCACCTGGAACCTAAACCGTCTCCGTCCCCTAACCCTAACCCTAGACCGAACCCTAACCCTAACCCTTCCCCGAAGCCTGACCCTCACCCTTCCCCGAATCCTAACCCGTACGCTAACACTAACCCTCGCCCTCACACGTACGCTCCCCCTAAAGCGTTGTCGTACCCTCACGTGGACCCTAAACCGTCCCCGTCCCCTAACCCTAACCCTAGCCCGAACCCTAACCCTAACCCTTCCCCGAAGCCTGACCCTCACCCGTCCCCTAATCCTAAGACGTACGCTAACACTAACCCGGGCCCTCACACGTACGCTCTCCCTAAAGCGTTGTCGTACCCTCACCTGGACCCTAAACCCTCCCCGTCCCCTAATCCTAACCCTAGCCCGAACCCTAACCCTAACCCTTCTCCGAAGCCTGACCCTCACCCGTCCCCTAATCCTAACCCGTACGCTCACACTAACCCGCGCCCGCACACGTATGATCCCCCTAAAGCTTTGTCGTAGCCTCACCTGGACCCTAAACCGTCCCCGTCACCTAACCCTAACCCTAGGCCGAAACCTATCCCTAACCCTTCCCCGAAGCCTGACCCTCACCCGTCCCCTAGTCCTAACCCGTACGCTAACACTAACCCGCGCCCTCACACGTACGCTCCCCCTAAAGCGTTGTCGTGCCCTCACCTGGACCCTAAACCGTCCCCGTCCCCTAGCCCTAATCCTAGCCCGAACCCTAACCCTAACCCTTCCCCGAAGCCTGACCCTCACACGTCCCCTAATCCTATACCGTACGCTAACACTAATGCGCGCCCTCACACGTACGCTCCCCCTAAAGCGTTGTCGTGCCCTCACCTGGACCGTAAACCCTCCCCGTCCCCTAACCCTAACCCTAGCCAGAACCCTAACCCTAACACTTCCCCGAAGCCTGACCCTCACCCGTCCCCTAATCCTAACCCGTACGCTAACACTAACCCGCGCCCTCACACGTACGCTCCCCCTAAAGCGTTGTCGTACCCTCACCTGGAACCTAAACCGTCTCCGTCCCCTAACCCTAACCCTAGACCGAACCCTAACCCTAACCCTTCCCCGAAGCCTGACCCTCACACTTCCCAGAATCCTAACCCGTACGCTAACACTAACCCTCGCCCTCACACGTACGCTCCCCCTAAAGCGTTGTCGTACCCTCACGTGGACCCTAAACCGTCCCCGTCCCCTAACCCTAACCCTAGCCCGAACCCTAACCCTAACCCTTCCCCGAAGCCTTACCCTCACCCGTCCCCTAATCCTAAGACGTACGCTAACACTAACCCGGGCCCTCACACGTACGCTCTCCCTAAAGCGTTGTCGTACCCTCACCTGGACCCTAAACCCTCCCCGTCCCCTAACACTAACCCTACCCCGAACCCTAACCCTAAACCTTCCCCGAAGCCTGACCCTCACCCGTCCCCTAATCCTAACCCGTACGCTAACACTAAACCGCGCCCTCACACGTACGCCCCCCCTAAAGCGTTGTCGTACCCTCACCTGGACCCTAAACCCTCCCCGTCCCCTAACACTAACCCTAGCCCGAACCCTAACCCTAAACCTTCCCCGAAGCCTGACCCTCACCCGTCCCCTAATCCTAACCCGTACGCTCACACTAACACGCGCCCTCACACGTACGCTCCCCCTAAAGCGTTGTCGTACCCTCACCTGGACCCTAAACCCTCCCCGTCCACTAACCCTAACCCTAGCCCGAACCCTAACCCTAACCCTTCCTCGAAGTCTGACCCTCACCCGTCCCCTAATCCTAACCCGTACGCTAACACTAACCCTCGCCCTCACACGTACGCTCCCCCTAAAGCGTTGTCGTACCCTCACCTGGACCCTAAACCGTCCCTGTCCCCTAACCCTAACCCTAGCCCGAACCCTAACCCTAACCCCTCCCCGAAGCCTGACCCTCACCCGTCCCCTAATCCTAACCCTTACGCTCACAGTAACCCGCGCCCTCACACGTACGCCCCCCCTAAAGCGTTGTCGTACCCTCACGTGGACCCTAAACCGTCCCCGTCCCCTAACCCTAACCCTAGCCCGAACCCTAACCCTAACCCTTCCCCGAAGCCTGACCCTCACCCGTCCCCTAATCCTAAGCCGTACGCTAACACTAACACGCGCCCTCACACGTACGCTCCCCTAAAGCGTTGTCGTACCCTCACCTGGACCCTAAACCCTCCCCGTCCCCTAATCTTAACCCTAGCCCGAACCCTAACCCTAACCCTTCCTCGAAGCCTGACCCTCACCCGTCCCCTAATCCTAAGCCGTACGCTAACACTAACCCGCGCCCTCACACGTATGCTCACCGTAAAGCGTTGTCGTACCCTCACCTGGACCGTAAACCCTCCCCGTCCACTAACCCTAACCCTAGCCCGAACCCTAACCCTAACCCTTCCCCGAAGCCTGACTCTCACCCGTCCCCTAATCCTAATCCGTACGCTAACACTAACCCACGCCCTCACACGTACGCTCCCCCTAAAGCGTTGTCGTACCCTCACCTGGACCCTAAACCCTCCCCGTCCCCTAACCCTAACCCTAGCCCGAACCCTAACCCTAACACTTCCCCGAAGCCTGACCCTCACCCGTCCCCTAATCCTAAGACGTACGCTAACACTAACCCGGGCCCTCACACGTACGCTCTCCCTAAAGCGTTGTCGTACCCTCACCTGGACCCTAAACCCTCCCCGTCCCCTAATCCTAACCCTAGCCCGAACCCTAACCGTAACCCTTCTCCGAAGCCTGACCCTCACCCGTCCCCTAATCCTAACCCGTACGCTCACACTAACCCGCGCCCTCACACGTACGCTCCCCCTAAAGCGTTGTCGTACCCTCACCTGGACCCTAAACCCTCCCCGTCCCCTAAACCTAACCCTAGCCCGAACCCTAACCCTAACCCTTCCCCGAAGCCTGACCCTCACCCGTCCCCTAATCCTAACCCGTACGCTAACACTAACCCGCGCTCTCACACGTACGCTCTGCCTAAAGCGTTGTCGTACCCTCACCTGGACCCTAAACCCTCCCCGTCCCCTAACCCTAACCCTAGACCGAACCCTAACCCTAACCCTTCCCCGAAGCCTGACCCTCACCCTTCCACAATCCTAAGCCGTACGCTAACACTAACCCGCGCCCTCACACGTACGCTCCCCCTAAAGCGTTATCGTACCCTCACCTGGACCCTAAACCGTCCCCGTCCCGTAACCCTAACCCTAGCCCGAACCCTAACCCTAACCCTTCCCCGAAGCCTGACCCTCACACGTCCCCTAATCCCAACCCGTACGCTAACTCTAACCCGCGCCCTCACACGTACGCTACCCCTAAATCGTTGTCGTACCCTCACCTGGACCCTAAACCCTCCCCGTCCCCTAACACTAACCCTACCCCGAACCCTAACCCTAACCCTTCCCCGAAGCCTGACCCTCACCCGTCCCCTAATCCTAACCCGTACGCTAACACTAAACCGCGCCCTCACACGTACGCTCCCCCTAAAGCGTTGTCGTACCCTCACCTGGACCCTAAACCCTCCCCGTCCCCTAACACTAACCCTAGCCCGAACCCTAACCCTAAACCTTCCCCGAAGCCTGACCCTCACCCGTCCCCTAATCCTAACCCGTACGCTCACACTAACACGCGCCCTCACACGTACGCTCCCCCTAAAGCGTTGTCGTACCCTCACCTGGACCCTAAAACCTCCCCGTCCACTAACCCTAACCCTAGCCCGAACACTAACCGTAACCCTTTCCCGAAGCCTGACCCTCAACCGTCCCCTAATCCAAACCCGTACGCTAACACGAACCCACGCCCTCACACGTACGCTCCCCCTAAAGCGTTGTCGTACCCTCACTTGGACCCTAAGCTGTCCCCGTCTCCTAACCCTAACCCTAGCCCGACCCCTAACCCTAACCCTTCCCCGAAGCCTGACCCTCACCCGTCCCCTAATCCTAACCTGTACGCTAACACTAACCCGCGCCCTCACACGTACGCTCCCCCAAAGCGTTGTCGTACCCTCACCTGGACCCTAAACCGTCCCCGTCCCCTAACCCTAACCCTAGCCCGAACCCTAACCATAACACTTCCCCGAAGCCTGACACACACCCGTCCCCTAATCCTAACCCGTACGCTAAAACTAACCCGCACCCTCACACGTACGCTCCCCCTAAAGCATTGTCGTACCCTCACCTGGACCCTAAGCCCTCCCCATCCCCTAACCTTAACCCTAGCCCGAACCCTAACCCTAACCCTTCCCCGAAGCCTGACCCTCACCCGTCCCCTAATCCTAACCCGTACGCTAACAGTAACCCACGCCCTCACACGTACGCTCCCCCTAAAGCGTTGTCGTACCCTCACCTGGACCCTAAACCGTCCCCGTCCCCTAACCCTAACCCTAGCCCGAACCCTAACCCTAACCCTTCCCCGAAGCCTGACCCTCACCCGTCCCCTAATCCTAACCCGTACGCTAACACTAACCTGCGCCCTCACACGTACGCTCCCCCTAAAGCGTTGTCGTACCCTCACCTGGACCCTAAACCGTCCCCGTCCCCTAACCCTAACCCTAGCCCGAACCCTAACCCTAACCCTTCCCCGAAGCCTGACCCTCACCCGTCCCCTAATCCTAACCCGTACGCTAACACTAACCCGCGCCCTCACACGTACGCTCCCCCTAAAGCATTGTCGTACCCTCAGCTGGACCCTAAACCCTCCCCGTCCCCTAACCCTAACCCTAGCCCGAACCCTATCCCTAACCCTTCCTCGAAGCCTGACCCTCACCCGTCCCCTAATCCTAACCCGTACGCTAACACTAACCCGCGCCCTCACACGTACGCTCCCCCTAAAGCGTTGTCGTACCCTCACCTGGACCCTAAACCGTCCCCGTCCCCTAACCCTAACCCTAGCCCGAACCCGAACCTGAACCCTTCCCCGAAGCCTGACCCTCACCCGTCCCCTAATCCTAACCCGTACGCTAACACTAACCCGCGCCCTCACACGTACGCTCCCCCTAAAGCGTTGTCGTACCCTCACCTGGACCCTAAACCGTCCCCGTCCCCTAACCCTAACCCTAGCCCGAACCCTAACCCTAACCCTTCCCCGAAGCCTGACCCTCACCCGTCCCCTAATCCTAACCCGTACGCTAACAGTAACCCACGCCCTCACACGTACGCTCCCCCTAAAGCGTTGTCGTACCCTCACGTGGACCCTAAACCGTCCCCGTCCCCTAACCCTAACCCTAGCCAGAACCCTAACCCTAACCCTTCCCCGAAGCCTGACCCTCACCCGTCCCCTAATCCTAACCCGTACGCTAACACTAACCCGCGCCCTCACACGTACGCTCCCCCTAAAGCGTTGTCGTACCCTCACCTGGACCCTAAACCCTCCCCGTCCCCTAACCCTAACCCTAGCCAGAACCCTAACCCTAACCCTTCCCCGAAGCCTGACCCTCACCCGTCCCCTAATCCTAACCCGTACGCTAACACTAACCCACGCCCTCACACGTACGCTCCCCCTAAAGCGTTGTCGTACCCTCACCTGGACCCTAAACCCTCCCCGTCCCCTAACCCTAACCCTAGCCCGAACCCTAACCCTAACCCTTCCCCGAAACCTGACCCTCACCCGTCCCCTAATCCTAACCCGTACGCTAAAACTAACCAGCGCCCTCACATGTACGCTCCCCCTAAAGCGTTGTCGTACCCTCACCTGGACCCTAAACCGTCCCCGTCCCCTAACCCTAACCCTAGCCCGAACCCTAACCGTAACCCTTCCCCGAAGCCTGACCCTCACCCGTCCCCTAATCCTAACCCTTACGCTAACATTAACCCACGCCCTCACACGTACGCTCCCCCTAAAGCGTTGTCGTACCCTCACCTGGACCGTAAACCCTCCCCGTCCCCTAACCCTAACCCTAGCCCGATCCCTAACCCTAACACTTCCCCGAAGCCTGACCCTCACCCGTCCCGTAATCCTAACCCGTACGCTAACACTAACCCGCGCCCTAACACGTACGCTCCCCCTAAAGCGTTGTCGTACCCTCACCTGGACACTAAGCCGTCCCCGTCCCCTAACCCTAACCCTAGCCTGAACCCTAACCCTAACCCTTCCCCTTAGCCTGACCCTCACCCTTCCTCTAATCCTAACTCGTACGCTAACACTAACACGCGCCCTCACACGTACGCTCCCCTAAAGCGTTGTCGTACCCTCACCTGGACCCTAAACCGTCCCCGTCCCCTAACCCTAACCCTAGCCCGAACCCTAAACATAACCCTTCCGCGAAGCCTGACACACACCCGTCCCCTAATCCTAACCCGTACGCTAAAACTAACACGCGCCCTCACACGTACAATCCCCCTAAAGCGTTGTCGTATCCTCACCTGGACCCTAAGCCCTCCCCGTCCCCTAACCCTAACCCTAGCCCGAACACTAACCCTAACCCTTCCCCGAAGCCTGACCCTCAACCGTCCCCTAATCCTAACCCGTACGCTAACACTAAGCCGCGCCCGCACACGTATGATCCCCCTAAAGCTTTGTCGTAGCCTCACCTGGACCCTAAACCGTCCCCGTCACCTAACCCTAACCCTAGGCCGAAACCTATCCCTAACCCTTCCCCGAAGCCTGACCCTCACCCGTCCCCTAGTCCTAACCCGTACGCTAACACTAACCCGCGCCCTCACACGTACGCTCCCCCTAAAGCGTTGTCGTGCCCTCACCTGGACCCTAAACCGTCCCCGTCCCCTAGCCCTAATCCTAGCCCGAACCCTAACCCTAACCCTTCCCAGAAGCCTGACCCTCACCCGTCCCCTAATCCTATACCGTACGCTAACACTAACCCGCGCCCTCACACGTACGCTCCCCCTAAAGCGTTGTCGTACCCTCACCTGGACCCTAAACCGTACCCGTCCCCTAAACCTAACCCTAGCCCGAACCCTAACCCTAACCCTTCCCCGAAGCCTGACCCTCACCCGTCCCCTAATCCTAACCCGTACGCTAACAGTAACCCACGCCCTCACACGTACGCTCCCCCTAAAGCGTTGTCGTACCCTCACCTGGACCCTAAACCGTCCCCGTCCCCTAACCCTAACCCTAGCCCGAACCCTAACCCTAACCCTTCCCCGAAGCCTGACCCTCACCCGTCCCCTAATCCTAACCCGTACGCTAACACTAACCCGCGCCCTCACACGTACGCTCCCCCTAAAGCGTTGTCGTACCCTCACCTGGACCCTAAACCGTCCCCGTCCCCTAACCCTAACCCTAGCCCGAACCCTAACCCTAACCCTTCCCCGAAGCCTGACCCTCACCCGTCCCCTAATCCTAACCCGTACGCTAACACTAACCCGCGTCCTCACACGTACGCTCCCCCTAAAGCATTGTCGTACCCTCAGCTGGACCCTAAACCCTCCCCGTCCCCTAACCCTAACCCTAGCCCGAACCCTAACCCTAACCCTTCCTCGAAGCCTGACCCTCACCCGTCCCCTAATCCTAACCCGTACGCTAACACTAACCCGCGCCCTCACACGTACGCTCCCCCTAAAGCGTTGTCGTACCCTCACCTGGACCCTAAACCCTCCCCGTCCCCTAACCCTAACCCTAGCCCGAACCCTAACCCTAACACTTCCCCGAAGCCTGACCCTCACCCGTCCCCTAATCCTAACCCGTACGCTAACACTAACCCGCGCCCTCACACGTACGCTCCCCCTAAAGCATTGTCGTACCCTCACCTGGACCCTAAACCCTCCCCGTCCCCTAACCCTAACCCTAGCCCGAACCCTAACCCTAACCCTTCCCCGAAACCTGACCCTCACCCGTCCCCTAATCCTAACCCGTACGCTAAAACTAACCAGCGCCCTCACATGTATGCTCCCCCTAAAGCGTTGTCGTACCCTCACCTGGACCCTAAACCGTCCCCGTCCCCTAACCCTAACCCTAGCCCGAACCCTAACCCTAACCCTTCCCTGAAGCCTGACCCTCACCCGTCCCCTAATCCTAACCCGTATGCTAACACTAACCCGCGCCCTCACACGTACGCTCCCCCTAAAGCGTTGTGGTACCCTCACCTGGACCCTAAACCGTCCCCGTCCCCTAACCCTAACCCTAGCCCGAACCCTAACCGTAACCCTTCCCCGAAGCCTGACCCTCACCCGTCCCCTAATCCTAACCCTTACGCTAACATTAACCCACGCCCTCACACGTACGCTCCCCCTAAAGCGTTGTCGTACCCTCACCTGGACCGTAAACCCTCCCCGTCCCCTAACCCTAACCCTAGCCCGAACCCTAACCCTAACACTTCCCCGAAGCCTGACCCTCACCCGTCCCGTAATCCTAACCCGTACGCTAACACTAACCCGCGCCCTAACACGTACGCTCCCCCTAAAGCGTTGTCGTACCCTCACCTGGACCCTAAGCCGTCCCCGTCCCCTAACCCTAACCCTAGCCCGAACCCTAACCCTAACCCTTCCCCTTCGCCTGACCCTCACCCTTCCTCTAATCCTAACTCGTACGCTAACACTAACACGCGCCCTCACACGTACGCTCCCCTAAAGCGTTGTCGTACCCTCACCTGGACCCTAAACCGTCCCCGTCCCCTAACCCTAACCCTAGCCCGAACCCTAAACATAACCCTTCCGCGAAGCCTGACACACACCCGTCCCCTAATCCTAACCCGTACGCTAAAACTAACACGCGCCCTCACACGTACAATCCCCCTAAAGCGTTGTCGTATCCTCACCTGGACCCTAAGCCCTCCCCGTCCCCTAACCCTAACCCTAGCCCGAACACTAACCCTAACCATTCCCCGAAGCCTGACCCTCAACCGTCCCCTAATCCTAACCCGTACGCTAACACTAAGCCGCGCCCGCACACGTATGATCCCCCTAAAGCTTTGTCGTAGCCTCACCTGGACCCTAAACCGTCCCCGTCACCTAACCCTAACCCTAGGCCGAAACCTATCCCTAACCCTTCCCCGAAGCCTGACCCTCACCCGTCCCCTAGTCCTAACCCGTACGCTAACACTAACCCGCGCCCTCACACGTACGCTCCCCCTAAAGCGTTGTCGTGCCCTCACCTGGACCCTAAACTGTCCCCGTCCCCTAGCCCTAATCCTAGCCCGAACCCTAACCCTAACCCTTCCCCGAAGCCTGACCCTCACCCGTCCCCTAATCCTATACCGTACGCTAACACTAATGCGCGCCCTCACACGTACGCTCCCCCTAAAGCGTTGTCGTGCCCTCACCTGGACCGTAAACCCTCCCCGTCCCCTAACCCTAACCCTAGCCCGAACCCTAACCCTAACCCTTCCCCGAAGCCTGACCGTCACCCGTCCCCTAATCCTAACCCGTACGCTAAAACTAACCCGCGCCCTCACACGTACGCTCCCCCTAAAGCGTTGTCGTACCCTCACCTGGACCCTAAACCGTCCCCGTCCCCTAACCCTAACCCTAGCCCGAACCCTAACCCTAACACTTCCCCGAAGCCTGACCCTCACCCGTCCCCTAATCCTAACCCGTACGCTAACACTAACCCGCGCCCTCACACGTACGCTCCCCCTAAAGCGTTGTCGTACCCTCACCTGGACCCTAAACCCTCCCCGTCCCCTAACCCTAACCCTAGCCCGAACCCTAACCCTAACCCTTCCCCGAAGCCTGACCCTCACCCGTCCCCTAATCCTAACCCGTACGCTAAAACTAACCAGCGCCCTCACATGTACGCTCCCCCTAAAGCGTTGTCGTACCCTCACCTGGACCCTAAACCGTCCCCGTCCCCTAACCCTAACCCTAGCCCGAACCCTAACCCTAACCCTTCCCTGAAGCCTGACCCTCACCCGTCCCCTAATCCTAACCCGTATGCTAACACTAACCCGTGCCCTCACACGTACGCTCCCCCTAAAGCGTTGTGGTACCCTCACCTGGACCCTAAACCGTCCCCGTCCCCTAACCCTAACCGTAGCCCGAACCCTAACCGTAACCCTTCCCCGAAGCCTGACCCTCACCCGTCCCCTAATCCTAACCCTTACGCTAACATTAACCCACGCCCTCACACGTACGCTCCCCCTAAAGCGTTGTCGTACCCTCACCTGGACCGTAAACCCTCCCCGTCCCCTAACCCTAACCCTAGCCCGAACCCTAACCCTAACCCTTCCCCGAAGCCTGACCCTCACCCGTCCCGTAATCCTAACCCGTACGCTAACACTAACCCGCGCCCTAACACGTACGCTCCCCCTAAAGCGTTGTCGTATCCTCACCTGGACCCTAAACCGTCCCTGTCCCCTAACCCTAACCGTAACCCTTCCCCGAAGCCTGACCCTCAACCGTCCCCTAATCCAAACCCGTACGCTAACACGAACCCACGCCCTCACACGTACGCTCCCCCTAAAGCGTTGTCGTACCCTCACTTGGACCCTAAGCTGTCCCCGTGTCCTAACCCTAACCCTAGCCCGACCCCTAACCCTAACCCTTCCCCGAAGCCTGACCCTCACCCGTCCCCTAATCCTAACCCGTACGCTAACACTAACCCGCGCCCTCACACGTACGCTCCCCCAAAGCGTTTTCGTACCCTCACCTGGACCCTAAACCGTCCCCGTCCCCTAACCCTAACCCTAGCCCGAACCCTAACCATAACACTTCCCCGAAACCTGACACACACCCGTCCCCTAATACTAACCCGTACGCTAAAACTAACCCGCGCCCTCACACGTACGCTCCCCCTAAAGCATTGTCGTACCGTCACCTGGACACTAAGCCCTCCCCATCCCCTAACCCTAACCCTAGCCCGAACCCTAACCCTAACCCTTCCCCGAAGCCTGACCCTCACTAGTCCCCTAATCCTAACCCGTACGCTAACACGAACCCACGCCCTCATACGTACGCTCCCCCTAAAGCGTTGTCGTACCCTCACCTGGACCCTAAGCCGTCCCCGTCCCCTAACCCTAACCCTAGCCCGAACCCTAACCCTAACCCTTCCCCTTAGCCTGACCCTCACCCTTCCTCTAATCATAACTCGTACGCTAACACTAACACGCGCCCTCACACGTACGCTCCCCTAAAGCGTTGTCGTACCCTCACCTGGACCCTAAACCGTCCCCGTCCCCTAACCCTAACCCTAGCCCGAACCCTAAACATAACCCTTCCGCGAAGCCTGACACACACCCGTCCCCTAATCCTAACCCGTACGCTAAAACTAACACGCGCCCTCACACGTACAATCCCCCTAAAGCGTTGTCGTACCCTCACCTGGACCCTAAGCCCTCCCCGTCCCCTAACCCTAACCCTAGCCCGAACACTAACCCTAACCCTTCCCCGAAGCCTGACCCTCAACCGTCCCCTAATCCTAACCCGTACGCTAACACTAACCCGCGCCCGCACACGTATGATCCCCCTAAAGCTTTGTCGTAGCCTCACCTGGACCCTAAACCGTCCCCGTCACCTAACCCTAACCCTAGGCCGAAACCTATCCCTAACCCTTCCCCGAAGCCTGACCCTCACCCGTCCCCTAGTCCTAACCCGTACGCTAACACTAACCCGCGCCCTCACACGTACGCTCCCCCTAAAGCGTTGTCGTGCCCTCACCTGGACCCTAAACCGTCCCCGTCCCCTAGCCCTAATCCTAGCCCGAACCCTAACCCTAACCCTTCCCCGAAGCCTGACCCTCACCCGTCCCCTAATCCTATACCGTACGCTAACACTAATGCGCGCCCTCACACGTACGCTCCCCCTAAAGCGTTGTCGTGCCCTCACCTGGACCGTAAACCCTCCCCGTCCCCTAACCCTAACCCTAGCCCGAACCCTAACCCTAACCCTTCCCCGAAGCCTGACCCTCACCCGTCCCCTAATCCTAACCCGTACGCTAAAACTAACCCGCGCCCTCACACGTACGCTCCCCCTAAAGCGTTGTCGTACCCTCACCTGGACCCTAAACCGTCCCCGTCCCCTAACCCTAACCCTAGCCCGAACTCTATCCCAAACCCTTCCCCGAAGCCTGACCCTCACCCGTCCCCTAATCCTAACCCGTACGCTCACACTAACCCGCGCCCTCACACGTACGCTCCCCCTAAAGCGTTGTCGTACCCTCACCTGGACCCTAAACCCTCCCCGTCCCCTAACCCTAACCCTAGCCCGAACCCTAACCCTAACCCTTCCCCGAAGCCTGACCCTCACCCGTCCCCTAATCCTAAGCCGTACGCTAACACTAACCCGCGCCCTCACACGTACGCTCCCCCTAAAGCGTTGTCGTACCCTCTCCTGGACCCTAAACACTCCCCGTGCACTAACCCTAACCCTAGCCCGAACTCTAACCCTAACCCTTCCCCGAAGCCTGACCCTCACCCGTCCCCTAATCCTAACCCGTACGCTCACACTAACCCGCGCCCTCACACGTACGCTCCCCCTAAAGCGTTGTCGTACCCTCACCTGGACCCTAAACCGTCCCCGTCCCCTAACCCTAACCCTAGCCAGAACCCTAACCCTAACCCTTCCCCGAAGCCTGACCCTCACCCGTCCCCTAATCCTAACCCGTACGCTAACACTAACCCGCGCCCTCACACGTACGCTCCCCCTAAAGCGTTGTCGTACCCTCACCTGGAACCTAAACCGTCTCCGTCCCCTAACCCTAACCCTAGACCGAACCCTAACCCTAACACTTCCCCGAAGCCTGACCCTCACTCTTCCCCGAATCCTAACCCGTACGCTAACACTAACCCTCGCCCTCACACGTACGCTCCCCCTAAAGCGTTGTCGTACCCTCACGTGGACCCTAAACCGTCCCCGTCCCCTAACCCTAACCCTAGCCCGAACCCTAACCCTAACCCTTCCCCGAAGCCTGACCCTCACCCGTCCCCTAATCCTAAGACGTACGCTAACACTAACCCGGGCCCTCACACCTACGCTCTCCCTAAAGCGTTGTCGTACCCTCACCTGGACCCTAAACCCTCCCCGTCCCCTAATCCTAACCCTAGCCCGAACCCTAACCCTAACCCTTCTCCTAAGCCGGACCCTCACCCGTCCCTTAATCCTAACCCGTACGCTCACACTAACCCGCGCCCTCACACGTACGCTCCCCCTAAAGGGTTGTCGTACCCTCACCTGGACCCTAAACCCTCCCCGTCCCCTAACCCTAACCCTAGCCCGAACCCTAACCCTAACCCTTCCCCGAAGCCTGACCCTCACCCGTCCCCTAATCCTAACCCGTACGCTAACACTAACCCGCGCCCTCACACGTACGCTCTGCCTAAAGCGTTGTCGTACCCTCACCTGGACCCTAAACCCTCCCCGTCCCCTAACCCTAACCCTAGCCCGAACCCTAACCCTAACCCTTCCCCGAAGCCTGACCCTCACCCTTCCACAATCCTAAGCCGTACGCTAACACTAACCCGCGCCCTCACACGTACGCTCCCCCTAAAGCGTTATCGTACCCTCACCTGGACCCTAAACCGTCCCCGTCCCGTAACCCTAACCCTAGCCCGAACCCTAACCCTAACCCTTCCCCGAAGCCTGACCCTCACCCGTCCCCTAATCCCAACCCGTACGCTAACTCTAACCCGCGCCCTCACACGTACGCTACCCCTAAATCGTTGTCGTACCCTCACCTGGACCCTAAACCCTCCCCGTCCCCTAACACTAACCCTACCCCGAACCCTAACCCTAACCCTTCCTCGAAGTCTGACCCTCACCCGTCCCCTAATCCTAACCCGTACGCTAACACTAAACCGCGCCCTCACACGTACGCTCCCCCTAAAGCGTTGTCGTACCCTCACCTGGACCCTAAACCCTCCCCGTCCCCTAACACTAACCCTAGCCCGAACCCTAACCCTAAACCTTCCCCGAAGCCTGACCCTCACCCGTCCCCTAATCCTAACCCGTACGCTCACACTAACACGCGCCCTCACACGTACGCTCCCCCTAAAGCGTTGTCGTACCCTCACCTGGACCCTAAACCCTCCCCGTCCACTAACCCTAACCCTAGCCCGAACCCTAACCCTAACACTTCCTCGAAGCCTGACCCTCACCTGTCCCCTAATCCTAACCCGTACGCTAACACTAACCCTCGCCCTCACATGTACGCTCCCCCTAAAGCGTTGTCGTACCCTCACCTGGACCCTAAACCGTCCCTGTCCCCTAACCCTAACCCTAGCCCCAACCCTAACCCTAACCCCTCCCCGAAGCCTGACCCTCACCCGTCCCCTAATCCTAACCCGTACGCTCACACTAACCCGCGCCCTCACACGTACGCCCCCCCTAAAGCGTTGTCGTACCCTCACGTGGACCCTAAACCGTCCCCGTCCCCTAACCCTAACCCTAGCCCGAACCCTAACCCTAACCCTTCCCCGAAGCCTGACCCTCACCCGTCCCCTAATCCTAAGCCGTACGCTAACACTAACACGCGCCCTCACACGTACGCTCCCCTAAAGCGTTGTCGTACCCTCACCTGGACCCTAAACCCTCCCCGTCCCCTAATCTTAACCCTAGCCCGAACCCTAACCCTAACACTTCCCCGAAGCCTGACCCTCACCCGTCCCCTAATCCTAAGCCGTACGCTAACACTAACACGCGCCCTCACACGTACGCTCCCCTAAAGCGTTGTCGTACCCTCACCTGGAACCTAAACCGTCTCCGTCCCCTAACCCTAACCCTAGACCGAACCCTAACCCTAACACTTCCCCGAAGCCTGACCCTCACCCTTCCCCGAATCCTAACCCGTACGCTAACACTAACCCTCGCCCTCACACGTACGCTCCCCCTAAAGCGTTGTCGTACCCTCACGTGGACCCTAAACCGTCCCCGTCCCCTAACCCTAACCCTAGCCCGAACCCTAACCCTAACCCTTCCCCGAAGCCTGACCCTCACCCGTCCCCTAATCCTAAGACGTACGCTAACACTAACCCGGGCCCTCACACGTACGCTCTCCCTAAAGCGTTGTCGTACCCTCACCTGGACCCTAAACCCTCCCCGTCCCCTAATCCTAACCCTAGCCCGAACCCTAACCCTAACCCTTCTCCGAAGCCGGACCCTCACCCGTCCCCTAATCCTAACCCGTACGCTCACACTAACCCGCGCCCTCACACGTACGCTCCCCCTAAAGGGTTGTCGTACCCTCACCTGGACCCTAAACCCTCCCCGTCCCCTAACCCTAACCCTAGCCCGAACCCTAACCCTAACCCTTCCCCGAAGCCTGACCCTCACCCGTCCCCTAATCCTAACCCGTACGCTAACACTAACCCGCGCCCTCACACGTACGCTCTGCCTAAAGCGTTGTCGTACCCTCACCTGGACCCTAAACCCTCCCCGTCCCCTAACCCTAACCCTAGCCCGAACCCTAACCCTAACCCTTCCCCGAAGCCTGACCCTCACCCTTCCACAATCCTAAGCCGTACGCTAACACTAACCCGCGCCCTCACACGTACGCTCCCCCTAAAGCGTTATCGTACCCTCACCTGGACCCTAAACCCTCCCCGTCCCCTAACACTAACCCTACCCCGAACCCTAACCCTAACCCTTCCCCGAAGCCTGACCCTCACCCGTCCCCTAATCCCAACCCGTACGCTAACTCTAACCCGCGCCCTCACACGTACGCTACCCCTAAATCGTTGTCGTACCCTCACCTGGACCCTAAACCCTCCCCGTCCCCTAACACTAACCCTACCCCGAACCCTAACCCTAACCCTTCCTCGAAGTCTGACCCTCACCCGTCCCCTAATCCTAACCCGTACGCTAACACTAAACCGCGCCCTCACACGTACGCTCCCCCTAAAGCGTTGTCGTACCCTCACCTGGACCCTAAACCCTCCCCGTCCCCTAACACTAACCCTAGCCCGAACCCTAACCCTAAACCTTCCCCGAAGCCTGACCCTCACCCGTCCCCTAATCCTAACCCGTACGCTCACACTAACACGCGCCCTCACACGTACGCTCCCCCTAAAGCGTTGTCGTACCCTCACCTGGACCCTAAACCCTCCCCGTCCACTAACCCTAACCCTAGCCCGAACCCTAACCCTAACACTTCCTCGAAGCCTGACCCTCACCTGTCCCCTAATCCTAACCCGTACGCTAACACTAACCCTCGCCCTCACATGTACGCTCCCCCTAAAGTGTTGTCGTACCCTCACCTGGACCCTAAACCGTCCCTGTCCCCTAACCCTAACCCTAGCCCCAACCCTAACCCTAACCCCTCCCCGAAGCCTGACCCTCACCCGTCCCCTAATCCTAACCCGTACGCTCACACTAACCCGCGCCCTCACACGTACGCCCCCCCTAAAGCGTTGTCGTACCCTCACGTGGACCCTAAACCGTCCCCGTCCCCTAACCCTAACCCTAGCCCGAACCCTAACCCTAACCCTTCCCCGAAGCCTGACCCTCACCCGTCCCCTAATCCTAAGCCGTACGCTAACACTAACACGCGCCCTCACACGTACGCTCCCCTAAAGCGTTGTCGTACCCTCACCTGGACCCTAAACCCTCCCCGTCCCCTAATCTTAACCCTAGCCCGAACCCTAACCCTAACACTTCCCCGAAGCCTGACCCTCACCCGTCCCCTAATCCTAAGCCGTACGCTAACACTAACACGCGCCCTCACACGTACGCTCCCCTAAAGCGTTGTCGTACCCTCACCTGGAACCTAAACCGTCTCCGTCCCCTAACCCTAACCCTAGACCGAACCCTAACCCTAACACTTCCCCGAAGCCTGACCCTCACCCTTCCCCGAATCCTAACCCGTACGCTAACACTAACCCTCGCCCTCACACGTACGCTCCCCCTAAAGCGTTGTCGTACCCTCACGTGGACCCTAAACCGTCCCCGTCCCCTAACCCTAACCCTAGCCCGAACCCTAACCCTAACCCTTCCCCGAAGCCTGACCCTCACCCGTCCCCTAATCCTAAGACGTACGCTAACACTAACCCGGGCCCTCACACGTACGCTCTCCCTAAAGCGTTGTCGTACCCTCACCTGGACCCTAAACCCTCCCCGTCCCCTAATCCTAACCCTAGCCCGAACCCTAACCCTAACCCTTCTCCGAAGCCGGACCCTCACCCGTCCCCTAATCCTAACCCGTACGCTCACACTAACCCGCGCCCTCACACGTACGCTCCCCCTAAAGGGTTGTCGTACCCTCACCTGGACCCTAAAACCTCCCCGTCCCCTAACCCTAACCCTAGCCCGAACCCTAACCCTAACCCTTCCCCGAAGCCTGACCCTCACCCGTCCCCTAATCCTAACCCGTACGCTAACACTAACCCGCGCCCTCACACGTACGCTCTGCCTAAAGCGTTGTCGTACCCTCACCTGGACCCTAAACCCTCCCCGTCCCCTAACCCTAACCCTAGCCCGAACCCTAACCCTAACCCTTCCCCGAAGCCTGACCCTCACCCTTCCACAATCCTAAGCCGTACGCTAACACTAACCCGCGCCCTCACACGTACGCTCCCCCTAAAGCGTTATCGTACCCTCACCTGGACCCTAAACCGTCCCCGTCCCGTAACCCTAACCCTAGCCCGAACCCTAACCCTAACCCTTCCCTGAAGCCTGAACCTCACCCGTCCCCTAATCCCAACCCGTACGCTAACTCTAACCCGCGCCCTCACACGTACGCTACCCCTAAATCGTTGTCGTACCCTCACCTGGACCCTAAACCCTCCCCGTCCCCTAACACTAACCCTACCCCGAACCCTAACCCTAACCCTTCCCCGAAGCCTGACCCTCACCCGTCCCCTAATCCTAACCCGTACGCTAACACTAAACCGCGCCCTCACACGTATGCTCCCCCTAAAGCGTTGTCGTACCCTCACCTGGACCCTAAACCCTCCCCGTCCCCTAACACTAACCCTAGCCCGAACCCTAACCCTAAACCTTCCCCGAAGCCTGACCCTCACCCGTCCCCTAATCCTAACCCGTACGCTCACACTAACACGCGCCCTCACACGTACGCTCCCCCTAAAGCGTTGTCGTACCCTCACCTGGACCCTAAACCCTCCCCGTCCACTAACCCTAACCCTAGCCCGAACCCTAACCCTAACCCTTCCTCGAAGCCTGACCCTCACCCGTCCCCTAATCCTAACCCGTACGCTAACACTAACCCTCGCCCTCACATGTACGCTCCCCCTAAAGCGTTGTCGTACCCTCACCTGGACCCTAAACCGTCCCTGTCCCCTAACCCTAACCCTAGCCCGAACCCTAACCCTAACCCCTCCCCGAAGCCTGACCCTCACCCGTCCCCTAATCCTAACCCGTACGCTCACACTAACCCGCGCCCTCACACGTACGCCCCCCCTAAAGCGTTGTCGTACCCTCACGTGGACCCTAAACCGTCCCCGTCCCCTAACCCTAACCCTAGCCCGAACCCTAACCCTAACCCTTCCCCGAAGCCTGACCCTCACCCGTCCCCTAATCCTAAGCCGTACGCTAACACTAACACTCGCCCTCACACGTACGCTCCCCTAAAGCGTTGTCGTACCCTCACCTGGACCCTAAACCCTCCCCGTCCCCTAATCTTAACCCTAGCCCGAACCCTAACCCTAACACTTCCCCGAAGCCTGACCCTCACCCGTCCCCTAATCCTAAGCCGTACGCTAACACTAACCCGCGCCCTCACACGTATGCTCACCGTAAAGCGTTGTCGTACCCTCACCTGGACCATAAACCCTCCCCGTCCACTAACCCTAACCCTAGCCCGAACCCTAACCCTAACCCTTCCCCGAAGCCTGACTCTCACCCGTCCCCTAATCCTAATCCGTACGCTAACACTAACCCACGCCCTCACACGTACGCTCCCCCTAAAGCGTTGTCGTACCCTCACCTGGACCCTAAACCCTCCCCGTCCCCTAACCCTAACCCTAGCCCGAACCCTAACCCTAACCCTTCCCCGAAGCCTGACCCTCACCCGTCCCCTAATCCTAAGACGTACGCTAACACTAACCCGGGCCCTCACACGTACGCTCTCCCTAAAGCGTTGTCGTACCCTCACCTGGACCCTAAACCCTCCCCGTCCCCTAATCCTAACCCTAGCCCGAACCCTAACCCTAACCCTTCTCTGAAGCCTGACCCTCACCCGTCCCCTAATCCTAACCCGTACGCTCACACTAACCCGCGCCCTCACACGTACGCTCCCCCCTAAAGCGTTGTCGTACCCTCACCTGGACCCTAAACCCTCCCCGTCCCCTAACCCTAACCCTAGCCCGAACCCTAACCCTAACCCTTCCCCGAAGCCTGACCCTCACCCCTCCCCTAATCCTAACCCGTACGCTAACACTAACCCGCGCCCTCACACGTACGCTCTGCCTAAAGCGTTGTCGTACCCTCACCTGGACCCTAAACCCTCCCCGTCCCCTAACCCTAACCCTAGCCCGAACCCTAACCCTAACCCTTCCCCGAAGCCTGACCCTCACCCTTCCACAATCCTAAGCCGTACGCTAACACTAACCCGCGCCCTCACACGTACGCTCCCCCTAAAGCGTTATCGTACCCTCACCTGGACCCTAAACCGTCCCCGTCCCGTAACCCTAACCCTAGCCCGAACCCTAACCCTAACCCTTCGCCGAAGCCTGACCCTCACCCGTCCCCTAATCCCAACCCGTACGCTAACTCTAACCCGCGCCCTCACACGTACGCTACCCCTAAATTGTTGTCGTACCCTCACCTGGACCCTAAACCCTCCCCGTCCCCTAACCCTAACCCTAGCCCGAACCCTAACCCTAACCCTTCCCCGAAGCCTGACCCTCACCCGTCCCCTAATCCTAACCCGTACGCTAACACTAACCCGCGCCCTCACACGTACGCTCTGCCTAAAGCGTTGTCGTACCCTCACCTGGACCCTAAACCCTCCCCGTCCCCTAACCCTAACCCTAGCCCGAACCCTAACCCTAACCCTTCCCCGAAGCCTGACCCTCACCCTTCCACAATCCTAAGCCGTACGCTAACACTAACCCGCGCCCTCACACGTACGCTCCCCCTAAAGCGTTATCGTACCCTCACCTGGACCCTAAACCGTCCCCGTCCCGTAACCCTAACCCTAGCCCGAACCCTAACCCTAACCCTTCCCCGAAGCCTGACCCTCACCCGTCCCCTAATCCCAACCCGTACGCTAACTCTAACCCGCGCCCTCACACGTACGCTACCCCTAAATCGTTGTCGTACCCTCACCTGGACCCTAAACCCTCCCCGTCCCCTAACACTAACCCTACCCCGAACCCTAACCCTAACCCTTCCTCGAAGTCTGACCCTCACCCGTCCCCTAATCCTAACCCGTACGCTAACACTAAACCGCGCCCTCACACGTACGCTCCCCCTAAAGCGTTGTCGTACCCTCACCTGGACCCTAAACCCTCCCCGTCCCCTAACACTAACCCTAGCCCGAACCCTAACCCTAAACCTTCCCCGAAGCCTGACCCTCACCCGTCCCCTAATCCTAACCCGTACGCTCACACTAACACGCGCCCTCACACGTACGCTCCCCCTAAAGCGTTGTCGTACCCTCACCTGGACCCTAAACCCTCCCCGTCCACTAACCCTAACCCTAGCCCGAACCCTAACCCTAACACTTCCTCGAAGCCTGACCCTCACCCGTCCCCTAATCCTAACCCGTACGCTAACACTAACCCTCGCCCTCACATGTACGCTCCCCCTAAAGCGTTGTCGTACCCTCACCTGGACCCTAAACCGTCCCTGTCCCCTAACCCTAACCCTAGCCCCAACCCTAACCCTAACCCCTCCCCGAAGCCTGACCCTCACCCGTCCCCTAATCCTAACCCGTACGCTCACACTAACCCGCGCCCTCACACGTACGCCCCCCCTAAAGCGTTGTCGTACCCTCACGTGGACCCTAAAACGTCCCCGTCCCCTAACCCTAACCCTAGCCCGAACCCTAACCCTAACCCTTCCCCGAAGCCTGACCCTCACCCGTCCCCTAATCCTAAGCCGTACGCTAACACTAACACGCGCCCTCACACGTACGCTCCCCTAAAGCGTTGTCGTACCCTCACCTGGACCCTAAACCCTCCCCGTCCCCTAATCTTAACCCTAGCCCGAACCCTAACCCTAACACTTCCCCGAAGCCTGACCCTCACCCGTCCCCTAATCCTAAGCCGTACGCTAACACTAACACGCGCCCTCACACGTACGCTCCCCTAAAGCGTTGTCGTACCCTCACCTGGAACCTAAACCGTCTCCGTCCCCTAACCCTAACCCTAGACCGAACCCTAACCCTAACACTTCCCCGAAGCCTGACCCTCACCCTTCCCCGAATCCTAACCCGTACGCTAACACTAACCCTCGCCCTCACACGTACGCTCCCCCTAAAGCGTTGTCGTACCCTCACGTGGACCCTAAACCGTCCCCGTCCCCTAACCCTAACCCTAGCCCGAACCCTAACCCTAACCCTTCCCCGAAGCCTGACCCTCACCCGTCCCCTAATCCTAAGACGTACGCTAACACTAACCCGGGCCCTCACACGTACGCTCTCCCTAAAGCGTTGTCGTACCCTCACCTGGACCCTAAACCCTCCCCGTCCCCTAATCCTAACCCTAGCCCGAACCCTAACCCTAACCCTTCTCCGAAGCCGGACCCTCACCCGTCCCTTAATCCTAACCCGTACGCTCACACTAACCCGCGCCCTCACACGTACGCTCCCCCTAAAGGGTTGTCGTACCCTCACCTGGACCCTAAACCCTCCCCGTCCCCTAACCCTAACCCTAGCCCGAACCCTAACCCTAACCCTTCCCCGAAGCCTGACCCTCACCCGTCCCCTAATCCTAACCCGTACGCTAACACTAACCCGCGCCCTCACACGTACGCTCTGCCTAAAGCGTTGTCGTACCCTCACCTGGACCCTAAACCCTCCCCGTCCCCTAACCCTAACCCTAGCCCGAACCCTAACCCTAACCCTTCCCCGAAGCCTGAACCTCACCCTTCCACAATCCTAAGCCGTACGCTAACACTAACCCGCGCCCTCACACGTACGCTCCCCCTAAAGCGTTATCGTACCCTCACCTGGACCCTAAACCGTCCCCGTCCCGTAACCCTAACCCTAGCCCGAACCCTAACCCTAACCCTTCCCCGAAGCCTGACCCTCACCCGTCCCCTAATCCCAACCCGTACGCTAACTCTAACCCGCGCCCTCACACGTACGCTACCCCTAAATCGTTGTCGTACCCTCACCTGGACCCTAAACCCTCCCCGTCCCCTAACACTAACCCTACCCCGAACCCTAACCCTAACCCTTCCTCGAAGTCTGACCCTCACCCGTCCCCTAATCCTAACCCGTACGCTAACACTAAACCGCGCCCTCACACGTACGCTCCCCCTAAAGCGTTGTCGTACCCTCACCTGGACCCTAAACCCTCCCCGTCCCCTAACACTAACCCTAGCCCGAACCCTAACCCTAAACCTTCCCCGAAGCCTGACCCTCACCCGTCCCCTAATCCTAACCCGTACGCTCACACTAACACGCGCCCTCACACGTACGCTCCCCCTAAAGCGTTGTCGTACCCTCACCTGGACCCTAAACCCTCCCCGTCCACTAACCCTAACCCTAGCCCGAACCCTAACCCTAACACTTCCTCGAAGCCTGACCCTCACCCGTCCCCTAATCCTAACCCGTACGCTAACACTAACCCTCGCCCTCACATGTACGCTCCCCCTAAAGCGTTGTCGTACCCTCACCTGGACCCTAAACCGTCCCTGTCCCCTAACCCTAACCCTAGCCCCAACCCTAACCCTAACCCCTCCCCGAAGCCTGACCCTCACCCGTCCCCTAATCCTAACCCGTACGCTCACACTAACCCGCGCCCTCACACGTACGCCCCCCCTAAAGCGTTGTCGTACCCTCACGTGGACCCTAAACCGTCCCCGTCCCCTAACCCTAACCCTAGCCCGAACCCTAACCCTAACCCTTCCCCGAAGCCTGACCCTCACCCGTCCCCTAATCCTAAGCCGTACGCTAACACTAACACGCGCCCTCACACGTACGCTCCCCTAAAGCGTTGTCGTACCCTCACCTGGACCCTAAACCCTCCCCGTCCCCTAATCTTAACCCTAGCCCGAACCCTAACCCTAACACTTCCCCGAAGCCTGACCCTCACCCGTCCCCTAATCCTAAGCCGTACGCTAACACTAACACGCGCCCTCACACGTACGCTCCCCTAAAGCGTTGTCGTACCCTCACCTGGAACCTAAACCGTCTCCGTCCCCTAACCCTAACCCTAGACCGAACCCTAACCCTAACACTTCCCCGAAGCCTGACCCTCACCCTTCCCCGAATCCTAACCCGTACGCTAACACTAACCCTCGCCCTCACACGTACGCTCCCCCTAAAGCGTTGTCGTACCCTCACGTGGACCCTAAACCGTCCCCGTCCCCTAACCCTAACCCTAGCCCGAACCCTAACCCTAACCCTTCCCCGAAGCCTGACCCTCACCCGTCCCCTAATCCTAAGACGTACGCTAACACTAACCCGGGCCCTCACACGTACGCTCTCCCTAAAGCGTTGTCGTACCCTCACCTGGACCCTAAACCCTCCCCGTCCCCTAATCCTAACCCTAGCCCGAACCCTAACCCTAACCCTTCTCCGAAGCCGGACCCTCACCCGTCCCCTAATCCTAACCCGTACGCTCACACTAACCCGCGCCCTCACACGTACGCTCCCCCTAAAGGGTTGTCGTACCCTCACCTGGACCCTAAACCCTCCCCGTCCCCTAACCCTAACCCTAGCCCGAACCCTAACCCTAACCCTTCCCCGAAGCCTGACCCTCACCCGTCCCCTAATCCTAACCCGTACGCTAACACTAACCCGCGCCCTCACACGTACGCTCTGCCTAAAGCGTTGTCGTACCCTCACCTGGACCCTAAACCCTCCCCGTCCCCTAACCCTAACCCTAGCCCGAACCCTAACCCTAACCCTTCCCCGAAGCCTGACCCTCACCCTTCCACAATCCTAAGCCGTACGCTAACACTAACCCGCGCCCTCACACGTACGCTCCCCCTAAAGCGTTATCGTACCCTCACCTGGACCCTAAACCGTCCCCGTCCCGTAACCCTAACCCTAGCCCGAACCCTAACCCTAACCCTTCCCTGAAGCCTGAACCTCACCCGTCCCCTAATCCCAACCCGTACGCTAACTCTAACCCGCGCCCTCACACGTACGCTACCCCTAAATCGTTGTCGTACCCTCACCTGGACCCTAAACCCTCCCCGTCCCCTAACACTAACCCTACCCCGAACCCTAACCCTAACCCTTCCCCGAAGCCTGACCCTCACCCGTCCCCTAATCCTAACCCGTACGCTAACACTAAACCGCGCCCTCACACGTATGCTCCCCCTAAAGCGTTGTCGTACCCTCACCTGGACCCTAAACCCTCCCCGTCCCCTAACACTAACCCTAGCCCGAACCCTAACCCTAAACCTTCCCTGAAGCCTGACCCTCACCCGTCCCCTAATCCTAACCCGTACGCTCACACTAACACGCGCCCTCACACGTACGCTCCCCCTAAAGCGTTGTCGTACCCTCACCTGGACCCTAAACCCTCCCCGTCCACTAACCCTAACCCTAGCCCGAACCCTAACCCTAACCCTTCCTCGAAGCCTGACCCTCACCCGTCCCCTAATCCTAACCCGTACGCTAACACTAACCCTCGCCCTCACATGTACGCTCCCCCTAAAGCGTTGTCGTACCCTCACCTGGACCCTAAACCGTCCCTGTCCCCTAACCCTAACCCTAGCCCGAACCCTAACCCTAACCCCTCCCCGAAGCCTGACCCTCACCCGTCCCCTAATCCTAACCCGTACGCTCACACTAACCCGCGCCCTCACACGTACGCCCCCCCTAAAGCGTTGTCGTACCCTCACGTGGACCCTAAACCGTCCCCGTCCCCTAACCCTAACCCTAGCCCGAACCCTAACCCTAACCCTTCCCCGAAGCCTGACCCTCACCCGTCCCCTAATCCTAAGCCGTACGCTAACACTAACACTCGCCCTCACACGTACGCTCCCCTAAAGCGTTGTCGTACCCTCACCTGGACCCTAAACCCTCCCCGTCCCCTAATCTTAACCCTAGCCCGAACCCTAACCCTAACACTTCCCCGAAGCCTGACCCTCACCCGTCCCCTAATCCTAAGCCGTACGCTAACACTAACCCGCGCCCTCACACGTATGCTCACCGTAAAGCGTTGTCGTACCCTCACCTGGACCATAAACCCTCCCCGTCCACTAACCCTAACCCTAGCCCGAACCCTAACCCTAACCCTTCCCCGAAGCCTGACTCTCACCCGTCCCCTAATCCTAATCCGTACGCTAACACTAACCCACGCCCTCACACGTACGCTCCCCCTAAAGCGTTGTCGTACCCTCACCTGGACCCTAAACCCTCCCCGTCCCCTAACCCTAACCCTAGCCCGAACCCTAACCCTAACCCTTCCCCGAAGCCTGACCCTCACCCGTCCCCTAATCCTAAGACGTACGCTAACACTAACCCGGGCCCTCACACGTACGCTCTGCCTAAAGCGTTGTCGTACCCTCACCTGGACCCTAAACCCTCCCCGTCCCCTAATCCTAACCCTAGCCCGAACCCTAACCCTAACCCTTCTCTGAAGCCTGACCCTCACCCGTCCCCTAATCCTAACCCGTACGCTCACACTAACCCGCGCCCTCACACGTACGCTCCCCCCTAAAGCGTTGTCGTACCCTCACCTGGACCCTAAACCCTCCCCGTCCCCTAACCCTAACCCTAGCCCGAACCCTAACCCTAACCCTTCCCCGAAGCCTGACCCTCACCCCTCCCCTAATCCTAACCCGTACGCTAACACTAACCCGCGCCCTCACACGTACGCTCTGCCTAAAGCGTTGTCGTACCCTCACCTGGACCCTAAACCCTCCCCGTCCCCTAACCCTAACCCTAGCCCGAACCCTAACCCTAACCCTTCCCCGAAGCCTGACCCTCACCCTTCCACAATCCTAAGCCGTACGCTAACACTAACCCGCGCCCTCACACGTACGCTCCCCCTAAAGCGTTATCGTACCCTCACCTGGACCCTAAACCGTCCCCGTCCCGTAACCCTAACCCTAGCCCGAACCCTAACCCTAACCCTTCCCCGAAGCCTGACCCTCACCCGTCCCCTAATCCCAACCCGTACGCTAACTCTAACCCGCGCCCTCACACGTACGCTACCCCTAAATTGTTGTCGTACCCTCACCTGGACCCTAAACCCTCCCCGTCCCCTAACCCTAACCCTAGCCCGAACCCTAACCCTAACCCTTCCCCGAAGCCTGACCCTCACCCGTCCCCTAATCCTAACCCGTACGCTAACACTAACCCGCGCCCTCACACGTACGCTCTGCCTAAAGCGTTGTCGTACCCTCACCTGGACCCTAAACCCTCCCCGTCCCCTAACCCTAACCCTAGCCCGAACCCTAACCCTAACCCTTCCCCGAAGCCTGACCCTCACCCTTCCACAATCCTAAGCCGTACGCTAACACTAACCCGCGCCCTCACACGTACGCTCCCCCTAAAGCGTTATCGTACCCTCACCTGGACCCTAAACCGTCCCCGTCCCGTAACCCTAACCCTAGCCCGAACCCTAACCCTAACCCTTCCCCGAAGCCTGACCCTCACCCGTCCCCTAATCCCAACCCGTACGCTAACTCTAACCCGCGCCCTCACACGTACGCTACCCCTAAATCGTTGTCGTACCCTCACCTGGACCCTAAACCCTCCCCGTCCCCTAACACTAACCCTACCCCGAACCCTAACCCTAACCCTTCCTCGAAGTCTGACCCTCACCCGTCCCCTAATCCTAACCCGTACGCTAACACTAAACCGCGCCCTCACACGTACGCTCCCCCTAAAGCGTTGTCGTACCCTCACCTGGACCCTAAACCCTCCCCGTCCCCTAACACTAACCCTAGCCCGAACCCTAACCCTAAACCTTCCCCGAAGCCTGACCCTCACCCGTCCCCTAATCCTAACCCGTACGCTCACACTAACACGCGCCCTCACACGTACGCTCCCCCTAAAGCGTTGTCGTACCCTCACCTGGACCCTAAACCCTCCCCGTCCACTAACCCTAACCCTAGCCCGAACCCTAACCCTAACACTTCCTCGAAGCCTGACCCTCACCCGTCCCCTAATCCTAACCCGTACGCTAACACTAACCCTCGCCCTCACATGTACGCTTCCCCTAAAGCGTTGTCGTACCCTCACCTGGACCCTAAACCGTCCCTGTCCCCTAACCCTAACCCTAGCCCCAACCCTAACCCTAACCCCTCCCCGAAGCCTGACCCTCACCCGTCCCCTAATCCTAACCCGTACGCTCACACTAACCCGCGCCCTCACACGTACGCCCCCCCTAAAGCGTTGTCGTACCCTCACGTGGACCCTAAACCGTCCCCGTCCCCTAACCCTAACCCTAGCCCGAACCCTAACCCTAACCCTTCCCCGAAGCCTGACCCTCACCCGTCCCCTAATCCTAAGCCGTACGCTAACACTAACACGCGCCCTCACACGTACGCTCCCCTAAAGCGTTGTCGTACCCTCACCTGGACCCTAAACCCTCCCCGTCCCCTAATCTTAACCCTAGCCCGAACCCTAACCCTAACACTTCCCCGAAGCCTGACCCTCACCCGTCCCCTAATCCTAAGCCGTACGCTAACACTAACACGCGCCCTCACACGTACGCTCCCCTAAAGCGTTGTCGTACCCTCACCTGGACCCTAAACCGTCCCCGTCCCGTAACCCTAACCCTAGCCCGAACCCTAACCCTAACCCTTCTCTGAAGCCTGACCCTCACCCGTCCCCTAATCCCAACCCGTACGCTAACTCTAACCCGCGCCCTCACACGTACGCTACCCCTAAATCGTTGTCGTACCCTCACCTGGACCCTAAACCCTCCCCGTCCCCTAACACTAACCCTACCCCGAACCCTAACCCTAACCCTTCCCCGAAGCCTGACCCTCACCCGTCCCCTAATCCTAACCCGTACGCTAACACTAAACCGCGCCCTCACACGTATGCTCCCCCTAAAGCGTTGTCGTACCCTCACCTGGACCCTAAACCCTCCCCGTCCCCTAACACTAACCCTAGCCCGAACCCTAACCCTAAACCTTCCCTGAAGCCTGACCCTCACCCGTCCCCTAATCCTAACCCGTACGCTCACACTAACACGCGCCCTCACACGTACGCTCCCCCTAAAGCGTTGTCGTACCCTCACCTGGACCCTAAACCCTCCCCGTCCACTAACCCTAACCCTAGCCCGAACCCTAACCCTAACCCTTCCTCGAAGCCTGACCCTCACCCGTCCCCTAATCCTAACCCGTACGCTAACACTAACCCTCGCCCTCACATGTACGCTCCCCCTAAAGCGTTGTCGTACCCTCACCTGGACCCTAAACCGTCCCTGTCCCCTAACCCTAACCCTAGCCCGAACCCTAACCCTAACCCCTCCCCGAAGCCTGACCCTCACCCGTCCCCTAATCCTAACCCGTACGCTCACACTAACCCGCGCCCTCACACGTACGCCCCCCCTAAAGCGTTGTCGTACCCTCACGTGGACCCTAAACCGTCCCCGTCCCCTAACCCTAACCCTAGCCCGAACCCTAACCCTAACCCTTCCCCGAAGCCTGACCCTCACCCGTCCCCTAATCCTAAGCCGTACGCTAACACTAACACTCGCCCTCACACGTACGCTCCCCTAAAGCGTTGTCGTACCCTCACCTGGACCCTAAACCCTCCCCGTCCCCTAACCCTAACCCTAGCCCGAACCCTAACCCTAACACTTCCCCGAAGCCTGACCCTCACCCCTCCCCTAATCCTAACCCGTACGCTAACACTAACCCGCGCCCTCACACGTACGCTCTGCCTAAAGCGTTGTCGTACCCTCACCTGGACCCTAAACCCTCCCCGTCCCCTAACCCTAACCCTAGCCCGAACCCTAACCCTAACCCTTCCCCGAAGCCTGACCCTCACCCTTCCACAATCCTAAGCCGTACGCTAACACTAACCCGCGCCCTCACACGTACGCTCCCCCTAAAGCGTTATCGTACCCTCACCTGGACCCTAAACCGTCCCCGTCCCGTAACCCTAACCCTAGCCCGAACCCTAACCCTAACCCTTCCCCGAAGCCTGACCCTCACCCGTCCCCTAATCCCAACCCGTACGCTAACTCTAACCCGCGCCCTCACACGTACGCTACCCCTAAAGCGTTGTCGTACCCTCACCTGGACCCTAAACCCTCCCCGTCCCCTAACACTAACCCTAGCCCGAACCCTAACCCTAAACCTTCCCCGAAGCCTGACCCTCACCCGTCCCCTAATCCTAACCCGTACGCTCACACTAACACGCGCCCTCACACGTACGCTCCCCCTAAAGCGTTGTCGTACCCTCACCTGGACCCTAAACCCTCCCCGTCCACTAACCCTAACCCTAGCCCGAACCCTAACCCTAACCCTTCCTCGAAGCCTGACCCTCACCCGTCCCCTAATCCTAACCCGTACGCTAACACTAACCCTCGCCCTCACACGTACGCTCCCCCTAAAGCGTTGTCGTACCCTCACCTGGACCCTAAACCGTCCCTGTCCCCTAACCCTAACCCTAGCCCGAACCCTAACCCTAACCCCTCCCCGAAGCCTGACACTCACCCGTCCCCTAATCCTAACCCGTACGCTCACACTAACCCGCGCCCTCACACGTACGCCCCCCCTAAAGCGTTGTCGTACCCTCACGTGGACCCTAAACCGTCCCCGTCCCCTAACCCTAACCCTAGCCCGAACCCTAACCCTAACCCTTCCCCGAAGCCTGACCCTCACCCGTCCCCTAATCCTAAGCCGTACGCTAACACTAACACACGCCCTCACACGTACGCTCCCTTAAAGCGTTGTCGTACCCTCACCTGGACCCTAAACCCTCCCCGTCCCCTAATCTTAACCCTAGCCCGAACCCTAACCCTAACACTTCCCCGAAGCCTGACCCTCACCCGTCCCCTAATCCTAACCCGTACGCTAACACTAACCCGCGCCCTCACACGTATGCTCACCGTAAAGCGTTGTCGTACCCTCACCTGGACCATAAACCCTCCCCGTCCACTAACCCTAACCCTAGCCCGAACCCTAACCCTAAACCTTCCCCGAAGCCTGACTCTCACCCGTCCCCTAATCCTAATCCGTACGCTAACACTAACCCACGCCCTCACACGTACGCTCCCCCTAAAGCGTTGTCGTACCCTCACCTGGACCCTAAACCCTCCCCGTCCCCTAACCCTAACCCTAGCCCGAACCCTAACCCTAACCCTTCCCCGAAGCCTGACCCTCACCCGTCCCCTAATCCTAACCCGTACGCTAACACTAACCCGCGCCCTCACACTTACGCTCCCCCTAAAGCGTTGTCGTACCCTCACGTGGACCCTAAACCGTCCCCGTCCCCTAACCCTAAACCTAGCCCGAACCCTAACCCTAACCCTTCACCGAAGCCTGACACTCACCCGTCCCCTAATCCTAACCCGTACGCTAACACTAACCCTCGCCCTCACACGTACGCTCCCCCTAAAGCGTTGTCGTACCCTCACCTGGACCCTAAACCGTCCCTGTCCCCTAACCCTAACCCTAGCCCGAACCCTAACCCTAACCCCTCCCCGAAGCCTGACCCTCACCCGTCCCCTAATCCTAACCCGTACGCTCACACTAACCCGCGCCCTCACACGTACGCCCCCCCTAAAGCGTTGTCGTACCCTCACCTGGACCCTAAAACCTCCCCGTCCCCTAACCCTAACCCTAGCCCGAACCCTAACCCTAACCCTTCCCCGAAGCCTGACCCTCACCCGTCCCCTAATCCTAACCCGTACGCTAACACTAACCCGCGCCCTCACACGTACGCTCCCCCTAAAGCGTTGTCGTACCTTCACCTGGACCCTAAACCCTCCCCGTCCCCTAACACTAACCCTAGCCCGAACCCTAACCCTAACCCTTCCCCGAAGCCTGACCCTCACCCGTCCCCTAATCCTAACCCGTACGCTAACACTAACCCGCGCCCTCACACGTACGCTCCCCCTAAATCGTTGTCGTACCCTCACCTGGACCCTAAACCGTCCCCGTCCCCTAACCCTAACCCTAGCCCGAACCCTAACCCTAACACTTCCCCGAAGCCTGACCCTCACCCGTCCCCTAATTCTAACCCGTACGCTAACACTAACCCGCGCCCTCACACGTACGCTCCCACTAAAGCGTTGTCGTTCCCTCACCTGGACCCTAAACCGTCCCCGTCCCCTAACCCTAACCCTAGCCCGAACCCTAACCCTAACCCTTCCCCGAAGCCTGACCCTCACCCGTCCCCTAATCCTAACCCGTACGCTAACACTAACCCGCGCCCTCACACGTACGCTCCCCCTAAAGCGTTGTCGTACCCTCACCTGGACCCTAAACCCTCCCGTCCCCTAACCCTAACCCTAGCCCGAACCCTAACCCTAACCCTTCCATGAAGCATGACCCTCACCCGTCCCCTAATCCTAACCCGTACGCTAACACTAACCCGCGCCCTCACACGTACGCTCCCCCTAAAGCGTTGTCGTACCCTCACCTGGACCCTAAACCCTCCCCGTCCCCTAATCCTAACCCTAGCCCGAACCCTAACCCTAACACTTCCCCGAAGCCTGACCCTCAACAGTCCCCTAATCCTAACCCGTACGCTAACACTAACCCGCGCCCTCACACGTACGCTCCCCCTAAAGCGTTGTCGTACCCTCACCTGGACCCTAAGCCGTCCCCATCCCCTAACCCTAACCCTAGCCCGAACCCTAACCCTAACACTTCCCCGAAGCCTGACCCTCACCCGTCCCCTAATCCTAACCCGTACGCTAACACTAACCCGCGCCCTCACACGTATGCTCACCGTAAAGCGTTGTCGTACCCTCACCTGGACCATAAACCCTCCCCGTCCACTAACCCTAACCCTAGCCCGAACCCTAACCCTAACCCTTCCCCGAAGCCTGACTCTCACCCGTCCCCTAATCCTAATCCGTACGCTAACACTAACCCACGGCCTCACACGTACGCTCCCCCTAAAGCGTTGTCGTACCCTCACCTGGACCCTAAACTCTCCCCGTCCCCTAACCCTAACCCTAGCCCGAACCCTAACCCTAACCCTTCCCCGAAGCCTGACCCACACCCGTCCCCTAATCCTAAGACGTACGCTAACACTAACCCGGGCCCTCACACGTACGCTCTCCCTAAAGCGTTGTCGTACCCTCACCTGGACCCTAAACCCTCCCCGTCCCCTAATCCTAACCCTAGCCCGAACCCTAACCCTAACCCTTCTCCGAAGCCTGACCCTCACCCGTCCCCTAATCCTAACCCGTACGCTCACACTAACCCGCGCCCTCACACGTACGCTCCCCCTAAAGCGTTGTCGTACCCTCACCTGGACCCTAAACCCTCCCCGTCCCCTAACCCTAACCCTAGCCCGAACCCTAACCCTAACCCTTCCCCGAAGCCTGACCCTCACCCGTCCCCTAATCCTAACCCGTACGCTAACACTAACCCGCGCCCTCACACGTACGCTCTGCCTAAAGCGTCGTCGTACCCTCACCTGGACCCTAAACCCTCCCCGTCCCCTAACCCTAACCCTAGCCCGAACCCTAACCCTAACCCTTCCCCGAAGCCTGACCCTCACCCTTCCACAATCCTAAGCCGTACGCTAACACTAACCCGCGCCCTCACACGTACGCTCCCCCTAAAGCGTTATCGTACCCTCACCTGGACCCTAAACCGTCCCCGTCCCGTAACCCTAACCCTAGCCCGAACCCTAACCCTAACCCTTCCCCAAAGCCTGACCCTCACCCGTCCCCTAATCCCAACCCGTACGCTAACTCTAACCCGCGCCCTCACACGTACGCTACCCCTAAATCGTTGTCGTACCCTCACCTGGACCCTAAACCCTCCCCGTCCCCTAACACTAACCCTACCCCGAACCCTAACCCTAACCCTTCCCCGAAGCCTGACCCTCACCCGTCCCCTAATCCTAACCCTTACGCTAACACTAAAACGCGCCCTCACACGTACGCTCCCCCTAAAGCGTTGTCGTACCCTCACCTGGACCCTAAACCGTCCCCGTCCCGTAACCCTAACCCTAGCCCGAACCCTAACCCTAACCCTTCCCCAAAGCCTGACCCTCACCCGTCCCCTAATCCTAACCCGTACGCTCACACTAACACGCGCCCTCACACGTACGCTCCCCCTAAAGCGTTGTCATACCCGCACTTGGACCCTAAACCCTCCCCGTCCACTAACCCTAACCCTAGCCCGAACCCTAACCCTAACCCTTCCTCGAAGCCTGACCCTCACCCGTCCCCTAATCCTAACCCGTACGCTAACACTAACCCTCGCCCTCACACGTACGCTCCCCCTAAAGCGTTGTCGTACCCTCACCTGGACCCTAAACCGTCCCTGTCCCCTAACCCTAACCCTAGCCCGAACCCTAACCCTAACCCCTCCCCGAAGCCTGACCCTCACCCGTCCCCTAATCCTAACCCGTACGCTCACACTAACCCGCGCCCTCACACGTACGCCCCCCCTAAATCTTTGTCGTACCCTCACCTGGACCCTAAAACCTCCCCGTCCCCTAACCCTAACCCTAGCCCGAACCCTAACCCTAACCCTTCCCCGAAGCCTGACCCTCACCCGTCCCCTAATCCTAACCCGTACGCTAACACTAACCCGCGCCCTCACACGTACGCTCCCCCTAAAGCGTTGTCGTACCCTCACCTGGACCCTAAACCGTCCCCGTCCCCTAACCCTAACCCTAGCCCGAACCCTAACCCTAACCCTTCCCCGAAGCCTGACCCTCACCCGTCCCCTAATTCTAACCCGTACGCTAACACTAACCCGCGCCCTCACACGTACGCTCCCCCTAAAGCGTTGTCGTTCCCTCACCTGGACCCTAAACCGTCCCCGTCCCCTAACCCTAACCCTAGCCCGAACCCTAACCCTAACCCTTCCCCGAAGCCTGACCCTCACCCGTCCCCTAATCCTAACCCGTACGCTAACACTAACCCACGCCCTCACACGTACGCTCCCCCTAAAGCGTTGTCGTACCCTCACCTGGACCCTAAACCCTCCCGTCCCCTAACCCTAACCCTAGCCCGAACCCTAACCCTAACCCTTCCATGAAGCATGACCCTCACCCGTCCCCTAATCCTAACCCGTATGCTAACACTAACCCGCGCCCTCACACGTACGCTCCCCCTAAAGCGTTGTCGTACCCTCACCTGGACCCTAAACCCTCCCCGTCCCCTAATCCTAACCCTAGCCCGAACCCTAACCCTAACACTTCCCCGAAGCCTGACCCTCAACAGTCCCCTAATCCTAACCCGTACGCTAACACTAACCCGCGCCCTCACACGTACGCTCCCCCTAAAGCGTTGTCGTACCCTCACCTGGACCCTAAGCCGTCCCCATCCCCTAACCCTAACCCTAGCCCGAACCCTAACCCTAACACTTCCCCGAAGCCTGACCCTCACCCGTCCCCTAATCCTAACCCGTACGCTAACACTAACCCGCGCCCTCACACGTACCCTCCCCCTAAAGCGTTGTCGTACCCTCAATTGGACCCTAAACCCTCCCCGTCCCCTAATCCTAACCCTAGACCGAACCCTAACCCTAACACTTCCCCGAAGCCTGACCCTCACCCGTCCCCTAATCCTAACCCGTACGCTAACACTAACCCGCGCCCTCAGACGTACGCTCCCCCTAAAGCGTTGTCGTACGCTGACCTGGACCCTAAAACCTCCCCGTCCACTAACTCTAACCCTAACCCTTCCCCGAAGCCTGACCCTCACCCGTCCCCTAATCCTAACCCGTACGCTAACACTAACCCGCGCCCTCACACGTACGCTCCCCCTAAAGCGTTGTCGTACCCTCACCTGGACCCTAACCCTCCCCGTCCCCTAACACTAACCCTAGCCCGAACCCTAACCCTAACCCTTCCCCGAAGCCTGACCCTCACCCGTCCCCTAATCCTAACACGTACGCTAACACTAAACCGCGCCCTCACACGTACGCTCCCCCTAAAACGTTGTCGTACCCTCACCTGGACCCTAAACCCTCCCCGTCCTCTAACCCTAACCCTAGCCCGAACCCTAACCCTAACCCTTCCCCGAAGCCTGACCCTCACCCGTCCCCTAATCCTAACCCGTACGCTAACACTAACCCGCGCCCTCAAACGTACGCTCCCCCTAAAGCGTTGTCGTACCCTCACCTGGAGCCTAAATCGTCCCCGTCCCCTAACCCTAACCCTAGCCCGAACCCTAACCCTAACCCTTCCCCGAAGCCTGACCCTCACCCATCCCCTAATCCTAATCCGTACGCTAACACTAACCCTCGCCCTCACACGTACGCTCCCCCTAAAGCGTTGTCGTACCCTAACCTGGACCCTAAACCGTCCCCATCCCCTAACCATAACCCTAGCCCGAACCCTAACCCTAACACTTCCCCGAAGCCTGACCCTCACCCGTCCCCTAATCCTAACACGTACGCTCACACTAACCCGCGCCCTCACTCGTACGCTCCCCCTAAAGCGTTGTCGTACCCTCACCTGGACCCTAAACCCTCCGCGTCCCCTAACCCTAACCCTAGCCCGAACCCTAACCCTAACCCTTCCCCGAAGCCTGACCCTCACCCGTCCCCTAATCCTAACCCGTACGCTAACACTAACCCGCGCCCTCACACGTACGCTCACCCTAAAGCATTGTCGTACCCTCACCTGGACACTAAACCCTCCACGTCCCCTAACCCTAAACCTAGCCCGAACCCTAACCCTAACACTTCCCCGAAGCCTGACCCTCACCCGTCACCTAGTCCTAACCCGTACGCTAACACTAACACGCGCCCTCACACGTACGCTCCCCCTAAAGCATTGTCGTACCCTCACCTGGACCCTAAACCCTCCCCGTCCACTAACCCTAACCCTAGCCCGAATCCTAACCCTAACCCTTCCCCGAAGCCTGACCCTCACCCGTCCCCTGATCCTAACCCGTACGCTAACACTAACCCGCGCCCTCACACGTACGCTCCCCCTAAATCGTTGTCGTACCCTCACCTGGACCCTAATCCCTCCCCGTGCACTAACCCTGACCCTAGCCCGAACCCTAACCCTAACCCTTCCCCGAAGCCTGACCCTCACCCGTCCCCTAATCCTAACCCGTACGCTAACACTAACCCGCGCCCTCACACGTATGCTCCCCCTAAAGCATTGTCGTACCCTCAGCTGGACCCTAAACCCTCCCCGGCCCCTAACAATAACCCTAGCCCGAACCCTAAACCTAACCCTTCCCCGAAGGCTGACCCTCACCCGTGCCCTAATCCTAACCCGTACGCTAACACTAACACGCGCCCTCACACGTACGCTCCCCCTAAAGCGTTGTCGTACCCTCACCTGGACCCTAAACCCTCCCCGTCCTCGTCCCCTAACCCTAGCCCGAATCCTAACCCTAACCCTTCCCCGAAGCCTGACCCTCACCCTTCCCCTAATCCTAACCCGTACGCTAACACTAACCCGCGCCCTCACACATACGCTCCCCCTAAAGCGTTGTCGTACCCTCACCTGGACCCTAAACCGTCCCCGTACCCTAACACTAACCCTAGCCCGAACCCTAACCCTAACACTTCCCCGAAGCCTGACCCTCACCCGTCCGCTAATCCTAAGCCGTACTCTAACACTAACCCGCGCCCTCACACGTACGCTCCCCCTAAAGCGTTGTCGTACCCTCACCTGGACCCTAAACCCTCCCCGTCCCCTAACCCTAACCATAGCCCGAACCCTAACCCTAACCCTTCCCCGAAGCCTGACCCTCACCCGTCCCCTAATCCTAACCCGTTCGCTCACACTAACCCACGCCCTCACACGTACGCTCCCCCTAAAGCGTTGTCGTACCCTCACCTGGACCCTAAACCCTCCCCGTCCACTAACCCTAACCCTAGCCCGAACCCTAACCCTAACCCTTCCCCGAAGTCTGACCCTCACCCGTCCCCTAATCCTAACCCGTACGCTAACACTAACCCGCGCCCTCACACGTAAGCTCCCCCTAAAGCGTTGTCGTACCCTCACCTGGACCCTAATCCCTCCCCGTCCCCTAACTCTAACCCTAGCCCGAACCCTAACCCTAACACTTCCCCGAAGCCTGACCCTCACCCGTCCCCTAATCCTAACCCGTACGCTCACACTAACCCACGCCCTCTCACGTACGCTCCCCCTAAAGCGTTGTCGTACCCTCACCTGGACCCTAAAGCGTCCCCGTCCCCTAACCCTAACCCTACCCCGAACCATAACTCTAACCCTTCCCCGAAGCCTGACGCTCACCCGTCCCCTAATCCTAACCCGTACGCTCACACTAACCCGCGCCCTCACACGTACGCTCCCCCTAATGCGTTGTCGTACCCTCACCTGGACCCTAAACCGTCCCCGTCCCCTAACCCTAACCCTAGCCCGAACCCTAACCCTAACCCTTCCCCGAAGCCTGACCCTCACCCCTCCCCTAATCCTAACCCGTACGCTAACACTAACCCGCGCCCTCACACGTACGCTCCCCCTAAAGCGTTGTCGTACTCTCACCTGGACCCTAAATCGTCCCCGTCCGCTAAACCTAACCCTAGTATGAACCCTAACCCTAACCCTTCCCCGAAGCCTGACCCTCACCCGTTCCCTAATCCTAAACCGTACGCTAACACTAACCCGCGCCCTCACACGTACGCTCCCCCTAAAGCGTTGTCGTACCCTCACCTGGACACTAAACCCTCCACGTTCCCTAACCCTAACCCTAGCCCGAACCCTAACCCTAACCCTTCCCCGAAGGCTGACCCTCACCCGTCCCGTAATCCTAACCCGTACGCTCACACTAACCCACGCCCTCACACGTACGCTCCCCCTAAAGCGTTGTCGTACCCTCACCTGGACCCTAAACCCTCCCCGTCCCCTAACCCTAACCCTAGCCCGAACCCTAACCCTAACCCTTCCCCGAAGCCTGACCCTCACCCGTCCCCTAATCCTAACCCGTTCGCTCACACTAACCCGCCCCCTCACACGTACGCTCCCCCTAAAGCGTTGCCGTACCCTCACCTGGACCCTAAACCCTCCCCGTCCACTAACCCTAACCCTAGCCCGAACCCTAACCCTAACCCTTCCCCGAAGTCTGACCCTCACCCGTCCCCTAATCCTAACCTGTACGCTAACACTAACCCTCGCCCTCACACATACGCTACCCCTAAAGCGTTGTCGTACCCTCACCTGGACCCTAAACCGTCCCCGTACCCTAACCCTAACCCTAGCCCGAACCCTAACCCTAACCCTTCCCCGAAGCCTGACCCTCACCCGTCCCCTAATCCTAAGCCGTACGCTAACACTAACCCGCGCCCTCACACGTACGCTCCCCCTAAATCGTTGTCGTACCCTCACCTGGACCCTAAACCCTCCCCGTCCCCTAACCCTAACCCTAGCCCGAACCCTAACCCTAACACTTCCCCGAAGCCTGACCCTCACCCGTCCCCTAATCCTAAGCCGTACGCTAACCCTAACCCGCGCCCTCACACGTACGCTCCCCCTAAAGCGTTGTCGTACCCTCACCTGGACCCTAAACCCTCCCCATCCCCTAACACTAACCGTAGCCCGAACACTAACCCTAACTCTTCCCCGAAGCCTGACCCTCAACCGTCCCCTAATCCTAACCCTTACGCTAACACTAACCCACGCCCTCACACGTACCCTCCCCCTAAAGTGTTGTCGTACCCTCACCTGGACCCTAAACCGTCCCCGTCCCCTAACCCTAACCCTAGCCCGAACCCTAACCCTAACCCTTCCCCGAAGCCTGACCCTCACCCGTCCCCTAATCCTAACCCGTACGCTAACACTAACCTGCGCCCTCACACGTACGCTCCCCCTAAAGCGTTGTCGTACCCTCACCTGGACCCTAAACCGTCCCCGTCCCCTAACCCTAACCCTAGCCTGAACCCTAACACTAACCCTTCCCCGAAGCCTGACCCTCACCCGTCCCATAATCCTAACCCGTACGCTAACACTAACCCACGCCCTCACACATACGCTCCCCCTAAAGCGTTGTCGTACCCTCACCTGGACCCTAAACCGTCCCCGTCCCCTAACCCTAACCCTAGCCCGAAACCTAACCCTAACTCTTCCCCGAAGCCTGACCCTCACCCGTCCCCTAATCCTAAGCCGTACGCTAACACTAACCCGCGCCCTCACACGTACACTCCCCCTAAAGCGTTGTCGTACCCTCACCTGGACCCTAAACCGTCCCCGTCCCCTAACCCTAACCCTAGCCCGAACCCTAACCCTAACCCTTCCCCGAAGCCTGACCCTCACCCGTGCCCTAATCCTAACCCGTACGCTAACACTAACCCGCGCCCTCATACGTACGCTCCCCCTAAAGCGTTGTCGTACTCTCACCTGGACCCTAAATCGTCCCCGTCCGCTAAACCTAACCCTAGTATGAACCCTAACCCTAACCCTTCCCCGAAGCCTGACCCTCACCCGTTCCCTAATCCTAACCCGTACGCTAACACTAACCCGCGCCCTCACACGTACGCTCCCCCAAAGCGTTGTGGTACCCTCACCTGGACCCTAAACCGTCCCCGTCCCCTAACCCTAACCCTAGCCCGAACCCTAACCCTAACCCTTCCCCGAAGCCTGACCCTCACCCGTCCCCTAATCCTAACCCTTACGCTAACATTAACCC
This sequence comes from Globicephala melas, assembly GCF_963455315.2. Lineage (NCBI taxonomy): Eukaryota > Metazoa > Chordata > Mammalia > Artiodactyla > Delphinidae > Globicephala > Globicephala melas. The sequence goes on from NW_027207259.1 coordinate 809,407, forward strand.
ACGCCCTCACACGTACGCTCCCCCTAAAGCGTTGTCGTACCCTCACCTGGACCCTAAAGCGTCCCCGTCCCCTAACCCTAACCCTACCCCGAACCATAACTCCAACCCTTCCCCGAAGCCTGACGCTCACCCGTCCCCTAATCCTAACCCGTACGCTCACACTAACCCGCGCCCTCACACGTACGCTCCCCCTAAAGCGTTGTCGTACCCTCACCTGGACCCTAAACCGTCCCCGTCCCCTAACCCTAACCCTAGCCCGAACCCTAACCCTAACACTTCCCCGAAGCCTGACCCTCACCCGTTCCCTAATCCTAACCCGTACGGTAACACTAAACCGCGCCCTCACACGTACGCTCCCCCTAAAGCGTTGTCGTACCCTCACCTGGACCCTAAACCGTCCCCGTCCCCTAACCCTACCCCTAGCCCGAACCCTAACGCTAACCCTTCCCCGAAGCCTGATCCTCACCCGTCCCCTAATCCTAACCCGTACGCTGACACTAACCCTCGCCCTCACACATACGCTACCCCTAAAGCGTTGTCGTACCCTCACCTGGACCCTAAACCGTCCCCGTCCCCTAACCCTAACCCTAGCCCGAACCCTAACCCTAACCCTTCCCCGAAGCCTGACCCTAACCCGTCCCCTAATCCTAACCCGTACGCTAACACTAACCCGCGCCCTCACACGTACGCTCCCCCTAAAGCGTTGTCGTACTCTCACCTGGACCCTAAATCGTCCCCGTCCCCTAAACCTAACCCTAGTATGAACCCTAACCCTAACCCTTCCCCGAAGCCTGACCCTCACCCGTCCCCTAATCCTAAGCCATACGCTAACACTAACCCGCGCCCTCACACGTACGCTCCCCCTAAAGCGTTTTCGTACCCTCACCTGGACCCTAAACCCTCCACGTTCCCTAACCCTAACCCTAGCCCGAACCCTAACCCTAACCCTTCCCCGAAGCCTGACCGTCACCCGTCCCGTAATCCTAACCCGTACGCTCACACTAACCCACGCCCTCACACGTACGCTCCCCCTAAAGTGTTGTCGTACCCTCACCTGGACCCTAAACCCTCCCCGTCCCCTAACCCTAACCCTAGCCCGAACCCTAACCCTAACCCTTCCCCGAAGCCTGACCCTCTCCCGTCCCCTAATCCTAACCCGTACGCTAACACTAACCCGCGCCCTCACACGTACGCTCCCCCTAAAGCGTTGTCGTACCCTCACCTGGACCCTAAACCCTCCCCGTCCCCTAACCCTAACCCTAGCCCGAACCCTAACCCTAACCCTTCCCCGAAGCCTGACCCTCACCCGTCCCCTAATCCTAACCCGTACGCTAACAGTAACCCGCGCCCTCACACGTACCCTCCCCCTAAAGCGTTGTCGTAGCCTCACCTGGACCCTAAACCGTCCCCGTCCCCTAACCCTAACCCTAGCCCGAACCCTAACCCTAACCCTTCCCCGAAGCCTGACCCTCACCCGTCCCGTAATCCTAACCCGTACGCTCACACTAACCCACGCCCTCACACGTACGCTCCCCCTAAAGCGTTGTCGTACCCTCACCTGGACCCTAAACCCTCCCCGTCCCCTAACCCTAACCCTAGCCCGAACCCTAACCCTAACCCTTCCCCGAAGCCTGACCCTCACCCGTCCCCTAATCCTAAGCCGTACGCTAACACTAACCCGCGCCCTCACACGTACGCTCCCCCTAAAGCGTTGTCGTACCCTCACCTGGACCCTAAACCGTCCCCGTCCCCTAACCCTAACCCTAGCCCGAACCCTAACCCTAACCCTTCCCCGAAGCCTGACCCTCACCCGTCCCCTAATCCTAACCCGTACGCTAACACTAACCCGAGCCCTCACACGTACGCTCCCCCTAAAGCGTTGTCGTACCCTCACCTGGACCCTAAACCGTCTCCGTCCCCTAACCCTAACCCTAGCCCGAACCCTAACCCTAACACTTCCCCGAAGCCTGACCCTCACCCGTCCCCTAATCCTAACCCGTACGCTAACACTAACCCTCGCCCTCACACGTACGCTCCCCTTAAAGCGTTGTCGTACCCTCACGTGGACCCTAAACCGTCCCCGTCCCCTAACCCTAACCCTAGCCCGAACCCTAACCCTAACCCTTCCCCGAAGCCTGACCCTCACCCGTCCCCTAATCCTAAGCCGTACGCTAACACTAACCCGCGCCCTCACACGTACGTTCTCCCTAAAGCGTTGTCGTACCCTCACCTGGACCCTAAACCCTCCCCGTCCCCTAATCCTAACTCTAGCCCGAACCCTAACCCTAACCCTTCCCCGAAGCCTGACCCTCACCCGTCCCCTAATCCTAACCCGTACGCTAACACTAACCCGAGCCCTCACACGTACGCTCCCCCTAAAGCGTTGTCGTACCCTCACCTGGACCCTAAACCGTCTCCGTCCCCTAACCCTAACCCTAGCCCGAACCCTAACCCTAACACTTCCCCGAAGCCTGACCCTCACCCGTCCCCTAATCCTAACCCGTACGCTAACACTAACCCTCGCCCTCACACGTACGCTCCCCTTAAAGCGTTGTCGTACCCTCACGTGGACCCTAAACCGTCCCCGTCCCCTAACCCTAACCCTAGCCCGAACCCTAACCCTAACCCTTCCCCGAAGCCTGACCCTCACCCGTCCCCTAATCCTAGCCGTACGCTAACACTAACCCGCGCCCTCACACGTACGCTCTCCCTAAAGCGTTGTCGTACCCTCACCTGGACCCTAAACCCTCCCCGTCCCCTAATCCTAACTCTAGCCCGAACCCTAACCCTAACCCTTCTCCGAAGCCTGACCCTCACCCGTCGCCGAATCCTAACCCGTACGCTCACACTAACCCGCGCCCTCACACGTACGCTCCCCCTAAAGCGTTGTCGTACCCTCACCTGGACCCTAAACCCTCCCCGTCCCCTAACCCTAACCCTAGCCCGAACCCTAACCCTAACCCTTCCCCGAAGCCTGACCCTCACCCGTCCCCTAATCCTAACCCGTACGCTAACACTAACCCGCGCCCTCACACGTACGCTCCCCCTAAGGCGTTGTCGTACCCTCACCTGGACCCTAAACCCTCCCCGTCCACTAACCCTAACCCTAGCCCGAACCCTAACCCTAACCCTTCCCCGAAGCCTGACCCTCACCCGCCCCTAATCCTAAGCCGTACGCTAACGCTAACCCGCGCCCTCACACGTACGCTCCCCCTAAAGCGTTGTCGTACCCTCACCTGGACCCTAAACCGTCCCCGTCCCCTAACCCTAACCCTAGCCCGAACCCTAACCCTAACCATTCCCCGAAGCCTGACCCTCACCCGTCCCCTAATCCCAACCCGTACGCTAACTCTAACCCGCGCCCTCACACGTACCCTACCCCTAAATCGTTGTCGTACCCTCACCTGGACCCTAAACCCTCCCCGTCCCCTAACACTAACCCTAGCCAGAACCCTAACCCTAACCCTTCCCTGAAGCCTGACCCTCACCCGTCCCCTAATCCTAACCCGTATGCTAACACTAACCCGCGCCCTCACACGTACGCTCCCCCTAAAGCGTTGTCGTACCCTCACCTGGACCCTAAACCGTCTCCGTCCCCTAACCCTAACCCTAGCCCGAACCCTATCCCTAACCTTTCCCCGAAGCCTGACCCTCACCCGTCCCCTAATCCTAACCCGTACGCTAACACTAACCCTCGCCCTCACACGTACGCTCCCCCTAAAGCGTTGTCGTACCCTCACCTGGACCCTAAACCCTCCCCGTCCCCTAACCCTAACCCTAGCCCGAACCCTAACCCTAACCCTTCCCCGAAGACTGACCCTCACCCGTCCACTAATCCTAACCCGTACGCTCACACTAACCCGCGCCCTCACACGTACGCTCCCCCTAAAGCGTTGTCGTACCCTCACCTGGACCCTAAACCCTCCCCGTCCCCTAACCCTAACCCTAGCCCGAACCCTAACCCTAACCCTTCCCCGAAGCCTGACCCTCACCTGTCCCCTAATCCTAACCCGTACGCTAACACTAACCCGCGCCCTCACACGTACGCTCCCCCTAAAGCGTTGTCGTACCCTCACCTGGACCCTAAACCCTCCCCGTCCCCTAACCCTAACCCTAGCCCGAACCCTAACCCTAACCCTTCCCCGAAGCCTGACCCTCACCCGTCCCCTAATTCTAACCCGTACGCTAACACTAACCCGCGCCCTCACACGTACGCTCCCCCTAAAGCGTTGTCGTACCCTCACCTGGACCCTAAACCGTCCCCGTCCCATAACCCTAACCCTAGCCCGAACCCTAACCCTAACACTTCCCCGAAGCCTGCCCCTCACCCGTCCACTAATCCTAACCCGTACGCTCACACTAACCCGCGCCCTCACACGTAGGCTCCCCCTAAAGCGTTGTCGTACCCTAACCTGGACCCTAAACCGTCCCCGTCCCCTAACCCTAACCCTAGCCCGAACCCTAACCCTAACCCTTCCCCGAAGCCTGACCCTCACCCGTCGCCTAAACCTAACCCGTACGCTAACACTAACCCGCGCCCTCACACGTACGCTCCCCCTAAAGCGTTGTCGTACCCTCACCTGGACCCTAAACCCTCCCCGTCCCCTAACCCTAACCCTAGCCCGAACCCTAACCCTAACCCTTCCCCGAAGCCTGACCCTCACCCGTCCCCTAATCCTAAGCCGTACGCTAACACTAACCCGCGCCCTCATACGTACGCTCCCCCTAAAGCGTTGTCGTACCCTCACCTGGACCCTTAACCCTCCCCGTCCCCTAATCCTAACCCTAGCCCGAACCCTAACCCTAACACTTCCCCGAAGCCTGACCCTCACCCGTCCCCTAATCCTAACCCGTACGCTAACACTAACCCGCGCCCTCACACGTACGCTCCCCCTAAAGCGTTGTCGTACCCTCACCTGGACCCTAAACCCTCCCCGTCCACTAACCCTAACCCTAGCCCGAACCCTAAACCTAACCCTTCCCCGAAGCCTGACCCTCACCCGTCCCCTAATCCTATCCCGTACGCTAACACTAACCCGCGCCCTCACACGTACGCTCCCCCTAAAGCGTTGTCGTACCCTCACCTGGACCCTAAACCCTCCCCGTCCACTAACCCTAACCCTAACCCGAAACCTAACCCTAACCCTTCCCCGAAGCCTGACCCTCACCCGTCCCCTAATCCTAAACCGTATGCTAACACTAACCCATGCCCTCACACGTACGCTCCCCCTAAAGCGTTGTCGTACCCTCACCTGGACCCTAAACCCTCCCCGTCCCCTAACCCTAACCCTAGCCCGAACCCTAACCCTAACCCTTCCCCGAAGCCTGACCCTCACCCGTCCCCTAATCCTAACCCATACGCTAACACTAACCCGCGCCCTCACACGTACGCTCCCCCTAAAGCGTTGTCGTACCCTCACCTGGACCCTAAACCCTCCCCGTCCACTAACCCTAACCCTAGCCCGAACCCTAACCCTAACCCTTCCCCGAAGCCTGACCCTCACCCGTCCCCTAATCCTAACCCGTACGCTAACACTAACCCGCGCCCTCACACGTACCCTCCCCCTAAAGCGTTATCGTACCCTCACCTGGACCCTAAACCGTCCCCGTCCCCTAACCCTAACCCTAGCCCGAACCCAAACCCTAACCCTTCCCCGAAGCCTGACCCTCACCCGTCCCCTAATCCTAACCCGTACGCTAACACTAACCCGCGCCCTCACACGTACGCTCCCCCTAAATCGCTGTCGTACCCTCACCTGGACCCTAAACCGTCCCCGTCCCCTAACCCTAACCCTAGCCCGAACCCTAACCCTAACCCTTCCCCGAAGCCTGACCCTCACCCGTCCCCTAATTCTAACCCGTACGCTAACACTAACCCGCGACCTCACACGTACGCTCCCCCTAAAGCGTTGTCATTCCCTCACCTGGACCCTAAACCGTCCCCGTGCCCTAACCCTAACCCTAGCCCGAACCCTAACCCTAACCCTTCCCCGAAGCCTGACCCTCACCCGTCGCCTAATCCTAACCCGTACGGTCACACTAACCCGCGCCCTCACACGTACGCTCCCCCTAAAGCGTTGTCGTACCCTCACCTGGACCCTAAACCGTCCCCGTCCCCTAACCCTAACCCTAGCCCGAACTCTAACCCTAACACTTCCCCGAAGCCTGACCCTCACCCGTCCCATAATCCTAACCCGTACGCTAACACTAACCCGCGCCCTCACACGTATGCTCCCCCTAAAGCGTTGTCGTACCCTCACCTGGACCCTAAACCCTCCCCGTCCCCTAACCCTAACCCTAGCCCGAACCCTAACCCTAACCCTTCCCCGAAGCCTGACCCTCACCCGTCCCCTAATCCTAAGCCGTACGCTAACACTAACCTGCGCCCTCACACGTACACTCCCCCTAAAGCGTTGTCGTACCCTCACCTGGACCCTAAACCCTCCCCGTCCCCTAATCCTCCCCCTAGCCCGAACCCTAACCCTAACCGTTCCCCGAAGCCTGACCCTCACCCGTCCCCTATTCCTAACCCGTACGCTAACACTAACCCGCGCCCTCACACGTACGCTCACCCTAAAGCGTTGTCGTACCCTGACCTGGACCCTAAACCCTCCCCGTCCACTAACTCTAACCCTAACCCTTCCCCGAAGCCTGACCCTCACCCGTCCCCTAATCCTAAACCGTACGCTAACACTAACCCGCGCCCTCACACGTACGCTCACCCTAAAGCGTTGTCGTACCCTCACCTGGACCCTAAACCCTCTCCGTCCCCTAACACTAACCCTAGCCCGAACCCTAACCCTAACCCTTCCCCGAAGCCTGACCCTCACCCGTCCCCTAATCCTAACACGTACGCTAACACTAAACCGCGCCCTCACACGTACGCTCCCCCTAAAGCGTTGTCGTACCCTCACCTGGACCCTAAACCCTCCCCGTCCACTAACCCTAACCCTAGCCCGAACCCTAACCCTAACCCTTCCCCGAAGCCTGACCCTCACCCGTCCCCTAATCCTAACCCGTACGCTAACACTAACCCGCGCCCTCAAACGTACGCTCCCCCTAAAGCGTTGTCGTACCCTCACTTGGACCCTAAACCCTCCCCGTCCCCTAACCCTAACCCTAGCCCGTACCCTAACCCTAACCCTTCCCCGAAGCCTGACCCTCACCCATCCCCTAAGCCTAAGCCGTACGCTAACAGTAACCCGCGCCCTCACACGTACGCTCCCCCTAAAGCGTTGTCGTACCCTCACCTGGACCCTAAACCCTCCCCGTTCCCTAATCCTAACCCTAGCCCGAACCCTAACCCTAACACTTCCCCGAAGGCTGACCCTCACCCGTACCCTAATCCTAAGCCGTACGCTAAAACTAACCCGCGCCCTCACACGTACGCTCACCCTAAAGCGTTGTCGTACACTCACCTGGACCCTAAACCCTCCCCGTCCCCTAACTCTAACCCTAGCCCGAACCCTAACCCTAACCCTTCCCCGAAGCCTGACCCTCACCCGTCCCCTAATCCTAACCCGTACGCTAACACTAACCCGCGCCCTCACACGTACCCTCCCCGTAAAGCGTTATCGTACCCTCACCTGGACCCTAAACCGTCCCCGTCCCCTAACCCTAACCCTAGCCCGAACCCTAACCCTAACCCTTCCCCGAAGCCTGACCCTCACCCGTCCCCTAATCCTAACCCGTACGCTAACACTAACCCTCGACCTCACACGTACGCTCCCCCTAAAGCGTTGTCGTACCCTAACCTGGACCCTAAGCCGTCCCCGTCCCCTAACCCTAACCCTAGCCCGAACCCTAACCCTAACCCTTCCCCGAAGCCTGACCCTCACCCCTCCCCTAATCCTAACCCGTACGCTAACACTAACCCGCGCCCTCACTCGTACCCTCCCCCTAAAGCGTTGTCGTAGCCTCACCTGGACCCTAAACCGTCCTCGTCCCCTAACCCTAACCCTAGCCAGAACCCTAATCCTAACCCTTCCCCGAAGCCTGACCCTCACCCGTCCCCTAATCCTAACCCGTACGCTAACACTAACCCACGCCCTCACACGTACGCTCCCCCTAAAGCGTTGTCGTACCCTCACCTGGACCCTAAACCGTCCCCGTCCCCTAACCCTAGCCCGAACCCTAACCCTAACCCTTCCCCGAAGCCTGACACTCACCCGTCCCCTAATCCTAACCCGTACGCTAACACTAACCCGCGCCCTCACACGTACGCTCCCCCTAAAGCGTTGTCGTACCCTCACCTGGACCCTAAACCGTCTCCGTCCCCTAACCCTAACCCTAGCCCAAACCCTAACCCTAACACTTCCCCGATGCCTGACCCTCACCCGTCCCCTAATCCTAACCCGTACGCTAACACTAACCCGCGCCCTCACACGTACGCTCCCCCTAAAGCGTTGTCGTACCCTCACCTGGACCCTAAACCCTCCCCGTCCCCTAATCCTAACCCTAGCCCGAAACCTAACCCTAACCCTTCCCCGAAGCCTGACCCTCACCCGTCCCCTAATCCTAACCCGTACGCTAACACTAACCCGCGCCCTCACACGTACGCTCACCCTAAAGCGTTGTCGTACCCTGACCTGGACCCTAAACCCTCCCCGTCCACTAACTCTAACCCTAACCCTTCCCCGAAGCCTGACCCTCACCCGTCCCCTAATCCTAAACCGTACGCTAACACTAACCCGCGCCCTCACACGTACGCTCACCCTAAAGCGTTGTCGTACCCTCACCTGGACCCTAAACCCTCCCCGTCCCCTAACACTAACCGTAGCCCGAACCCTAACCCTAACCCTTCCCCGAAGCCTGACCCTCACCCGTCCCCTAATCCTAACACGTACGCTAACACTAAACCGCGCCCTCACACGTACGCTCCCCCTAAAGCGTTGTCGTACCCTCACCTGGACCCTAAACCGTCCCCGTCCCCTAACCCTAACCCTAGCCCGAACCCTAACCCTAACCCTTCCCCGAAGCCTGACCCTCACCCGTCCCCTAATTCTAACCCGTACGCTAACACTAACCCGCGACCTCACACGTACGCTCCCCCTAAAGCGTTGTCGTTCCCTCACCTGGACCCTAAACCGTCCCCGTGCCCTAACCCTAACCCTAGCCCGAACCCTAACCCTAACCCTTCCCCGAAGCCTGACCCTCACCCGTCCCCTAATCCTAACCCGTATGCTCACACTAATCCGCGCCCTCACACGTACGCTCCCCCTAAAGCGTTGTCGTACCCTCACCTGGACCCTAAACCGTCCCCGTCCCCTAAACCTAACCCTAGCCCGAACTCTAACCCTAACACTTCCCCGAAGCCTGACCCTCACCCGTCCCATAATCCTAACCCGTACGCTAACACTAACCCGCGCCCTCACACGTATGCTCCCCCTAAAGCGTTGTCATACCCTCACCTGGACCCTAAACCCTCCCCGTCCCCTAACCCTAACCCTAGCCCGAACCCTAACCCTAACCCTTCCCCGAAGCCTGACCCTCACCCGTCCCCTAATCCTAAGCCGTACGCTAACACTAACCCGCGCCCTCACACGTACGCTCCCCCTAAAGCGTTGTCGTACCCTCACCTGGACCCTAAACCCTCCCCGTCCCCTAATCCTAACCCTAGCCCGAACCCTAACCCTAACACTTCCCCGAAGCCTGACCCTCACCCGTCCCCTAATCCTAACCCGTACGCTAACACTAACCCACGCCCTCACACGTAAGCTCACCCTAAAGCGTTGTCGTACCCTCACCTGGACCCTAAGCCGTCCCCATCCCCTAACCCTAACCCTAGCCCGAACCCTAACCCTAACCCTTCCCCGAAGCCTGACCCTCACCCCTCCCCTAATCCTAACCCGTACGCTAACACTAACCCGCGCCCTCACTCGTACCCTCCCCCTAAAGCGTTGTCGTAGCCTCACCTGGACCCTAAACCGTCCTCGTCCCCTAACCCTAACCCTAGCCAGAACCCTAACCCTAACCCTTCCCCGAAGCCTGACCCTCACCCGTCCCCTAATCCTAACCCGTACGCTAACACTAACCCGTGCCCTCACACGTACGCTCCCCCTAAAGCGTTGTCGTACCCTCACCTGGACCGTAAACCGTCCCCGTCCCCTAACCCTAACCCTAGCCCGAACCCTAACCCTAACCCTTCCCCGAAGCCTGACACTCACCCGTCCCCTAATCCTAACCCGTACGCTAACACTAACCCGCGCCCTCACACGTACGCTCCCCCTAAAGCGTTGTCGTACCCTCACCTGGACCCTAAACCGTCTCCGTCCCCTAACCCTAACCCTAGCCCAAACCCTAACCCTAACCCTTCCCCGATGCCTGACCCTCACCCGTCCCCTAATCCTAACCCGTACGCTAACACTAACCCGCGCCCTCACACGTACGCTCCCCCTAAAGCGTTGTCGTACCCTCACCTGGACCCTAAACCCTCCCCGTCCCCTAATCCTAACCCTAGCCCGAACCCTAACCCTAACCCTTCCCCGAAGCCTGACCCTCACCCGTCCCCTAATCCTAACCCGTACGCTAACACTAACCCGCGCCCTCACACGTACGCTCACCCTAAAGCGTTGTCGTACCCTCACCTGGACCCTAAACCCTCCCCGTCCCCTAACACTAACCCTAGCCCGAACCCTAACCCTAACCCTTCCCCGAAGCCTGACCCTCACCCGTCCCCTAATCCTAACACGTACGCTAACACTAAACCGCGCCCTCACACGTACGCTCCCCCTAAAGCGTTGTCGTACCCTCACCTGGACCCTAAACCCTCCCCGTCCACTAACCCTAACCCTAGCCCGAACCCTAACCCTAACCCTTCCCCGAAGCCTGACCCTCACCCGTCCCCTAATCCTAACCCGTACGCTAACACTAACCCGCGCCCTCAAACGTACGCTCCCCCTAAAGCGTTGTCGTACCCTCACTTGGACCCTAAACCCTCCCCGTCCCCTAACCCTAACCCTAGCCCGTACCCTAACCCTAACCCTTCCCCGAAGCCTGATCCTCACCCATCCCCTAAGCCTAAGCCGTACGCTAACAGTAACCCGCGCCCTCACACGTACGCTCCCCCTAAAGCGTTGTCGTACCCTCACCTGGACCCTAAACCCTCCCCGTTCCCTAATCCTAACCCTAGCCCGAACCCTAACCCTAACACTTCCCCGAAGGCTGACCCTCACCCGTACCCTAATCCTAAGCCGTACGCTAAAACTAACCCGCGCCCTCACACGTACGCTCACCCTAAAGCGTTGTCGTACCCTGACCTGGACCCTAAACCCTCCCCGTCCACTAACTCTAACCCTAAACCTTCCCCGAAGCCTGACCCTCACCCGTCCCCTAATCCTAAACCGTACGCTAACACTAACCCGCGCCCTCACACGTACGCTCACCCTAAAGCGTTGTCGTACGCTCACCTGGACCCTAAACCCTCCCCGTCCCCTAACACTAACCCTAGCCCGAACCCTAACCCTAACCCTTCCCCGAAGCCTGACCCTCACCCGTCCCCTAATCCTAACACGTACGCTAACACTAAACCGTGCCCTCACACGTATGCTCCCCCTAAAGCGTTGTCGTACCCTCACCTGGACCCTAAACCCTCCCCGTCCACTAACCCTAACCCTAGCCCGAACCCTAACCCTAACCCTTCCCCGAAGCCTGACCCTCACCCGTCCCCTAATCCTAACCCGTACGCTAACACTAACCCGTGCCCTCACACGTACGCTCCCCCTAAAGCGTTGTCGTACCCTCACCTGGACCGTAAACCGTCCCCGTCCCCTAACCCTAACCCTAGCCCGAACCCTAACCCTAACCCTTCCCCGAAGCCTGACACTCACCCGTCCCCTAATCCTAACCCGTACGCTAACACTAACCCGCGCCCTCACACGTACGCTCCCCCTAAAGCGTTGTCGTACCCTCACCTGGACCCTAAACCGTCTCCGTCCCCTAACCCTAACCCTAGCCCAAACCCTAACCCTAACCCTTCCCCGATGCCTGACCCTCACCCGTCCCCTAATCCTAACCCGTACGCTAACACTAACCCGCGCCCTCACACGTACGCTCCCCCTAAAGCGTTGTCGTACCCTCACCTGGACCCTAAACCCTCCCCGTCCCCTAATCCTAACCCTAGCCCGAACCCTAACCCTAACCCTTCCCCGAAGCCTGACCCTCACCCGTCCCCTAATCCTAACCCGTACGCTAACACTAACCCGCGCCCTCACACGTACGCTCACCCTAAAGCGTTGTCGTACCCTCACCTGGACCCTAAACCCTCCCCGTCCCCTAACACTAACCCTAGCCCGAACCCTAACCCTAACCCTTCCCCGAAGCCTGACCCTCACCCGTCCCCTAATCCTAACACGTACGCTAACACTAAACCGCGCCCTCACACGTACGCTCCCCCTAAAGCGTTGTCGTACCCTCACCTGGACCCTAAACCCTCCCCGTCCACTAACCCTAACCCTAGCCCGAACCCTAACCCTAACCCTTCCCCGAAGCCTGACCCTCACCCGTCCCCTAATCCTAACCCGTACGCTAACACTAACCCGCGCCCTCAAACGTACGCTCCCCCTAAAGCGTTGTCGTACCCTCACTTGGACCCTACACCCTCCCCGTCCCCTAACCCTAACCCTAGCCCGTACCCTAACCCTAACCCTTCCCCGAAGCCTGATCCTCACCCATCCCCTAAGCCTAAGCCGTACGCTAACAGTAACCCGCGCCCTCACACGTACGCTCCCCCTAAAGCGTTGTCGTACCCTCACCTGGACCCTAAACCCTCCCCGTTCCCTAATCCTAACCCTAGCCCGAACCCTAACCCTAACACTTCCCCGAAGGCTGACCCTCACCCGTACCCTAATCCTAAGCCGTACGCTAAAACTAACCCGCGCCCTCACACGTACGCTCACCCTAAAGCGTTGTCGTACCCTCACCTGGACCCTAAACCCTCCCCGTCCACTAACTCTAACCCTAAACCTTCCCCGAAGCCTGACCCTCACCCGTCCCCTAATCCTAAACCGTACGCTAACACTAACCCGCGCCCTCACACGTACGCTCACCCTAAAGCGTTGTCGTACGCTCACCTGGACCCTAAACCCTCCCCGTCCCCTAACACTAACCCTAGCCCGAACCCTAACCCTAACCCTTCCCCGAAGCCTGACCCTCACCCGTCCCCTAATCCTAACACGTACGCTAACACTAAACCGTGCCCTCACACGTATGCTCCCCCTAAAGCGTTGTCGTACCCTCACCTGGACCCTAAACCCTCCCCGTCCACTAACCCTAACCCTAGCCCGAACCCTAACCCTAACCCTTCCCCGAAGCCTGACCCTCACCCGTCCCCTAATCCTAACCCGTACGCTAACACTAACCCGCGCCCTCAAACGTACGCTCCCCCTAAAGCGTTGTCGTACCCTCACTTGGACCCTAAACCCTCCCCGTCCCCTAACCCTAACCCTAGCCCGTACCCTAACCCTAACCCTTCCCCGAAGCCTGACCCTCACCCATCCCCTAAGCCTAAGCCGTACGCTAACAGTAACCCGCGCCCTCACACGTACGCTCCCCCTAAAGCGTTGTCGTACCCTCACCTGGACCCTAAACCCTCCCCGTTCCCTAATCCTAACCCTAGCCCGAACCCTAACCCTAACACTTCCCCGAAGGCTGACCCTCACCCGTACCCTAATCCTAAGCCGTACGCTAAAACTAACCCGCGCCCTCACACGTACGCTCACCCTAAAGCGTTGTCGTACACTCACCTGGACCCTAAACCCTCCCCGTCCCCTAACTCTAACCCTAGCCCGAACCCTAACCCTAACCCTTCCCCGAAGCCTGACCCTCACCCGTCCCCTAATCCTAACCCGTACGCTAACACTAACCCGCGCCCTCACACGTACCCTCCCCGTAAAGCGTTATCGTACCCTCACCTGGACCCTAAACCGTCCCCGTCCCCTAACCCTAACCCTAGCCCGAACCCTAACCCTAACCCTTCCCCGAAGCCTGACCCTCACCCGTCCCCTAATCCTAACCCGTACGCTAACACTAACCCTCGCCCTCACACGTACGCTCCCCCTAAAGCGTTGTCGTACCCTAACCTGGACCCTAAGCCGTCCCCATCCCCTAACCCTAACCCTAGCCCGAACCCTAACCCTAACCCTTCCCCGAAGCCTGACCCTCACCTCTCCCCTAATCCTAACCCGTACGCTAACACTAACCCGCGCCCTCACTCGTACCCTCCCCCTAAAGCGTTGTTGTAGCCTCACCTGGACCCTAAACCGTCCTCGTCCCCTAACCCTAACCCTAGCCAGAACCCTAACCCTAACCCTTCCCCGAAGCCTGACCCTCACCCGTCCCCTAATCCTAAACCGTACGCTAACACTAACCCGCGCCCTCACACGTACGCTCACCCTAAAGCGTTGTCGTACCCTCACCTGGACCCTAAACCCTCCCCGTCCCCTAACACTAACCCTAGCCCGAACCCTAACCCTAACCCTTCCCCGAAGCCTGACCCTCACCCGTCCCCTAATCCTAACCCGTACGCTAACACTAACCCGCGCCCTCACACGTACCCTCCCCGTAAAGCGTTATCGTACCCTCACCTGGACCCTAAACCGTCCCCGTCCCCTAACCCTAACCCTAGCCCGAACCCTAACCCTAACCCTTCCCCGAAGCCTGACCCTCACCCGTCCCTTAATCCTAACCCGTACGCTAAAACTAACCCTCGCCCTCACACGTACGCTCCCCCTAAAGCGTTGTCGTACCCTAACCTGGACCCTAAGCCGTCCCCATCCCCTAACCCTAACCCTAGCCCGAACCCTAACCCTAACACTTCCCCGAAGCCTGACCCTCACACGTCCCCTAATCCTAACACGTACTCTCACACTAACCCGCGCCCTCACTCATACGCTCCCCCTAAAGCGTTGTCGTATCCTCACCTGGAACGTAAAGCCTCCCCGTCCCCTAACCCTAACCCTAGCCCGAACCCTAACCCTAACCCTTCCCCGAAGCCTGACCCTCACCCGTCCCCTAATCCTAACCCGTACGCTAACACTAACCAGCGCCCTCACACGTACGCTCCCCCTAAAGCATTGTCGTACCCTCACCTGGACACTAAACCCTCCCCGTCCCCTAACCCTAACCCTAGCCCGAACCCTAACCCTAACACTTCCCCGAAGCCTGACCCTCACCCGTCCCCTAGTCCTAACCCGTACGCTAACAGTAACACGCGCCCTCACACGTACGCTCACCCTAAAGCGTTGTCGTACCCTCACCTGGACCCTAAACCCTCCCCGTCCCCATCCCCTAACCCTAGCCCGAACCCTAACCCTAACCCTTCCCCGAAGCCTGACCCTCACCCGTCCCCTAATCCTAACCCGTACGCTAACACTAACCCGCGCCCTCACACATACGCTCCCCCTAAAGCGTTGTCGTACCCTCACCTGGACCCTAAACCGTCCCCGTCCCCTAACCCTAACCCTAGCCCGAACTCTAACCCTAACACTTCCCCGAAGCCTGACCCTCACCCGTCCCCTAATCCTAACCCGTACGCTAACACTAACCCGCGCCCTCACACGTACGCTCCCCCTAAAGCGTTGTCGTACCCTCACCTGGACCCTAAACCGTCTCCGTCCCCTAACCCTAACCCTAGCCCAAACCCTAACCCTAACCCTTCCCCGATGCCTGACCCTCACCCGTCCCCTAATCCTAACCCGTACGCTAACACTAACCCGCGCCCTCACACGTACGCTCCCCCTAAAGCGTTGTCGTACCCTCACCTGGACCCTAAACCCTCCCCGTCCCCTAATCCTAACCCTAGCCCGAACCCTAACCCTAACCCTTCCCCGAAGCCTGACCCTCACCCGTCCCCTAATCCTAACCCGTACGCTAACACTAACCCGCGCCCTCACACGTACGCTCACCCTATAGCGTTGTCGTACCCTGACCTGGACCCTAAACCCTCCCCGTCCACTAACTCTAACCCTAACCCTTCCCCGAAGCCTGACCCTCACCCGTCCCCTAATCCTAACCCGTACGCTAACACTAACCCGCGCCCTCACACATACGCTCCCCCTAAAGCGTTGTCGTACCCTCACCTGGACCCTAAACCGTCCCCGTCCCCTAACCCTAAGCCTAGCCCGAACTCTAACCCTAACCCTTCCCCGAAGCCTGACCCTCACCCGTCCCCTAATCCTAACCCGTACGCTAACACTAACCCGCGCCCTCACACGTACGCTCCCCCTAAAGCGTTGTCGTACCCTCACCTGGACCCTAAACCGTCTCCGTCCCCTAACCCTAACCCTAGCCCAAACCCTAACCCTAACCCTTCCCCGATGCCTGACCCTCACCCGTCCCCTAATCCTAACCCGTACGCTAACACTAACCCGCGCCCTCACACGTACGCTCCCCCTAAAGCGTTGTCGTACCCTCACCTGGACCCTAAACCCTCCCCGTCCCCTAATCCTAACCCTAGCCCGAACCCTAACCCTAACCCTTCCCCGAAGCCTGACCCTCACCCGTCCCCTAATCCTAACCCGTACGCTAACACTAACCCGCGCCCTCACACGTACGCTCACCCTATAGCGTTGTCGTACCCTGACCTGGACCCTAAACCCTCCCCGTCCACTAACTCTAACCCTAACCCTTCCCCGAAGCCTGACCCTCACCCGTCCCCTAATCCTAACCCGTACGCTAACACTAACCCGCGCCCTCACACGTACGCTCCCCCTAAAGCGTTGTCGTACCCTCACCTGGACCCTAAACCGTCTCCATCCCCTAACCCTAAACCTAGCCCAAACCCTAACCCTAACCCTTCCCCGATGCCTGACCCTCACCCGTCCCCTAATCCTAACCCGTACGCTAACACTAACCCGCGCCCTCACACGTACGCTCCCCCTAAAGCGTTGTCGTACCCTCACCTGGACCCTAAACCCTCCCCGTCCCCTAATCCTAACCCTAGCCCGAACCCTAACCCTAACCCTTCCCCGAAGCCTGACCCTCACCCGTCCCCTAATCCTAACCCGTACGCTAACACTAACCCGCGCCCTCACACGTACGCTCACCCTAAAGCGTTGTCGTACCCTGACCTGGACACTAAACCCTCCCCGTCCACTAACTCTAACCCTAACCCTTCCCCGAAGCCTGACCCTCACCCGTCCCCTAATCCTAAACCGTACGCTAACACTAACCCGCGCCCTCACACGTACGCTCACCCTAAAGCGTTGTCGTACCCTCACCTGGACCCTAAACCCTCCCCGTCCCCTAACACTAACCCTAGCCCGAACCCTAACCCTAACCCTTCCCCGAAGCCTGACCCTCACCCGTCCCCTAATCCTAACCCGTACGCTAACACTAACCCGCGCCCTCACACGTACCCTCCCCGTAAAGCGTTATCGTACCCTCACCTGGACCCTAAACCGTCCCCGTCCCCTAACCCTAACCCTAGCCCGAACCCTAACCCTAACCCTTCCCCGAAGCCTGACCCTCACCCGTCCCTTGATCCTAACCCGTACGCTAACACTAACCCTCGCCCTCACACGTACGCTCCCCCTAAAGCGTTGTCGTACCCTAACCTGGACCCTAAGCCGTCCCCATCCCCTAACCCTAACCCTAGCCCGAACCCTAACCCTAACACTTCCCCGAAGCCTGACCCTCACACGTCCCCTAATCCTAACACGTACTCTCACACTAACCCGCGCCCTCACTCATACGCTCCCCCTAAAGCGTTTTCGTATCCTCACCTGGAACGTAAACCCTCCCCGTCCCCTAACCCTAACCCTAGCCCGAACCCTAACCCTAACCCTTCCCCGAAGCCTGACCCTCACCCGTCCCCTAATCCTAACCCGTACGCTAACACTAACCCACGCCCTCACACGTACGCTCCCCCTAAAGCATTGTCGTACCCTCACCTGGACACTAAACCCTCCCCGTCCCCTAACCCTAACCCTAGCCCGAACCCTAACCCTAACACTTCCCCGAAGCCTGACCCTCACCCGTCCCCTAGTCCTAACCCGTACGCTAACAGTAACACGCGCCCTCACACGTACGCTCACCCTAAAGCGTTGTCGTACCCTCACCTGGACCCTAAACCCTCCCCGTCCCCGTCCCCTAACCCTAGCCCGAACCCTAACCCTAACCCTTCCCCGAAGCCTGACCCTCACCCGTCCCCTAATCCTAACCCGTACGCTAACACTAACCCGCGCCCTCACACATACGCTCCCCCTAAAGCGTTGTCGTACCCTCACCTGGACCCTAAACCGTCCCCGTCCCCTAACCCTAACCCTAGCCCGAACTCTAACCCTAACCCTTCCCCGAAGCCTGACCCTCACCCGTCCCCTAATCCTAACCCGTACGCTAACACTAACCCGCGCCCTCACACGTACGCTCCCCCTAAAGCGTTGTCGTACCCTCACCTGGACCCTAAACCGTCTCCGTCCCCTAACCCTAACCCTAGCCCAAACCCTAACCCTAACCCTTCCCCGATGCCTGACCCTCACCCGTCCCCTAATCCTAACCCGTACGCTAACACTAACCCGCGCCCTCACACGTACGCTCCCCCTAAAGCGTTGTCGTACCCTGACCTGGACCCTAAACCCTCCCCGTCCCCTAATCCTAACCCTAGCCCGAACCCTAACCCTAACCCTTCCCCGAAGCCTGACCCTCACCCGTCCCCTAATCCTAACCCGTACGCTAACACTAACCCGCGCCCTCACACGTACGCTCACCCTAAAGCGTTGAAGTACCCTGACCTGGACCCTAAACCCTCCCCGTCCACTAACTCTAACCCTAAACCTTCCCCGAAGCCTGACCCTCACCCGTCCCCTAATCCTAAACCGTACGCTAACACTAACCCGCGCCCTCACACGTACGCTCACCCTAAAGCGTTGTCGTACCCTCACCTGGACCCTAAACCCTCCCCGTCCCCTAACACTAACCCTAGCCCGAACCCTAACCCTAACCCTTCCCCGAAGCCTGACCCTCACCCGTCCCCTAATCCTAACACGTACGCTAACACTAAACCGCGCCCTCACACGTACGCTCCCCCTAAAGCGTTGTCGTACCCTCACCTGGACCCTAAACCCTCCCCGTCCACTAACCCTAACCCTAGCCCGAACCCTAACCCTAACCCTTCCCCGAAGCCTGACCCTCACCCGTCCCCTAATCCTAACCCGTACGCTAACACTAACCCGCGCCCTCAAACGTACGCTCCCCCTAAAGCGTTGTCGTACCCTCACTTGGACCCTAAACCCTCCCCGTCCCCTAACCCTAACCCTAGCCCGTACCCTAACCCTAACCCTTCCCCGAAGCCTGACCCTCACCCATCCCCTAAGCCTAAGCCGTACGCTAACAGTAACCCGCGCCCTCACACGTACGCTCCCCCTAAAGCGTTGTCGTACCCTCACCTGGACCCTTAACCCTCCCCGTTCCCTAATCCTAACCCTAGCCCGAACCCTAACCCTAACACTTCCCCGAAGGCTGACCCTCACCCGTACCCTAATCCTAAGCCGTACGCTAAAACTAACCCGCGCCCTCACACGTACGCTCACCCTAAAGCGTTGTCGTACACTCACCTGGACCCTAAACCCTCCCCGTCCCCTAACTCTAACCCTAGCCCGAACCCTAACCCTAACCCTTCCCCGAAGCCTGACCCTCACCCGTCCCCTAATCCTAACCCGTACGCTAACACTAACCCGCGCCCTCACACGTACCCTCCCCGTAAAGCGTTATCGTACCCTCACCTGGACCCTAAACCGTCCCCGTCCCCTAACCCTAACCCTAGCCCGAACCCTAACCCTAACCCTTCCCCGAAGCCTGACCCTCACCCGTCCCCTAATCCTAACCCGTACGCTAACACTAACCCTCGCCCTCACACGTACGCTCCCCCTAAAGCGTTGTCGTACCCTAACCTGGACCCTAAGCCGTCCCCATCCCCTAACCCTAACCCTAGCCCGAACCCTAACCCTAACCCTTCCCCGAAGCCTGACCCTCACCCCTCCCCTAATCCTAACCCGTACGCTAACACTAACCCGCGCCCTCACTCGTACCCTCCCCCTAAAGCGTTGTTGTAGCCTCACCTGGACCCTAAACCGTCCTCGTCCCCTAACCCTAACCCTAGCCAGAACCCTAACCCTAACCCTTCCCCGAAGCCTGACCCTCACCCGTCCCCTAATCCTAACCCGTACGCTAACACTAACCCGCGCCCTCACACGTACGCTCCCCCTAAAGCGTTGTCGTACCCTCACCTGGACCCTAAACCGTCTCCATCCCCTAACCCTAACCCTAGCCCAAACCCTAACCCTAACCCTTCCCCGATACCTGACCCTCACCCGTCCCCTAATCCTAACCCGTACGCTAACACTAACCCGCGCCCTCACACGTACGCTCCCCCTAAAGCGTTGTCGTACCCTCACCTGGACCCTAAACCCTCCCCGTCCCCTAATCCTAACCCTAGCCCGAACCCTAACCCTAACCCTTCCCCGAAGCCTGACCCTCACCCGTCCCCTAATCCTAACCCGTACGCTAACACTAACCCGCGCCCTCACACGTACGCTCACCCTAAAGCGTTGTCGTACCCTGACCTGGACACTAAACCCTCCCCGTCCACTAACTCTAACCCTAACCCTTCCCCGAAGCCTGACCCTCACCCGTCCCCTAATCCTAAACCGAACGCTAACACTAACCCGCGCCCTCACACGTACGCTCACCCTAAAGCGTTGTCGTACCCTCACCTGGACCCTAAACCCTCCCCGTCCCCTAACACTAACCCTAGCCCGAACCCTAACCCTAACCCTTCCCCGAAGCCTGACCCTCACCCGTCCCCTAATCCTAACCCGTACGCTAACACTAACCCGCGCCCTCACACGTACCCTCCCCGTAAAGCGTTATCGTACCCTCACCTGGACCCTAAACCGTCCCCGTCCCCTAACCCTAACCCTAGCCCGAACCCTAACCCTAACCCTTCCCCGAAGCCTGACCCTCACCCGTCCCTTGATCCTAACCCGTACGCTAACACTAACCCTCGCCCTCACACGTACGCTCCCCCTAAAGCGTTGTCGTACCCTAACCTGGACCCTAAGCCGTCCCCATCCCCTAACCCTAACCCTAGCCCGAACCCTAACCCTAACACTTCCCCGAAGCCTGACCCTCACACGTCCCCTAATCCTAACACGTACTCTCACAATAACCCGCGCCCTCACTCGTACGCTCCCCCTAAAGCGTTGTCGTATCCTCACCTGGAACGTAAACCCTCCCCGTCCCCTACCCTAACCCTAGCCCGAACCCTAACCCTAACCCTTCCCCGAAGCCTGACCCTCACCCGTCCCCTAATCCTAACCCGTACGCTAACACTAACCCGCGCCCTCACACGTACGCTCCCCCTAAAGCATTGTCGTACCCTCACCTGGACACTAAACCCTCCCCGTCCCCTAACCCTAACCCTAGCCCGAACCCTAACCCTAACACTTCCCCGAAGCCTGACCCTCACCCGTCCCCTAGTCCTAACCCGTACGCTAACAGTAACACACGCCCTCACACGTATGCTCACCCTAAAGCGTTGTCGTACCCTCACCTGGACCCTAAACCCTCCCCGTCCCCGTCCCCTAACCCTAGCCCGAACCCTAACCCTAACCCTTCCCCGAAGCCTGACCCTCACCCGTCCCCTAATCCTAACCCGTACGCTAACACTAACCCGCGCCCTCACACATACGCTCCCCCTAAAGCGTTGTCGTACCCTCACCTGGACCCTAAACCGTCCCCGTCTCCTAACCCTAACCCTAGCCCGAACTCTAACCCTAAACCTTCCCCGAAGCCTGACCCTCACCCGTCCCCTAATCCTAACCCGTACGCTAACACTAACCCGCGCCCTCACACGTACGCTCCCCCTAAAGCGTTGTCGTACCCTCACCTGGACCCTAAACCGTCTCCGTCCCCTAACCCTAACCCTAGCCCAAACCCTAACCCTAACCCTTCCCCGATGCCTGACCCTCACCCGTCCCCTAATCCTAACCCGTACGCTAACACTAACCCGCGCCCTCACACGTACGCTCCCCCTAAAGCGTTGTCGTACCCTGACCTGGACCCTAAACCCTCCCCGTCCCCTAATCCTAACCCTAGCCCGAACCCTAACCCTAACCCTTCCCCGAAGCCTGACCCTCACCCGTCCCCTAATCCTAACCCGTACGCTAACACTAACCCGCGCCCTCACACGTACGCTCACCCTAAAGCGTTGAAGTACCCTGACCTGGACCCTCAACCCTCCCCGTCCACTAACTCTAACCCTAAACCTTCCCCGAAGCCTGACCCTCACCCGTCCCCTAATCCTAAACCGTACGCTAACACTAACCCGCGCCCTCACACGTACGCTCACCCTAAAGCGTTGTCGTACCCTCACCTGGACCCTAAACCCTCCCCGTCCCCTAACACTAACCCTAGCCCGAACCCTAACCCTAACCCTTCCCCGAATCCTGACCCTCACCCGTCCCCTAATCCTAACACGTACGCTAACACTAAACCGCGCCCTCACACGTACGCTCCCCCTAAAGCGTTGTCGTACCCTCACCTGGACCCTAAACCCTCCCCGTCCACTAACCCTAACCCTAGCCCGAACCCTAACCCTAAACCTTCCCCGAAGCCTGACCCTCACCCGTCCCCTAATCCTAACCCGTACGCTAACACTAACCCGCGCCCTCAAACGTACGCTCCCCCTAAAGCGTTGTCGTACCCTCACTTGGACCCTAAACCCTCCACGTCCCCTAACCCTAACCCTAGCCCGTACCCTAACCCTAACCCTTCCCCGAAGCCTGACCCTCACCCATCCCCTAAGCCTAAGCCGTACGCTAACAGTAACCCGCGCCCTCACACGTACGCTCCCCCTAAAGCGTTGTCGTACCCTCACCTGGACCCTAAATCCTCCCCGTTCCCTAATCCTAACCCTAGCCCGAACCCTAACCCTAACACTTCCTCGAAGGCTGACCCTCACCCGTACCCTAATCCTAAGCCGTACGCTAAAACTAACCCGCGCCCTCACACGTACGCTCACCCTAAAGCGTTGTCGTACACTCACCTGGACCGTAAACCCTCCCCGTCCCCTAACTCTAACCCTAGCCCGAACCCTAACCCTAACCCTTCCCCGAAGCCTGACCCTCACCCGTCCCCTAATCCTAACCCGTACGCTAACACTAACCCGCGCCCTCACACGTACCCTCCCCGTAAAGCGTTATCGTACCCTCACCTGGACCCTAAACCGTCACCGTCCCCTAACCCTAGCCCGAACCCTAACCCTAACCCTTCCCCGAAGCCTGACCCTCACCCGTCCCCTAATCCTAACCCGTACGCTAACACTAACCCTCGCCCTCACACGTACGCTCCCCCTAAAGCGTTGCCGTACCCTAACCTGGACCCTAAGCCGTCCCCATCCCCTAACCCTAACCCTAGCCCGAACCCTAACCCTAACCCTTCCCCGAAGCCTGACCCTCACCCCTCCCCTAATCCTAACCCGTACGCTAACACTAACCCGCGCCCTCACTCGTACCCTCCCCCTAAAGCGTTGTTGTAGCCTCACCTGGACCCTAAACCGTCCTCGTCCCCTAACCCTAACCCTAGCCAGAACCCTAACCCTAACCCTTCCCCGAAGCCTGACCCTCACCCGTCCCCTAATCCTAACCCGTACGCTAACACTAACCCGCGCCCTCACACGTACGCTCCCCCTAAAGCGTTGTCGTACCCTCACCTGGACCCTAAACCGTCTCCATCCCCTAACCCTAACCCTAGCCCAAACCCTAACCCTAACCCTTCCCCGATACCTGACCCTCACCCGTCCCCTAATCCTAACCCGTACGCTAACACTAACCCGCGCCCTCACACGTACGCTCCCCCTAAAGCGTTGTCGTACCCTCACCTGGACCCTAAACCCTCCCCGTCCCCTAATCCTAACCCTAGCCCGAACCCTAACCCTAACCCTTCCCCGAAGCCTGACCCTCACCCGTCCCCTAATCCTAACCCGTACGCTAACACTAACCCGCGCCCTCACACGTACGCTCACCCTAAAGCGTTGTCGTACCCTGACCTGGACACTAAACCCTCCCCGTCCACTAACTCTAACCCTAACCCTTCCCCGAAGCCTGACCCTCACCCGTCCCCTAATCCTAAACCGAACGCTAACACTAACCCGCGCCCTCACACGTACGCTCACCCTAAAGCGTTGTCGTACCCTCACCTGGACCCTAAACCCTCCCCGTCCCCTAACACTAACCCTAGCCCGAACCCTAACCCTAACCCTTCCCCGAAGCCTGACCCTCACCCGTCCCCTAATCCTAACCCGTACGCTAACACTAACCCGCGCCCTCACACGTACCCTCCCCGTAAAGCGTTATCGTACCCTCACCTGGACCCTAAACCGTCCCCGTCCCCTAACCCTAACCCTAGCCCGAACCCTAACCCTAACCCTTCCCCGAAGCCTGACCCTCACCCGTCCCTTGATCCTAACCCGTACGCTAACACTAACCCTCGCCCTCACACGTACGCTCCCCCTAAAGCGTTGTCGTACCCTAACCTGGACCCTAAGCCGTCCCCATCCCCTAACCCTAACCCTAGCCCGAACCCTAACCCTAACACTTCCCCGAAGCCTGACCCTCACACGTCCCCTAATCCTAACACGTACTCTCACAATAACCCGCGCCCTCACTCGTACGCTCCCCCTAAAGCGTTGTCGTATCCTCACCTGGAACGTAAACCCTCCCCGTCCCCTACCCTAACCCTAGCCCGAACCCTAACCCTAACCCTTCCCCGAAGCCTGACCCTCACCCGTCCCCTAATCCTAACCCGTACGCTAACACTAACCCGCGCCCTCACACGTACGCTCCCCCTAAAGCATTGTCGTACCCTCACCTGGACACTAAACCCTCCCCGTCCCCTAACCCTAACCCTAGCCCGAACCCTAACCCTAACACTTCCCCGAAGCCTGACCCTCACCCGTCCCCTAGTCCTAACCCGTACGCTAACAGTAACACACGCCCTCACACGTATGCTCACCCTAAAGCGTTGTCGTACCCTCACCTGGACCCTAAACCCTCCCCGTCCCCGTCCCCTAACCCTAGCCCGAACCCTAACCCTAACCCTTCCCCGAAGCCTGACCCTCACCCGTCCCCTAATCCTAACCCGTACGCTAACACTAACCCGCGCCCTCACACATACGCTCCCCCTAAAGCGTTGTCGTACCCTCACCTGGACCCTAAACCGTCCCCGTCTCCTAACCCTAACCCTAGCCCGAACTCTAACCCTAAACCTTCCCCGAAGCCTGACCCTCACCCGTCCCCTAATCCTAACCCGTACGCTAACACTAACCCGCGCCCTCACACGTACGCTCCCCCTAAAGCGTTGTCGTACCCTCACCTGGACCCTAAACCGTCTCCGTCCCCTAACCCTAACCCTAGCCCAAACCCTAACCCTAACCCTTCCCCGATGCCTGACCCTCACCCGTCCCCTAATCCTAACCCGTACGCTAACACTAACCCGCGCCCTCACACGTACGCTCCCCCTAAAGCGTTGTCGTACCCTGACCTGGACCCTAAACCCTCCCCGTCCCCTAATCCTAACCCTAGCCCGAACCCTAACCCTAACCCTTCCCCGAAGCCTGACCCTCACCCGTCCCCTAATCCTAACCCGTACGCTAACACTAACCCGCGCCCTCACACGTACGCTCCCCCTAAAGCGTTGTCGTACCCTCACTTGGACCCTAAACCCTCCACGTCCCCTAACCCTAACCCTAGCCCGTACCCTAACCCTAACCCTTCCCCGAAGCCTGACCCTCACCCATCCCCTAAGCCTAAGCCGTACGCTAACAGTAACCCGCGCCCTCACACGTACGCTCCCCCTAAAGCGTTGTCGTACCCTCACCTGGACCCTAAATCCTCCCCGTTCCCTAATCCTAACCCTAGCCCGAACCCTAACCCTAACACTTCCTCGAAGGCTGACCCTCACCCGTACCCTAATCCTAAGCCGTACGCTAAAACTAACCCGCGCCCTCACACGTACGCTCACCCTAAAGCGTTGTCGTACACTCACCTGGACCGTAAACCCTCCCCGTCCCCTAACTCTAACCCTAGCCCGAACCCTAACCCTAACCCTTCCCCGAAGCCTGACCCTCACCCGTCCCCTAATCCTAACCCGTACGCTAACACTAACCCGCGCCCTCACACGTACCCTCCCCGTAAAGCGTTATCGTACCCTCACCTGGACCCTAAACCGTCACCGTCCCCTAACCCTAGCCCGAACCCTAACCCTAACCCTTCCCCGAAGCCTGACCCTCACCCGTCCCCTAATCCTAACCCGTACGCTAACACTAACCCTCGCCCTCACACGTACGCTCCCCCTAAAGCGTTGCCGTACCCTAACCTGGACCCTAAGCCGTCCCCATCCCCTAACCCTAACCCTAGCCTGAACCCTAACCCTAACCCTTCCCCGAAGCCTGACCCTCACCCCTCCCCTAATCCTAACCCGTACGCTAACACTAACCCGCGCCCTCACTCGTACCCTCCCCCTAAAGCGTTGTCGTAGCCTCACCTGGACCCTAAACCGTCCTCGTCCCCTAACCCTAACCCTAGCCAGAACCCTAACCCTAACCCTTCCCCGAAGCCTGACCCTCACCCGTCCCCTAATCCTAACCCGTACGCTAACACTAACCCGCGCCCTCACACGTACGCTCCCCCTAAAGCGTTGTCGTACCCTCACCTGGACCCTAAACCGTCCCCGTCCCCTAACCCTAACCCTAGCCCGAACCCTAACCCTAACCCTTCCCCGAAGCCTGACACTCACCCGTCCCCTAATCCTAACCCGTACGCTAACACTAACCCGCGCCCTCACACGTACGCTCCCCCTAAAGCGTTGTCGTACCCTCACCTGGACCCTAAACCGTCTCCATCCCCTAACCCTAACCCTAGCCCAAACCCTAACCCTAACCCTTCCCCGATGCCTGACCCTCACCCGTCCCCTAATCCTAACCCGTACGCTAACACTAACCCACGCCCTCACACGTACGCTCCCCCTAAAGCGTTGTCGTACCCTCACCTGGACCCTAAACCCTCCCCGTCCCCTATTCCTAACCCTAGCCCGAACCCTAACCCTAACCCTTCTCCGAAGCCTGACCCTCACCCGTCCCCTAATCCTAACCCGTACGCTAACACTAACCCGCGCCCTCACACGTACGCTCACCCTAAAGCGTTGTCATACCCTGACCTGGACACTAAACCCTCCCCGTCCACTAACTCTAACCCTAACCCTTCCCCGAAGCCTGACCCTCACCCGTCCCCTAATCCTAAACCGTACGCTAACACTAACCCGCGCCCTCACACGTACGCTCACCCTAAAGCGTTGTCGTACCCTCACCTGGACCCTAAACCCTCCCCGTCCCCTAACACTAACCCTAGCCCGAACCCTAACCCTAACCGTTCCCCGAAGCCTGACCCTCACCCGTCCCCTAATCCTAACCCGTACGCTAACACTAACCCTCGCCCTCACACGTACGCTCCCCCTAAAGCGTTGTCGTACCCTAACCTGGACCCTAAGCCGTCCCCATCCCCTAACCCTAACCCTAGCCCGAACCCTAACCCTAACACTTCCCCGAAGCCTGACCCTCACACGTCCCCTAATCCTAACACGTACTCTCACACTAACCCGCGCCCTCACTCGTACGCTCCCCCTAAAGCGTTGTCGTATCCTCACCTGGAACCTAAACCCTCCCCGTCCCCTAACCCTAACCCTAGCCCGAACCCTAACCCTAACCCTTCCCCGAAGCCTGACCCTCACCCGTCCCCTAATCCTAACCCGTACGCTAACACTAACCCGCGCCCTCACACGTACGCTCCCCCTAAAGCATTGTCGTACCCTCACCTGGACACTAAACCCTCCCCGTCCCCTAACCCTAACCCTAGCCCGAACCCTAACCCTAACACTTCCCCGAAGCCTGACCCTCACCCGTCCCCTAGTCCTAACCCGTACGCTAACAGTAACACGCGCCCTCACACGTACGCTCACCCTAAAGCGTTGTCGTACCCTCACCTGGACCCTAAACCCTCCCCGTCCCCGTCCCCTAACCCTAGCCCGAACCCTAACCCTAACCCTTCCCCGAAGCCTGACCCTCACCCGTCCCCTAATCCTAACCCGTACGCTAACACTAACCTGCGCCCTCACACATACGCTCCCCCTAAAGCGTTGTCGTACCCTCACCTGGACCCTAAACCGTCCCCGTCCCCTAACCCTAACCCTAGCCCGAACTCTAACCCTAACCCTTCCCCGAAGCCTGACCCTCACCCGTCCCCTAATCCTAACCCGTACGCTAACACTAACCCGCGCCCTCACACGTACGCTCCCCCTAAAGCGTTGTCGTACCCTCACTTGGACCCTAAACCCTCCCCGTCCCCTAACCCTAACCCTAGCCCGAACCCAAACCCTAACCCTTCCCCGAAGCCTGACCCTCACCCGTCCCCTAATCCTAACCCGTACGCTAACACTAACCCGCGCCCTCACACGTACGCTCCCCCAATTCGTTGTCGTACCCTTACTTGTACCCTAAGCCGTCCTCGTCCCCTAATCCTAACCCTAGCCCGAACCCTAACCCTAACCCTTCCCCGAAGCCTGACCCTCACCCGTCCCCAAATCCTAACCCGTACGCTAACACTAACCCGCTCCCTCACACGTACGCTCCCCCTAAAGCGTTGTCGTACCCTCACCTGGACTCTAAGCTGTCCCCGTCCCCTAACCCTAACCCTATCCCGAACCCTAACCCTAACCCTTCCCCGAAGCCTGACTCTCACCCGTCCCCTAATCCTAACCCGTACGCTAACACTAACCCGCGCCCTCACACGTACGCTCCCCCTAAAGCGTTGTCGTACCCTCACCTGGACCCGAAACCGTCCCCGTCCCCTAACCCTAACCCTAGCCCGAACCCTAACCCTAACGCTTCCCCGAAGCCTGACCCTCACCCGTCCCCTAATCCTAACCCGTACGCTAACACTAACCCGCGCCCTCACACGTACGCTCCCCCTAAAGCGTTGTCGTACCCTCACCTGGACCCTAAACCGTTCCCGTCCCCTAACCCTAACCCTAGCCCGAACCCTAACCCTAACCCTTCCCAGAAGTCTGACCCTCACCCGTCCCCTAATCCTAACCCGTACGCTAACACTAACCCACGCCCTCACACGTACGCTCCCCCTAAATCGTTGTCGTACGCTCACCTGGACCCTAAACCGTCCCCGTTCACTAACCCTAACCCTCGCCCGAACCCTAACCCTAACCCTTCCCCGAAGCCTGACCCTCACCCGTCCCGTAATCCTAACCCGTACGCTAACACTAACCCGCGCCCTCACACGTACGCTCCCCCTAAAGCGTTGTCGTACCCTCACCTGGACCCTAAACCGTCCCCGTCCCCTAACCCTAACCCTAGCCCGAACCCTAACCCTAACCCTTCCCCGAAGCCTGACCCTCACCCGTCCCCTAATCCTAACCCGTTCGCTCACACTAACCCGCGCCCTCACACGTACGCTCCCCCTAAAGCGTTGTCGTACCCTCACCTGGACCCTAAACCCTCCCCGTCCCCTAACCCTAACCCTAGCCCGAACCCTAACCCTAACCGTTCCCCGAAGCCTGACCCTCACCCGTCCCCTAATCCTAACCCGTACGCTCACACTAACCCGTGCCCTCACACGTACGCTCCCCCTAAAGCGTTGTCGTACCCTCACCTGGACCCTAAACCCTCCCCGTCCCGTAAGCCTAACCCTAGCCCGAACCCTAACCCTAACCCTTCCCCGAAGCCTGACCCTCACCCGTCCCCTAATCCTAACCCGTACGCTCACACTAACCCGCGCCCTCACACGTACGCTCCTCCTAAAGCGTTGTCGTACACTCACCTGGACCCTAAACCCTCCCCGTCCTCTAACCCTAACCCTAGCCCGAACCCTAACCCTAACCCTTCCCCGAAGCCTGACCCTCACCCGTCCCCTAATCCTAAGCCGTACGCTAACACTAACCCGCGCCCTCACACGTACGCTCCCCGTAAAGCGTTGTCGTACCCTCACCTAGACCCTAAATCCTCCCCGTTCCCTAATCCTAACCCTAGCCCGAACCCTAACCCTAACACTTCCCCGAAGCCTGACCGTCAACCGTCCCCTAATCCTAACCCGTACGCTAACACTAACCCGCGCCCTCACACGTACGCTCACCCTAAAGCGTTGTCATACCCTCACCTGGACCCTAAACCCTCCCCGTCCACTAACCCTAACCCTAGCCCGAACCCTAACCCTAACCCTTCCCCGAAGCCTGACCCTCACCCGTCCCCTAATCCTAACCCATACGCTAACACTAACCCGCGCCCTCACACGTACGCTCCCCCTAATTCGTTGTCGTACCCTCACCTGGACTCTAAGCTGTCCCCGTCCCCTAACCCTAACCCTAGCCCGAACCCTAACCCTAACCCTTCCCCGAAGCCTGACTCTCACCCATCCCCTAATCCTAACCCGTACGCTAATACTAACCCGCGCCCTCACACGTACCCTCCCCCTAAAACGTTGTCGTACCCTCACCTGGACCCTAAACCGTCCCCGTCCCCTAACCCTAACCCTAGCCCGAACCCTAACCCTAACCCTTCCCCGAAGCCTGACCCTCACCCGTCCCCTAATCCTAACCCGTACGCTAACACTAACCCGCGCCCTCACACGTACGCTCCCCCTAAAGCATTGTCGTACCCTCAGCTGGACCCTAAACCCTCCCCGTCCCCTAACCCTAACCCTAGCCCGAACCCTAACCCTAACCCTTCCTCGAAGCCTGACCCTCACCCGTCCCCTAATCCTAACCCGTACGCTAACACTAACCCGCGCCCTCACACGTACGCTCACCCTAAAGCGTTGTCGTACCCTCACCTGGACCCTAAACCCTCCCCGTCCCCTAACACTAACCCTAGCCCGAACCCTAACCCTAACCCTTCCCCGAAGCCTGACCCTCACCCGTCCCCTAATCCTAACACGTACGCTAACACTAAACCGCGCCCTCACACGTACGCTCCCCCTAAAGCGTTGTCGTACCCTCACCTGGACCCTAAACCCTCCCCGTCCACTAACCCTAACCCTAGCCCGAACCCTAACCCTAACCCTTCCCCGAAGCCTGACCCTCACCCATCCCCTAAGCCTAAGCCGTACGCTAACAGTAACCCACGCCCTCACACGTACGCTCCCCCTAAAGCGTTGTCGTACCCTCACCTGGACCCTAAACCCTCCCCGTTCCCTAATCCTAACCCTAGCCCGAACCCTAACCCTAACACTTCCCCGAAGGCTGACCCTCACCCGTACCCTAATCCTAAGCCGTACGCTAAAACTAACCCGCGCCCTCACACGTACGCTCACCCTAAAGCGTTGTCGTACACTCACCTGGACCCTAAACCCTCCCCGTCCCCTAACTCTAACCCTAGCCCGAACCCTAACCCTAACCCTTCCCCGAAGCCTGACCCTCACCCGTCCCCTAATCCTAACCCGTACGCTAACACTAACCCGCGCCCTCACACGTACCCTCCCCGTAAAGCGTTATCGTACCCTCACCTGGACCCTAAACCGTCCCCGTCCCCTAACCCTAACCCTAGCCCGAACCCTAACCCTAACCCTTCCCCGAAGCCTGACCCTCACCCGTCCCCTAATCCTAACCCGTACGCTAACACTAACCCGCGCCCTCACACATACGCTCCCCCTAAAGCGTTGTCGTACCCTCACCTGGACCCTAAACCGTCCCCGTCCCCTAACCCTAACCCTAGCCCGAACTCTAACCCTAACCCTTCCCCGAAGCCTGACCCTCACCCGTCCCCTAATCCTAACCCGTACGCTAACACTAACCCGCGCCCTCACACGTACGCTCCCCCTAAAGCGTTGTCGTACCCTCACCTGGACCCTAAACCGTCTCCGTCCCCTAACCCTAACCCTAGCCCAAACCCTAACCCTAACCCTTCCCCGATGCCTGACCCTCACCCGTCCCCTAATCCTAACCCGTACGCTAACACTAACCCGCGCCCTCACACGTACGCTCCCCCTAAAGCGTTGTCGTACCCTGACCTGGACCCTAAACCCTCCCCGTCCCCTAATCCTAACCCTAGCCCGAACACTAACCCTAACCCTTCCCCGAAGCCTGACCCTCACCCGTCCCCTAATCCTAACCCGTACGCTAACACTAACCCGTGCCCTCACACGTACGCTCACCCTAAAGCGTTGAAGTACCCTGACCTGGACCCTAAACCCTCCCCGTCCACTAACTCTAACCCTAAACGTTCCCCGAAGCCTGACCCTCACCCGTCCCCTAATCCTAAACCGTACGCTAACACTAACCCGCGCCCTCACACGTACGCTCACCCTAAAGCGTTGTCGTACCCTCACCTGGACCCTAAACCCTCCCCGTCCCCTAACACTAACCCTAGCCCGAACCCTAACCCTAACCCTTCCCCGAAGCCTGACCCTCACCCGTCCCCTAATCCTAACACGTACGCTAACACTAAACCGCGCCCTCACACGTACGCTCCCCCTAAAGCGTTGTCGTACCCTCACCTGGACCCTAAACCCTCCCCGTCCACTAACCCTAACCCTAGCCCGAACCCTAACCCTAACCCTTCCCCGAAGCCTGACCCTCACCCGTCCCCTAATCCTAACCCGTACGCTAACACTAACCCGCGCCCTCAAACGTACGCTCCCCCTAAAGCGTTGTCGTACCCTCACTTGGACCCTAAACACTCCCCGTCCCCTAACCCTAACCCTAGCCCGTACCCTAACCCTAACCCTTCCCCGAAGCCTGACCCTCACCCATCCCCTAAGCCTAAGCCGTACGCTAACAGTAACCCGCGCCCTCACACGTACGCTCCCCCTAAAGCGTTGTCGTACCCTCACCTGGACCCTAAACCGTTCCCGTCCCCTAACCCTAACCCTAGCCCGAACCCTAACCCTAACCCTTCCCAGAAGTCTGACCCTCACCCGTCCCCTAATCCTAACCCGTACGCTAACACTAACCCGCGCCCTCACACGTACGCTCCCCCTAAAGCGTTGTCGTACCCTCACCTGGACCCTAAACCGTTCCCGTCCCCTAACCCTAACCCTAGCCCGAACCCTAACCCTAACCCTTCCCAGAAGTCTGACCCTCACCCGTCCCCTAATCCTAACCCGTACGCTAACACTAACCCACGCCCTCACACGTACGCTCCCCCTAAATCGTTGTCGTACGCTCACCTGGACCCTAAACCGTCCCCGTTCACTAACCCTAACCCTCGCCCGAACCCTAACCCTAACCCTTCCCCGAAGCCTGACCCTCACCCGTCCCGTAATCCTAACCCGTACGCTAACACTAACCCGCGCCCTCACACGTACGCTCCCCCTAAAGCGTTGTCGTACCCTCACCTGGACCCTAAACCGTCCCCGTCCCCTAACCCTAACCCTAGCCCGAACCCTAACCCTAACCCTTCCCCGAAGCCTGACCCTCACCCGTCCCCTAATCCTAACCCGTTCGCTCACACTAACCCGCGCCCTCACACGTACGCTCCCCCTAAAGCGTTGTCGTACCCTCACCTGGACCCTAAACCCTCCCCGTCCCCTAACCCTAACCCTAGCCCGAACCCTAACCCTAACCCTTCCCCGAAGCCTGACCCTCACCCGTCCCCTAATCCTAACCCGTACGCTCACACTAACCCGCGCCCTCACACGTACGCTCCCCCTAAAGCGTTGTCGTACCCTCACCTGGACCCTAAACCCTCCCCGTCCCGTAAGCCTAACCCTAGCCCGAACCCTAACCCTAACCCTTCCCCGAAGCCTGACCCTCACCCGTCCCCTAATCCTAACCCGTACGCTCACACTAACCCGCGCCCTCACACGTACGCTCCTCCTAAAGCGTTGTCGTACACTCACCTGGACCCTAAACCCTCCCCGTCCTCTAACCCTAACCCTAGCCCGAACCCTAACCCTAACCCTTCCCCGAAGCCTGACCCTCACCCGTCCCCTAATCCTAAGCCGTACGCTAACACTAACCCGCGCCCTCACACGTACGCTCCCCGTAAAGCGTTGTCGTACCCTCACCTTGACCCTAAATCCTCCCCGTTCCCTAATCCTAACCCTAGCCCGAACCCTAACCCTAACACTTCCCCGAAGCCTGACCGTCAACCGTCCCCTAATCCTAACCCGTACGCTAACACTAACCCGCGCCCTCACACGTACGCTCACCCTAAAGCGTTGTCGTACCCTCACCTGGACCCTAAACCGTTCCCGTCCCCTAACCCTAACCCTAGCCCGAACCCTAACCCTAACCCTTCCCAGAAGTCTGACCCTCACCCGTCCCCTAATCCTAACCCGTACGCTAACACTAACCCGCGCCCTCACACGTACGCTCCCCCTAAAGCGTTGTCGTACCCTCACCTGGACCCTAAACCGTTCCCGTCCCCTAACCCTAACCCTAGCCCGAACCCTAACCCTAACCCTTCCCAGAAGTCTGACCCTCACCCGTCCCCTAATCCTAACCCGTACGCTAACACTAACCCACGCCCTCACACGTACGCTCCCCCTAAATCGTTGTCGTACGCTCACCTGGACCCTAAACCGTCCCCGTTCACTAACCCTAACCCTCGCCCGAACCCTAACCCTAACCCTTCCCCGAAGCCTGACCCTCACCCGTCCCGTAATCCTAACCCGTACGCTAACACTAACCCGCGCCCTCACACGTACGCTCCCCCTAAAGCGTTGTCGTACCCTCACCTGGACCCTAAACCGTCCCCGTCCCCTAACCCTAACCCTAGCCCGAACCCTAACCCTAACCCTTCCCCGAAGCCTGACCCTCACCCGTCCCCTAATCCTAACCCGTTCGCTCAAACTAACCCGCGCCCTCACACGTACGCTCCCCCTATAGCGTTGTCGTACCCTCACCTGGACCCTAAACCCTCCCCGTCCCCTAACCCTAACCCTAGCCCGAACCCTAACCCTAACCCTTCCCCGAAGCCTGACCCTCACCCGTCCCCTAATCCTAACCCGTACGCTCACACTAACCCGCGCCCTCACACGTACGCTCCCCCTAAAGCGTTGTCGTACCCTCACCTGGACCCTAAACCCTCCCCGTCCCGTAAGCCTAACCCTAGCCCGAACCCTAACCCTAACCCTTCCCCGAAGCCTGACCCTCACCCGTCCCCTAATCCTAACCCGTACGCTCACACTAACCCGCGCCCTCACACGTACGCTCCTCCTAAAGCGTTGTCGTACACTCACCTGGACCCTAAACCCTCCCCGTCCTCTAACCCTAACCCTAGCCCGAACCCTAACCCTAACCCTTCCCCGAAGCCTGACCCTCACCCGTCCCCTAATCCTAAGCCGTACGCTAACACTAACCCGCGCCCTCACACGTACGCTCCCCGTAAAGCGTTGTCGTACCCTCACCTGGACCCTAAATCCTCCCCGTTCCCTAATCCTAACCCTAGCCCGAACCCTAACCCTAACACTTCCCCGAAGCCTGACCGTCAACCGTCCCCTAATCCTAACCCGTACGCTAACACTAACCCGCGCCCTCACACGTACGCTCACCCTAAAGCGTTGTCGTACCCTCACCTGGACCCTAAACCCTCCCCGTCCACTAACCCTAACCCTAGCCCGAACCCTAACCCTAACCCTTCCCCGAAGCCTGACCCTCACCAGTCCCCTAATCCTAACCCATACGCTAACACTAACCCGTGCCCTCACACGTACGCTCCCCCTAATTCGTTGTCGTACCCTCACCTGGACTCTAAGCTGTCCCCGTCCCCTAACCCTAACCCTAGCCCGAACCCTAACCCTAACCCTTCCCCGAAGCCTGACTCTCACCCATCCCCTAATCCTAACCCGTACGCTAATACTAACCCGCGCCCTCACACGTACCCTCCCCCTAAAACGTTGTCGTACCCTCACCTGGACCCTAAACCGTCCCCGTCCCCTAACCCTAACCCTAGCCCGAACCCTAACCCTAACCCTTCCCCGAAGCCTGACCCTCACCCGTCCCCTAATCCTAACCCGTACGCTAACACTAACCCGCGCCCTCACACGTACGCTCCCCCTAAAGCATTGTCGTACCCTCAGCTGGACCCTAAACCCTCCCCGTCCCCTAACCCTAACCCTAGCCCGAACCCTAACCCTAACCCTTCCTCGAAGCCTGACCCTCACCCGTCCCCTAATCCTAACCCGTACGCTAACACTAACCCGCGCCCT
Source organism: Globicephala melas (assembly GCF_963455315.2). Lineage (NCBI taxonomy): Eukaryota > Metazoa > Chordata > Mammalia > Artiodactyla > Delphinidae > Globicephala > Globicephala melas. Next base: position 845,613 of record NW_027207259.1, read on the forward strand.
CACATGTACGCTCACCCTAAAGCGTTGTCGTACCCTCACCTGGACCCTAAACCCTCCCCGTCCCCTAACACTAACCCTAGCCCGAACCCTAACCCTAACCCTTCCCCGAAGCCTGACCCTCACCCGTCCCCTAATCCTAACACGTACGCTAACACTAAACCGCGCCCTCACACGTACGCTCCCCCTAAAGCGTTGTCGTACCCTCACCTGGACCCTAAACCCTCCCCGTCCACTAACCCTAACCCTAGCCCGAACCCTAACCCTAACCCTTCCCCGAAGCCTGACCCTCACCCGTCCCCTAATCCTAACCCGTACGCTAACACTAACCCGCGCCCTCAAACGTACGCTCCCCCTAAAGCGTTGTCGTACCCTCACTTGGACCCTAAACCCTCCCCGTCCCCTAACCCTAACCCTAGCCCGTACCCTAACCCTAACACTTCCCCGAAGCCTGACCCTCACCCATCCCCTAAGCCTAAGCCGTACGCTAACAGTAACCTGCGCCCTCACACGTACGCTCCCCCTAAAGCGTTGTCGTACCCTCACCTGGACCCTAAACCCTCCCCGTTCCCTAATCCTAACCCTAGCCCGAACCCTAACCCTAACACTTCCCCGAAGGCTGACCCTCACCCGTACCCTAATCCTAAGCCGTACGCTAAAACTAACCCGCGCCCTCACACGTACGCTCACCCTAATGCGTTGTCGTACACTCACCTGGACCCTAAACCCTCCCCGTCCCCTAACTCTAACCCTAGCCCGAACCCTAACCCTAACCCTTCCCCGAAGCCTGACCCTCACCCGTCCCCTAATCCTAACCCGTACGCTAACACTAACCCGCGCCCTCACACGTACCCTCCCCGTAAAGCGTTATCGTACCCTTACCTGGACCCTAAACCGTCCCCGTCCCCTAACCCTAACCCTAGCCCGAACCCTAACCCTAACCCTTCCCCGAAGCCTGACCCTCACCCGTCCCCTAATCCTAACCCGTACGCTAACACTAACCCTCGCCCTCACACGTACGCTCCCCCTAAAGCGTTGTCGTACCCTAACCTGGACCCTAAGCCGTCCCCATCCCCTAACCCTAACCCTAGCCCGAACCCTAACCCTAACCCTTCCCCGAAGCCTGACCCTCACCCCTCCCCTAATCCTAACCCGTACGCTAACACTAACCCGCGCCCTCACTCGTACCCTCCCCCTAAAGCGTTGTTGTAGCCTCACCTGGACCCTAAACCGTCCTCGTCCCCTAACCCTAACCCTAGCCAGAACCCTAACCCTAACCCTTCCCCGAAGCCTGACCCTCACCCGTCCCCTAATCCTAACCCGTACGCTAACACTAACCCGCGCCCTCACACGTACGCTCCCCCTAAAGCGTTGTCGTACCCTCACCTGGACCCTAAACCGTCCCCGTCCCCTAACCCTAACCCTAGCCCGAACCCTAACCCTAACCCTTCCCCGAAGCCTGACACTCACCCGTCCCCTAATCCTAACCCGTACGCTAACACTAACCCGCGCCCTCACACGTACGCTCCCCCTAAAGCGTTGTCGTACCCTCACCTGGACCCTAAACCGTCTCCATCCCCTAACCCTAACCCTAGCCCAAACCCTAACCCTAACCCTTCCCCGATGCCTGACCCTCACCCGTCCCCTAATCCTAACCCGTACGCTAACACTAACCCGCGCCCTCACACGTACGCTCCCCCTAAAGCGTTGTCGTACCCTCACCTGGACCCTAAACCCTCCCCGTCCCCTAATCCTAACCCTAGCCCGAACCCTAACCCTAACCCTTCCCCGAAGCCTGACCCTCACCCGTCCCCTAATCCTAACCCGTACGCTAACACTAACCCGCGCCCTCACACGTACGCTCACCCTAAAGCGTTGTCGTACCCTGACCTGGACACTAAACCCTCCCCGTCCACTAACTCTAACCCTAACCCTTCCCCGAAGCCTGACCCTCACCCGTCCCCTAATCCTAAACCGTACGCTAACACTAACCCGCGCCCTCACACGTACGCTCACCCTAAAGCGTTGTCGTACCCTCACCTGGACCCTAAACCCTCCCCGTCCCCTAACACTAACCCTAGCCCGAACCCTAACCCTAACCCTTCCCCGAAGCCTGACCCTCACCCGTCCCCTAATCCTAACCCGTACGCTAACACTAACCCGCGCCCTCACACGTACCCTCCCCGTAAAGCGTTATCGTACCCTCACCTGGACCCTAAACCGTCCCCGTCCCCTAACCCTAACCCTAGCCCGAACCCTAACCCTAACCCTTCCCCGAAGCCTGACCCTCACCCGTCCCTTGATCCTAACCCGTACGCTAACACTAACCCTCGCCCTCACACGTACGCTCCCCCTAAAGCGTTGTCGTACCCTAACCTGGACCCTAAGCCGTCCCCATCCCCTAACCCTAACCCTAGCCCGAACCCTAACCCTAACACTTCCCCGAAGCCTGACCCTCACACGTCCCCTAATCCTAACACGTACTCTCACACTAACCCGCGCCCTCACTCATACGCTCCCCCTAAAGCGTTGTCGTATCCTCACCTGGAACGTAAACCCTCCCCGTCCCCTAACCCTAACCCTAGCCCGAACCCTAACCCTAACCCTTCCCCGAAGCCTGACCCTCACCCGTCCCCTAATCCTAACCCGTACGCTAACACTAACCCGCGCCCTCACACGTACGCTCCCCCTAAAGCATTGTCGTACCCTCACCTGGACACTAAACCCTCCCCGTCCCCTAACCCTAACCCTAGCCCGAACCCTAACCCTAACACTTCCCCGAAGCCTGACCCTCACCCGTCCCCTAGTCCTAACCCGTACGCTAACAGTAACACGCGCCCTCACACGTACGCTCACCCTAAAGCGTTGTCGTACCCTCACCTGGACCCTAAACCCTCCCCGTCCCCGTCCCCTAACCCTAGCCCGAACCCTAACCCTAACCCTTCCCCGAAGCCTGACCCTCACCCGTCCCCTAATCCTAACCCGTACGCTAACACTAACCCGCGCCCTCACACATACGCTCCCCCTAAAGCGTTGTCGTACCCTCACCTGGACCCTAAACCGTCCCCGTCCCCTAACCCTAACCCTAGCCCGAACTCTAACCCTAACCCTTCCCCGAAGCCTGACCCTCACCCGTCCCCTAATCCTAACCCGTACGCTAACACTAACCCGCGCCCTCACACGTACGCTCCCCCTAAAGCGTTGTCGTACCCTGACCTGGACCCTAAACCCTCCCCGTCCCCTAATCCTAACCCTAGCCCGAACCCTAACCCTAACCCTTCCCCGAAGCCTGACCCTCACCCGTCCCCTAATCCTAACCCGTACGCTAACACTAACCCGTGCCCTCACACGTACGCTCACCCTAAAGCGTTGAAGTACCCTGACCTGGACCCTAAACCCTCCCCGTCCACTAACTCTAACCCTAAACCTTCCCCGAAGCCTGACCCTCACCCGTCCCCTAATCCTAAACCGTACGCTAACACTAACCCGCGCCCTCACACGTACGCTCACCCTAAAGCGTTGTCGTACCCTCACCTGGACCCTAAACCCTCCCCGTCCCCTAACACTAACCCTAGCCCGAACCCTAACCCTAACCCTTCCCCGAAGCCTGACCCTCACCCGTCCCCTAATCCTAACACGTACGCTAACACTAAACCGCGCCCTCACACGTACGCTCCCCCTAAAGCGTTGTGGTACCCTCACCTGGACCCTAAACCCTCCCCGTCCACTAACCCTAACCCTAGCCCGAACCCTAACCCTAACCCTTCCCCGAAGCCTGACCCTCACCCGTCCCCTAATCCTAACCCGTACGCTAACACTAACCCGCGCCCTCACACGTACGCTCCCCCAATTCGTTGTCGTACCCTTACTTGGACCCTAAGCCGTCCTCGTCCCCTAATCCTAACCCTAGCCCGAACCCTAACCCTAACCCTTCCCCGAAGCCTGACCCTCACCCGTCCCCAAATCCTAACCCGTACGCTAACACTAACCCGCTCCCTCACACGTACGCTCCCCCTAAAGCGTTGTCGTACCCTCACCTGGACTCTAAGCTGTCCCCGTCCCCTAACCCTAACCCTATCCCGAACCCTAACCCTAACCCTTCCCCGAAGCCTGACTCTCACCCGTCCCCTAATCCTAACCCGTACGCTAACACTAACCCGCGCCCTCACACGTACGCTCCCCCTAAAGCGTTGTCGTACCCTCACCTGGACCCGAAACCGTCCCCGTCCCCTAACCCTAACCCTAGCCCGAACCCTAACCCTAACGCTTCCCCGAAGCCTGACCCTCACCCGTCCCCTAATCCTAACCCGTACGCTAACACTAACCCGCGCCCTCACACGTACGCTCCCCCTAAAGCGTTGTCGTACCCTCACTTGGACCCTAAACCCTCCCCGTCCCCTAACCCTAACCCTAGCCCGAACCCTAACCCTAACCCTTCCCCGAAGCCTGACCCTCACCCGTCCCCTAATCCTAACCCGTACGCTAACACTAACCCGCGCCCTCACACGTACGCTCCCCCAATTCGTTGTCGTACCCTTACTTGGACCCTAAGCCGTCCTCGTCCCCTAATCCTAACCCTAGCCCGAACCCTAACCCTAACCCTTCCCCGAAGCCTGACCCTCACCCGTCCCCAAATCCTAACCCGTACGCTAACACTAACCCGCTCCCTCACACGTACGCTCCCCCTAAAGCGTTGTCGTACCCTCACCTGGACTCTAAGCTGTCCCCGTCCCCTAACCCTAACCCTATCCCGAACCCTAACCCTAACCCTTCCCCGAAGCCTGACTCTCACCCGTCCCCTAATCCTAACCCGTACGCTAACACTAACCCGCGCCCTCACACGTACGCTCCCCCTAAAGCGTTGTCGTACCCTCACCTGGACCCGAAACCGTCCCCGTCCCCTAACCCTAACCCTAGCCCGAACCCTAACCCTAACGCTTCCCCGAAGCCTGACCCTCACCCGTCCCGTAATCCTAACCCGTACGCTAACACTAACCCGCGCCCTCACACGTACGCTCCCCCTAAAGCGTTGTCGTACCCTCACCTGGACCCTAAACCTTCCCCGTCCCCTAACCCTAACCCTAGCCCGAACCCTAACCCTAACCCTTCCCCGAAGCCTGACCCTCACCCGTCCCCTAATCCTAACCCGTTCGCTCACACTAACCCGCGCCCTCACACGTACGCTCCCCCTAAAGCGTTGTCGTACCCTCACCTGGACCCTAAACCCTCCCCGTCCCGTAAGCCTAACCCTAGCCCGAACCCTAACCCTAACCCTTCCCCGAAGCCTGACCCTCACCCGTCCCCTAATCCTAACCCGTATGCTCACACTAACCCGCGCCCTCACACGTACGCTCCTCCTAAAGCGTTGTCGTACACTCACCTGGACCCTAAACCCTCCCCGTCCTCTAACCCTAACCCTAGCCCGAACCCTAACCCTAACCCTTCCCCGAAGCCTGACCCTCACCCGTCCCCTAATCCTAAGCCGTACGCTAACACTAACCCGCGCCCTCACACGTACGCTCCCCGTAAAGCGTTGTCGTACCCTCACCTGGACCCTAAATCCTCCCCGTTCCCTAATCCTAACCCTAGCCCGAACCCTAACCCTAACACTTCCCCGAAGCCTGACCCTCAACCGTCCCCTAATCCTAACCCGTACGCTAACACTAACCCGCGCCCTCACACGTACGCTCACCCTAAAGCGTTGTCGTACCCTCACCTGGACCCTAAACCCTCCCCGTCCACTAACCCTAACCCTAGCCCGAACCCTAACCCTAACCCTTCCCCGAAGCCTGACCCTCACCCGTCCCCTAATCCTAACCCGTACGCTAACACTAACCCGCGCCCTCACACGTACGCTCCCCCTAATTCGTTGTCGTACCCTCACCTGGACTCTAAGCTGTCCCCGTCCCCTAACCCTAACCCTAGCCCGAACCCTAACCCTAACCCTTCCCCGAAGCCTGACTCTCACCCATCCCCTAATCCTAACCCGTACGCTAACACTAACCCGCGCCCTCACACGTACCCTCCCCCTAAAACGTTGTCGTACCCTCACCTGGACCCTAAACCGTCCCCGTCCCCTAACCCTAACCCTAGCCCGAACCCTAACCCTAACCCTTCCCCGAAGCCTGACCCTCACCCGTCCCCTAATCCTAACCCGTACGCTAACACTAACCCGCGCCGTCACACGTACGCTCCCCCTAAAGCGTTCTCGTACCCTCACCTGGACCCTAAACCGTCCCCGTTCCCTAACCCTAACCCTCGCCCGAACCCTAACCCTAACACTTCCCCGAAGCCTGACCCTCACCCGTCCCCTAATCCTAACCCGTACGCTAACACTAACCCGCGCCCTCACACGTACGCCCCCCCAAAAGCGTTGTCGTACCCTCACATGGATCCTAAACCGTCCCCGTCCCGTAAACCTAACCCTAGCCCGAACCCTAAACCTAACCCTTCCCCGAAGCCTGACCCTCACCCGTCCCCTAATCCTAACCCGTACGCTAACACTAACCCGCGCCCTCACACGTACGCTCCCCCTAAAGCGTTGTCGTACCCTCACCTGGACCCTAAACCGTCCCCGTCCCCTAACCCTAACCCTAGCCCGAACCCTAACCCTAACCCTTCCCCGAAGCCTGACCCTCACCCGTCCCCTAATCCTAACCCGTACGCTAACACTAACCCGCGCCCTCACACGTACGCTCCCCCTTAAGCGTTGTCGTACCCTCACCTGGACGCTAAACCGTCCCGGTCCCCTAACCCTAACCATAGCCCGAACCCTAACCCTAACCCATCCCCGAAGCCTGACCCTCACCCGTCCCCTAATCCTAAACCGTACGCTAACACTAACCCGCGCCCTCATACGTTCGCTCCCCCTAAAGCGTTGTCGTACCCTCACCTGGACCCTAAGCCGTCCCCATCCCCTAAACCTAACCCTAGCCCGAACCCTAAACCTAACCCTTCCCCGAAGCCTGACCCTCACCCGTTCACTAATCCTAACCCGTACGCTAACACTAACCCGCGCCCTCACACGTATGCTCCCCCTAAAGCGTTGTCGTACCCCCACCTGGACCCTAAACCGTCCCCGTCCCCTAACCCTAATCCTAACCCTTCCCTGAAGGCTGAACCTCACCCGTCCCCTAATCCTAACCCGTACGCTAACACTAACCCGCGCCCTCACACGTACGCTCCCCCTAAAGCGTTGTCGAACCCTCACCTGGACCCTAAACCGTCCCCGTCCCCTAACCCTAACCGTAACACTTCCCCGAAGCCTGACCCTCACCCGTCCCCTAATCCTAACCCGTACGCTAACACTAACCCACGCCCTCACACGTACGCTCACCCTAAAGCGTTGTCGTGCCCTCACCTGGACCCTAAACCGTCCCCATCCCCTTACCCTAACCCTAGCCCGAACCCTAACCCTAACCCTTCCCCAAAGCCTGACCCTCACCCGTCCCCTAATCCTAACCCGTACGCTAACACTAACCCGCGCCCTAACAAGTACGCTCCCCCTAAAGCGTTGTCGTACCCTCACCTGGACCATAAACCGTCCCCGTCCCCTAACCCTAACCGTAACCCTTCCCCGAAGCCTGACCCTCAACCGTCCCCTGATCCAAACCCGTACGCTAACACGAACTCATGCCCTCACACGTACGCTCCCCCTAAAGCGTTGTCGTACCCTCACCTGGACCCTAAGCCGTCCCCGTCTCCTAACCCTAACCCTAGCCCGAACACTAACCCTAACCCTTCCCCGAAGCCTGACCCTCACCAGTCCCCGAATCCTAACCCGTAAGCTAACGCTAACCCGCGCCCTCATACGTACGCTCCCCCTAAAGCGTTTTCGTACCCTCACCTGGACCCTAAGCCGTCCCCGTCCCCTAACACTAACCCTAGCCCGAACCCTAACCCTAACCCTTCCCCGAAGCCTGACCCTCACCCGTCCCCTAATCCTAAACCGTACGCTAACACTAACCCGCGCCCGCACACGTACGATCCCCCTAAAGCGTTGTCGTACCCTCACCTGGACCCTAAACCGTCCCCGTCTCCTAACCCTAACCCTAGCCCGAAACCTATCCCTAACCCTTCCCCGAAGCCTGACCCTCACCCGTCCCCTAGTCCTAACCCGTACGCTAACACTAACCCGCGCCCTCACACGTACGCTCCCCCTAAAGCGTTGTCGTACCCTCACCTGGAACCTAAGCCGTCCCCATCCCCTAACCCTAACCCTAGCCCGAACCCTAATCCTAACACTTCCCCGAAGTCTGACCCTCACCAGTCCCCTAATCCTAACCCGTACGCTAACACTAACCCGCACCCTCACACATACGCTCCCCCTAAAGCGTTGTCGTACCCTCACCTGGACCCTAAACCGTCCCCGTCCCCTAACCCTAACCCTAGCCCGAACCCTAACCCTAACCCTTCCCCGAAGCCTGATCCTCACCCGTCACCTAATCGTAACCCGTACGCTAACACTAACCCGCGCCCTCACACGTATGCTCCCCCTAAAGCGTTGTCGTACCCTCACCTGGACCCTAAACCGTCCCCGTCCCCTAACCCTAACCCTAGCACGAACCGTATCCCTAACCCTTCCCCGAAGCCTGACCCTCACCCGTCCCCTAATCCTAACCCGTACGCTAACACTAACCCGCGCCCTCACACGTACGCTCCACCTAAAGCGTTGTCGTACCTTCACCTGGACCCTAAACCATCCCCGTCCCCTAACCCTAACCCTAGCCCGAACCCTAACCCTAACCCTTCCCCGAAACCTGACCCTCACCCGTCCCCTAATCCTAAAACGTACGTTAACACTAACCCGCGCCCTCACACGTACGCTCCCCCTAAAGCGTTGTCGTACTCTCACCTGGACCCCAAACCGTCCCCGTCCCCTAACCCTATCCCTAGCCCGAACCCTAACCCTAACCCTTCACCGAAGCCTGACCCTCACCAATCCGCTAATCCTAACCCGTACGCTAACACTAACCCGCGCCCTCACACGTACGCTCCCCCTAAAGCGTTGTCGTACACTCACCTGGAACCTAAACCGTCCCCGTCCCCTAACCCTAACCGTAGCCCGAACCCTAACCCTAACCCTTCCCCGAAGCCTGACCCTCACCCGTCCCCTAATCCTAACCCGTACGCTAACACTAACCCGCGCCCTCACACGTACGCTCCCCCTAAAGCGTTGTTGTACCCTCACCTGGACCTTAAACCATCCCCGTCCCCTAACCCTAACCCTAGCCCGAACCCTAACCCTAACCCTTCCTTGAAGCCTGACCCTCACCCGTCCCCTAATCCTAACCCGTACGCTAACACTAACCCGCGCCCTCCCACGTACGCTCCCTCTAAAGCGTTGTCGTACCCTCACCTGGACCCTAAACCGTCCCCGTGCCCTAACCCTAACCCTAGCCCGAACTCTAAACCTAACCCTTCCCCGAAGCCTGACCCTCACCCGTAACCCCTAATCCTAACCCGTACGCTAACACTAACCCACGCCCTCACACGTACGCTCCCCCTAAAGCGTTGTCGTACCCTCACCTGGATCCTAAACCGTCCCCGTCCCTTATTCCTAACCCTAGCCCGAACCCTAACCCTAACCATTCCCCGAAGCCTGACCCTCACCCGTCCCCTAATCCTAAGCCGTACGCTAACACTAACCCGTGCCCTAACACGTACGCTCCCCCTAAAGCGTTGTCGTACCCTCACCTGGACCCTAAACCCTCCCCGTCTCCTAACCCTAACTTTTCCCCGAAGCCTGACCCTCACCCGTCCCCTAATCCTAACCCGTACGCTAACACTAACCCGCGCCCTCACATGTACGCTCCCCCTAAAGCGTTGTGGTGCCCTCACCTGGACCCTAAACTGTCCCCATCCCCTAACCCTATCCCTAGCCCGAACCCTAACCCTAACCCTTCCCCGAAGCCTGATCCTCACCCGTCCCCTAATCCTAACCCGTATGCTAACACTAACCCTCGCCCTAACACGTACGCTCCCCCTAAAGCGTTGTCGTACCCTCAGCTGGACCCTAAGCCGTCCCCGTCCCCTAACCCTAACCGTAACCCTTCCCGAAGCCTGTCCCTCACCCGTCCCCTAATCCTAACCCGTACGCTAACACCAGCCCGCGCCCGCACACGTACGATCCCCCTAAAGCGTTGTCGTACCCTCACCTGGACTCTAAACCGTCCCCATCACCTAACCCTAACCCTAGCCCGAAACCTAACCCTAACCCTTCCCCGAAGCCTGACCCTCACCCGGCCCCTAGTCCTAACCCGTACGCTAACACTAACCCGCGCCCTCACACGTACGCTCCTGCTAAAGCGTTGTTGTACCCTCACCTGGACCCTAAAACGTCCCCGTCCCCTAACCCTAAACCTAGCCCGAACCCTAACCCTAACCCTTCCCCGAAGCCTGACTCTCACCCGTCCCCTAATCCTAACCCGTACGCTAACACTAACCCGCGCCCTCACACGTACGCTCCCCCAAAGCGTTGTCGTACCCTCACCTGGACCCTAAACCGTCCCCGTCCCCTAACCCTAACCCTAGCCCGAACACTAACCCGAACCCTTCCCCGAAGCCTGACACACACCCGTCCCCTAATCCTAACCCATACGCTAAAACTAACCCGCGCCCTCACACGTACGCTCCCCCTAAAGCGTTGTCGTACCCTCACCTGGACCCTAAACCGTCCCCGTCACCTATCCCTAACCCTAGGCCGAAACCTATCCCTAACCCTTCCCCGAAGCCTGACCCTCAGCCTTCCCCTAGTCCTAACCCGTACGCTAACACTAACCCGCGCCCTCACACGTACGCTCCCCCTAAAGCGTTGTCGTACCCTCACCTGGACCCTAAACCGTTCCCGTCCCCTAGCCCTAATCCTAGCCCGAACCCTAACCCTAACCCTTCCCCGAAGCCTGATCCTCACCCGTCCCCTAATCCTAAACCGTACGCTAACACTAATCCGCGCCCTCACACGTACGCTCCCCCTAAAGCGTTGTCGTGCCCTCACCTGGTCCGTAAACACTCCCCGTCCCCTAACCCTAACCCTAGCCCGAACCCTAACCCTAACCCTTCCCCGAAGCCTGACCCTCACCCGTCCCCTAATCCTAACCCGTACGCTAACACTAACCCGCACCCTCACACGTACGCTCCCCCTAAAGCGTTGTCGTACCCTCACCTGGACCCTAAACCCTCCCCGTCCCCTAACCCTAACCCTAGCCCGAACCCTAACCCTAACCCTTCCCCGAAGCCTGACCCTCACCCGTCCCCTAATTCTAACCCGTACACTAACACTAACCCGCGCCCTCACACGTACGCTCCCCCTAAAGCATTGTCGTACCCTCACCTGGACCCTAAACCGTCCCCGTCCCCTAACCCTAGCCCGAACCCTAACCCTAACCTTTCCGCGAAGGCTGACCCTCAACCGTCCCCTAATACTAACCCATACGCTAACACTAACCCGCGCCCTCACACGTACGCTCCCCCTAAAGCGTTGTCGTACCCTCACCTGGACCCTAAACCGTCCCCATCCCCTAACCCTAACCCGAACCCTAACCCTAACCCTTCCCCGAAGCCTGACCCTCACCCGTCCCCTAATCCTAACCCGTATGCTAACACTAACCCGCGCCCTCACACGTACGCTCCCCCTAAAGCCTTGTCGTACCCTCACCTGGACCCTAAACCCTCCCCGTCCCCTAACCCTACCCTAGCCCGAAACCTAACCTTAACACTTCCCCGAAACCTGACCCTCACCCGTCCCCTAATCCTAACACATACGCTAACACTAACCCACGCCCTCACACGTACGCTCCCCCTAAAGCGTTGTCGTACTCTCACCTGGACCCCAAACCGTCCCCGTCCCCTAACCCTATCCCTAGCCCGAACCCTAACCCTAACCCTTCACCGAAGCCTGACCCTCACCAATCCGCTAATCCTAACCCGTACGCTAACACTAACCCGCGCCCTCACACGTACGCTCCCCCTAAAGCGTTGTCGTACCCTCACCTGGAACCTAAACCGTCCCCGTCCCCTAACCCTAACCGTAGTCTGAACCCTAACCCTAACCCTTCCCCGAAGCCTGACCCTCACCCGTCCCCTAATCCTAACCCGTACGCTAACACTAACCCGCGCCCTCACACGTACGCTCCCCCTAAAGCGTTGTCGTACCCTCACCTGGACCTTAAACCATCCCCGTCCCCTAACCCTAACCCTAGCCCGAACCCTAACCCTAACCCTTCCCCGAAGCTTGACCCTCACCCGTCCAATAATCCTAACCCGTACGCTAACACTAACCCGCGCCCTCCCACGTACGCTCCCTCTAAAGCGTTGTCGTACCCTCACCTGGACCCTAAACCGTCCCCGTGCCCTAACCCTAACCCTAGCCCGAACTCTAAACCTAACCCTTCCCCGAAGCCTGACCCTCACCCGTAACCCCTAATCCTAACCCGTACGCTAACACTAACCCGCGCCCTCACACGTACGCTCCCCCTAAAGCGTTGTCGTACCCTCACCTTGATCCTAAACCGTCCCCGTCCCTTATTCCTAACCCTAGCCCGAACCCTAACCCTAACCATTCCCCGAAGCCTGACCCTCACCCGTCCCCTAATCCTAAGCCGTACGCTAACACTAACCCGCGCCCTAACACGTACGCTCCCCCTAAAGCGTTGTCGTACCCTCACCTGGACCCTAAACCCTCCCCGTCCCCTAACCCTAACCTTTCCCAGAAGCCTGACCCTCACCCGTCCCCTAATCCTAACCTGTACGCTAACACTAACCCGCGCCCTCACACGTACGCTCCCCCTAAAGCGTTGTCGTGCCCTCACCTGGACCCTAAACTGTCCCCATCCCCTAACCCTAACCCTAGCCCGAACCCTAACCCTAACCCTTCCCCGAAGCCTGATCCTCACCCGTCCCCTAATCCTAACCCGTATGCTAACACTAACCCTCGCCCTAACACGTACGCTCCCCCTAAAGCGTTGTCGTACCCTCAGCTGGACCCTAAGCCGTCCCCGTCACCTAACCCTAACCGTAACCCTTCCCCGAAGCCTGTCCCTCACCCGTCCCCTACTCCTAACCCGTACGCTAACACCAGCCCGCGCCCGCACACGTACGATCCCCCTAAAGCGTTGTCGTACCCTCACCTGGACTCTAAACCGTCCCCATCACCTAACCCTAACCCTAGCCGGAAACCTAACCCTAACCCTTCCCCGAAGCCTGACCCTCACCCGTCCCCTAGTCCTAACCCGTACGCTAACACTAACCCGCGCCCTCACACGTACGCTGCCCCTGAAGCGTTGTCGTACCCTCACCTGGAACCTAATATGTCCCCGTCCCCTAACCCTAACCCTAGCCCGAACCCTAACCCTAACCCTTCCCCGAAGCCTGACCCTCACTCGTCCTCTAATCCTAATCCGTACGCTAACACTAACCCGCGCTCTCACACGTACGCTCCCCCTAAAGCGTTGTCGTACCCTCACCTGGACCCTAAACCGTTCCCGTCCCCTAACCCGAACCCTTGCCCGAACCCTAACCCTAACCCTTCCCCGAAGCCTGACACTCACCCGTCCCCTAATCCTAACCCGTACGCTAACACTAACCCGCGCCCTCACACGTACACTCACCCTGAAGCGTTGTCGTACCCTCACCTGGACCCTAAGCCGTCCCCGTCCCCTAACCCTAACCCTAGCCTGAACCCGAACCCGAACCCTTCCCCGAAGCCTGACACTCACCCGTCCCCTAATCCTAACCCGTACGCTAACAATAACCCGCGCCCTCACACGTACGCTCCCCCTAAAGCGTTGTCGTACCCTCACCTGGACCCTAAACCGTCCCCGTCCCCTAACCCTAACCCTAGACCGAACCCTAACCCTAACACTTCCCCGAAGCCTGACCCTCACCCGTCCCCTAATCCTAACCCGTACGCTAACACTAACCCGCGCCCTCACACGTACGCTCCCCCTAAAGCGTTGTCGTACCCTCACCTGGACCCTAAACCCTCCCCGTCCTCTAACCCTAACCCTAGCCCGAACCCTAACCCTAACACTTCCCCGAAGCCTGACCCTCACCCGTCCCCTAATCCTAACCCGTACGCTAACACTAACCCGCGCCCTCACACGTACGCTCCCCCTAAAGCGTTGTCGTACCCTCACCTGGACCCTAAACCGTCCCCGTCCCCTAAACCTAACCCTAGCCAGAACCCTAACCCTAACCCTTCCCCGAAGCCTGACCCTCACCCGTCTCCTAATCCTAACCCGTACGCTAACAGTAACCCGCCCCCTCACACGTACGCTCCCCCTAAAGCGTTGTCGTACCCTCACCTGGACCCTAAACCGTCCCCGTCCCCTAACCCTAACCCTAGCCCGAACCCTAACCCTAACCCTTCCCCGAAGCCTGACCCTCACCCGTCCCCTAATCCTAACCCGTACGCTAACATTAACCTGCGCCCTCACACGTACGCTCCCCCTAAAGCGTTGTCGTACCCTCACCTGGACCGTAAACCCTCCCCGTCCCCTAACCCTAACCCTAGCCCGAACCCTAACCCTAACCCTTCCCCGAAGCCTGACCCTCACCCGTCCCGTAATCCTAACCCGTACGCTAACACTAACCCACGGCCTAACACGTACGCTCCCCCTAAAGCGTTGTCGTACCCTCACCTGGACCCTAAACCGTCCCTGTCCCCTAACCCTAACCGTAACCCTTCCCCGAAGCCTGACCCTCAACCGTCCCCTAATCCAAACCCGTACGCTAACACGAACCCACGCCCTCACACGTACGCTCCCCCTAAAGCGTTGTCGTACCCTCACTTGGACCCTAAGCGGTCCCCGTCTCCTAACCCTAACCCTAGTCCGACCCCTAACCCTAACCCTTCCCCGAAGCCTGACCCTCACCCGTCCCCTAATCCTAACCCGTACGCTAACACTAACCCGCGCCCTCATACGTACGCTCCCCCAAAGCGTTGTGGTACCCTCACCTGGACCCTAAACCGTCCCCGTCCCCTAACCCTAACCCTAGCCCGAACCCTAACCATAACACTTCCCCGAAGCCTGACACACACCCGTCCCCTAATCCTAACCCGTACGCTAAAACTAACCCGCGCCCTCACACGTACGCTCCCCCTAAAGTGTTGTCGTACCCTCACCTGGAACCTAAGCCCTCCCCATCCCCTAACCCTAACCCTAGCCCGAACCCTAACCCTAACCCTTCCCCGAAGCCTGACCCTCACCCGTCCCCTAATCCTAACCCGTACGCTAACACTAACCCGCGCCCTCATATGTACGCTCCCCCTAAAGCGTTGTTGTACCCTCAACTGGACCCTAAGCCGTCCCCGTCCCCTAACCCTAACCCTAGCCCGAACCCTAACCCTAACCCTTCCCCGAAGCCTGACCCTCACCCGTCCCCTAATCCTAACTCGTACGCTAACACTAACACGCGCCCTCACACGTACGCTCCCCTAAAGCGTTGTCGTACCCTCACCTGGATGCTAAACCGTCCCCGTCCCCTAACCCTAACCCTAGCCCGAACCCTAACCATAAACCTTCCCCGAAGCCTGACACACACCCGTCCCCTAATCCTAACCCGTACGCTAAAACTAACACGCGCCCTCACACGTACAATCCCCCTAAAGCGTTGTCGTACCCTCACCTGGACCCTAAGCCCTCCCCGTCCCCTAACCCTAACCCTAGCCCGAACCCTAACCCTAACCCTTCCCCGAAGCCTGACCCTCACCCGTCCCCTAATCCTAACCCGTACGCTAACACTAACCCGCGCCCTCACACGTACGCTCCCCCTAAAGCGTTGTCGTACTCTCACCTGGACCCCAAACCGTCCCGGTCCCCTAACCCTATCCCTAGCCCGAACCCTAACCCTAACCCTTCCCCGAAGCCTGACCCTCACCCATCCGCTAATCCTAACCCGTACGCTAACACTAACCCGCGCCCTCACACGTACGCTCCCCCTGAATCGTTGTCGTACCCTCACCATGACCCTAAGCCGTCCCCGTCCCCTAACCCTAACCCTAGCCCGAACCCGAACCCGAACCCTTCCCCGAAGCCTGACACTCACCCGTCCCCTAATCCTAACCCGTACGCTAACACTAACCCGCGCCCTCACACGTACGCTCCCCCTAAAGCGTTGTCGTACCCTAACCTGGACCCTAAACCGTCCCCGTCCCCTAACCCTAACCCTAGCCCGAACCCTAACCCTAACCCTTCCCCGAAGCCTGACCCTCACCCGTCCCCTAATCCTAACCCGTACGCTAATCTAACCCGCACCCTCACACGTACGCTCCCCCTAAAGCGTTGTCGTACCCTCACCTGGACCCTAAACCGTCCCCGTCCCCTAACCCTAACCGTAGCCCGAACCCTAACCCTAACCCTTCCCCGAAGCCTGACCCTCACCCGTCCACTAATCCTAACCCGTACGCTAACACTAACCCGCGCCCTCACACGTACGCTCCCCTAAAGCATTGTCGTACACTCACCTGGACCCTAAACCTTCCCCGTCCCCTAACCCTAACCCTAGCCCGAACCCTAACCCTAACACTTCCCCGAAGTCTGACCCTCATCCATCCCCTAATCCTAACCCGTACGCTAACACTAACCCGCGCCCTCACACGTACGCTCCCCCTAAAGTGTTGTCGTACCCTCACCTGGACCTTAAACCATCCCCGTCCCCTAACCCTAACCCTAACCCTTCCTCGAAGCCTGACCCTCACCCGTCCCCTAATCCTAAGCCGTACGCTAACACTAACCCGCGCCCTCACACGTACGCTCCCCCTAAAGCGTTGTCGTACCCTCACCTGGACCCTAAACCGTCCCCGTCCCCTAACCCTAACCCTAGCCCGAACACTAACCGTAACCCTTCCCCGAAGCCTGACCCTCAACTGTCCCCTAATCCAAACCCGTACGCTAACACGAACCCACGCCCTCACACGTACGCTCCCCCTAAAGCGTTGTCGTACCCTCACTTGGACCCTAAGCTGTCCTCGTCTCCTAACCCTAACCCTAGCCCGACCCCTAACCCTAACCCTTCCCCGAAGCCTGACCCTCACCCGTCCCCTTATCCTAACCTGTACGCTAACACTAACCCGCGCCCTCACACGTACGCTCCCCCAAAGCGTTGTCGTACCCTCACCTGGACCCTAAACCGTCCCGTCCCCTAACCCTAACCCTAGCCCGAACCCTAACCATAACACTTCCCCGAAGCCTGACACACACCCGTCCCCTAATCCTAACCCGTACGCTAAAACTAACCCGCACCCTCACACGTACGCTCCCCCTAAAGCATTGTCGTACCCTCACCTGGACCCTAAGCCCTCCCCATCCCCTAACCTTAACCCTAGCCCGAACCCTAACCCTAACCCTTCCCCGAAGCCTGACCCTCACTAGTCCCCTAATCCTAACCCGTACGCTAACACGAACCCGCGCCCTCATACGTACGCTCCCCCTAAAGCGTTGTCGTACCCTCACCTGGACCCTAAGACGTCCCCGTCCCCTAACCCTAACCCTAGCCCGAACCCTAACCCTAACCCTTCCCCGAAGCCTGACCCTCACCCGTCCCCTAATCCTAATTCGTACGCTAACACTAACACGCGCCCTCACACGTACGCTCCCCTAAAGCGTTGTCGTACCCTCACCTGGACCCTAAACCGTCCCCGTCCCCTAACCCTAACTCTAGCCCAAACCCTAACCATAACCCTTCCCCGAAGCCTGACACACACCCGTCCCCTAATCCTAACCCGTACGCTAAAACTAACACGCGCCCTCACACGTACAATCCCCCTAAAGCGTTGTCGTACCCTCACCTGGACCCTAAGCCCTCCCCGTCCCCTAACCCTAACCCTAGCCCGAACACTAACCCTAACCCTTCCCCGAAGCCTGACCCTCAACCGTCCCCTAGTCCTAACCCGTACGCTAACACTAACCCGCGCCCTCACACGTACGCTCCCCCTAAAGCGCTGTCGTACCCTCACCTGGACCCTAAACCGTCCCCGTCCCCTAGCCCTAATCCTAGCCCGAACCCTAACCCTAACCCTTCCTCGAAGCCTGACCCTCACCCGTCCCCTAATCCTAACCCGTACGCTAACACTAACCCGCGCCCTCACACGTACGCTCCCCCTAAAGCGTTGTCGTACCCTCACCTGGACCCTAAACCGTCCCCGTCCCCTAACCCTAACCCTAGCCCGAACCCGAACCCGAACCCTTCCCCGAAGCCTGACCCTCACCCGTCCCCTAATCCTAACCCGTACGCTAACACTAACCCGCGCCCTCACACGTACGCTCCCCCTAAAGCGTTGTCGTACCCTCACCTGGACCCTAAACCGTCCCCGTCCCCTAACCCTAACCCTAGCCCGAACCCGAACCCGAACCCTTCCCCGAAGCCTGACCCTCACCCGTCCCCTAATCCTAACCCGTACGCTAACACTAACCCGCGCCCTCACACGTACGCTCCCCCTAAAGCGTTGTCGTACCCTCACCTGGACCCTAAACCGTCCCCGTCCCCTAACCCTAACCCTAGCCCGAACCCGAACCCGAACCCTTCCCCGAAGCCTGACCCTCACCCGTCCCCTAATCCTAACCCGTACGCTAACACTAACCCGCGCCCTCACACGTACGCTCCCCCTAAAGCGTTGTCGTACCCTCACCTGGACCCTAAACCCTCCCCGTCCCCTAACCCTAACCCTAGCCCGAACCCTAACCCCAACCCTTCCCCGAAACCTGACCCTCAACCGTCCCCTAATCCTAACCCGTACGCTAAAACTAACCAGCGCCCTCACATGTACGCTCCCCCTAAAGCGTTGTCGTACCCTCACCTGGACCCTAAACCGTCCCCGTCCCCTAACCCTAACCCTAGCCCGAACCCTAACCCTAACACTTCCCTGAAGCCTGACCGTCACCCGTCCCCTAATCCTAACCCGTATGCTAACACTAACCGGCGCCCTCACACGTACGCTCCCCCTAAAGCGTTGTGGTACCCTCACCTGGACCCTAAACCGTCCCCGTCCCCTAACCCTAACCCTAGCCCGAACCCTAACCGTAACCCTTCCCCGAAGCCTGACCCTCACCCGTCCCCTAATCCTAACCCTTACGCTAACATTAACCCACGCCCTCACACGTACGCTCCCCCTAAAGCATTGTCGTACCCTCACCTGGACCGTAAACCCTCCCCGTCCCCTAACCCTAACCCTAGCCCGAACCCTAACCCTAACTCTTCCCCGAAGCCTGACCCTCACCCGTCCCGTAATCCTAACCCGTACGCTAACACTAACCCGCGCCCTAACACGTACGCTCCCCCTAAAGCGTTGTCGTACCCTCACCTGGACCCTAAGCCGTCCCCGTACCCTAACCCTAACCCTAGCCCGAACCCTAACCCTAACCCTTCCCCTTAGCCTGACCCTCAACCTTCCTCTAATCCTAACTCGTACGCTAACACTAACACGCGCCCTCACACGTACGCTCCCCTAAAGCGTTGTCGTACCCTCACCTGGACCCTAAACCGTCCCCGTCCCCTAACCCTAACCCTAGCCCGAACCCTAAACATAACCCTTCCGCGAAGCCTGACACACACCCGTCCCCTAATCCTAACCCGTACGCTAAAACTAACACGCGCCCTCACACGTACAATCCCCCTAAAGCGTTGTCGTACCCTCACCTGGACCCTAAGCCCTCCCCGTCCCCTAACCCTAACCCTAGCCCGAACACTAACCCTAACCCTTCCCTGAAGCCTGACCCTCAACCGTCCCCTAATCCTAACCCGTACGCTAACACTAAGCCGTGCCCGCACACGTATGATCCCCCTAAAGCTTTGTCGTAGCCTCACCTGGACCCTAAACCGTCCCCGTCACCTAACCCTAACCCTAGGCCGAAACCTATCCCTAACCCTTCCCCGAAGCCTGACCCTCACCCGTCCCCTAGTCCTAACCCGTACGCTAACACTAACCCGCGCCCTCACACGTACGCTCCCCCTAAAGCGTTGTCGTGCCCTCACCTGGACCCTAAACCGTCCCCGTCCCCTAGCCCTAATCCTAGCCCGAACCCTAACCCTAACCCTTCCCCGAAACCTGACCCTCACCCGTCCCCTAATCCTATACCGTACGCTAACACTAATGCGCGCCCTCACACGTACGCTCCCCCTAAAGCGTTGTCGTGCCCTCACCTGGACCGTAAACCCTCCCCGTCCCCTAACCCTAACCCTAGCCCGAACCCTAACCCTAACCCTTCCCCGAAGCCTGACCGTCACCCGTCCCCTAATCCTAAGCCGTACGCTAACACTAACCCGCGCCCTCACACGTACGCTCCCCCTAAAGCGTTGTCGTACCCTCTCCTGGACCCTAAACACTCCCGGTGCACTAACCCTAACCCTAGCCCGAACCCTAACCCTAACCCTTCCCCGATGCCTGACCCTCACCCGTCCCCTAATCCTAACCCGTACGCTCACACTAACCCGCGCCCTCACACGTACCCTCCCCCTAAAGCGTTGTCGTAGCCTCACCTGGACCCTAAACCGTCCCCGTCCCCTAACCCTAACCCTAGCCAGAACCCTAACCCTAACCCTTCCCCGAAGCCTGACCCTCACCCGTCCCCTAATCCTAACCCGTACGCTAACACTAACCCGCGCCCTCACACGTACGCTCCCCCTAAAGCGTTGTCGTACCCTCACCTGGACCCTAAACCGTCTCCGTCCCCTAACCCTAACCCTAGCCTGAACCCTAACCCTAACCCTTCCCCGAAGCCTGACCCTCACCCGTCCCCTAATCCTAACCCGTACGCTAACACTAACCGGCGCCCTCACACGTACGCTCCCCCTAAAGCTTTGTCGTACCCTCACCTGGACCCTAAACCGTCCCCGTCCCCTAACCCTAACCCTAGCCCGAACCCTAACCCTAATCCTTCCCCGAAGCCTGACCCTCACCCGTCCCCTAATCCTAACCCGTACGCTAACACTAACCCGCGCCCTCACACGTACGCTCCCCCTAAAGCGTTGTCGTACCCTCACCTGGACCCTAAACCCTCCCCGATCCCTAACCCTAACCCTAGCCCGAACCCTAACCCTAACCCTTCCCCGAAGCCTGACCCTCACCCGTCCCCTAATCCTAACCCGTACGCTAAAACTAACCAGCGCCCTCACATGTACGCTCCCCCTAAAGCGTTGTCGTACCCTCACCTGGACCCTAAACCGTCCCCGTCCCCTAACCCTAACCCTAGCCCGAACCCTAACCCTAACCCTTCCCTGAAGCCTGACCCTCACCCGTCCCCTAATCCTAACCCGTATGCTAACACTAACCCGCGCCCTCACACGTACGCTCCCCCTAAAGCGTTGTCGTACCCTCACCTGGACCGTAAACCCTCCCCGTCCCCTAACCCTAACCCTAGCCCGAACCCTAACCCTAACCCTTCCCCGAAGCCTGACCCTCACCCGTCCCGTAATCCTAACCCGTACACTAACACTAACCCGCGCCCTAACACGTACGCTCCCCCTAAAGCGTTGTCGTACCCTCACCTGGACCCTAAACCGTCCCTGTCCCCTAACCCTAACCGTAACCGTTCCCCGAAGCCTGACCCTCACCCGTCCCCTAATCCAAACCCGTACGCTAACACGAACCCACGCCCTCACACGTACGCTCCCCCTAAAGCGTTGTCGTACCCTCACTTGGACCCTAAGCTCTCCCCGTGTCCTAACCCTAACCCTAGCCCGACCCCTAACCCTAACCCTTCCCCGAAGCCTGACCCTCACCCGTCCCCTAATCCTAACCCGTACGCTAACACTAACCCGCGCCCTCACACGTACGCTCCCCCAAAGCGTTGTCGTACCCTCACCTGGACCCTAAACCGTCCCCGTCCCCTAACCCTAACCCTAGCCCGAACCCTAACCATAACACTTCCCCGAAGCCTGACACACACCCGTCCCCTAATACTAACCCGTACGCTAAAACTAACCCGCGCCCTCACACGTACGCTCCCCCTAAAGCATTGTCGTACCGTCACCTGGACACTAAGCCCTCCCCATCCCCTAACCCTAACCCTAGCCCGAACCCTAACCCTAACCCTTCCCCGAAGCCTGACCCTCACTAGTCCCCTAATCCTAACCCATACGCTAACACGAACCCACGCCCTCATACGTACGCTCCCCCTAAAGCGTTGTCGTACACTCACCTGGACCCTAAGCCGTCCCCGTCCCCTAACCCTAACCCTAGCCCGAACCCTAACCCTAACCCTTCCCCTTAGCCTGACCCTCACCCTTCCTCTAATCATAACTCGTACGCTAACACTAACACGCGCCCTCACACGTACGCTCCCCCTAAAGCGTTGTCGTACCCTCACCTGGACCCTAAACCGTCCCCGTCCCCTAACCCTAACCCTAGCCCGAACCCTAAACATAACCCTTCCGCGAAGCCTGACACACACCCGTCCCCTAATCCTAACCCGTACGCTAAAACTAACATGCGCCCTCACACGTACAATCCCCCTAAAGCGTTGTCGTACCCTCACCTGGACCCTAAGCCCTCCCCGTCCCCTAACCCTAACCCTAGCCCGAACACTAACCCTAACCCTTCCCCGAAGCCTGACCCTCAACCGTCCCCTAATCCTAACCCGTACGCTAACACTAACCCGCGCCCGCACACGTATGATCCCCCTAAAGCTTTGTCGTAGCCTCACCTGGACCCTAAACCGTCCCCGTCACCTAACCCTAACCCTAGGCCGAAACCTATCCCTAACCCTTCCCCGAAGCCTGACCCTCACCCGTCCCCTAGTCCTAACCCGTACGCTAACACTAACCCGCGCCCTCACACGTACGCTCCCCCTAAAGCGTTGTCGTGCCCTCACCTGGACCCTAAACCGTCCCCGTCCCCTAGCCCTAATCCTAGCCCGAACCCTAACGCTAACCCTTCCCCGAAGCCTGACCCTCACTCGTCCCCTAATCCTATACCGTACGCTAACACTAATGCGCGCCCTCACACGTACGCTCCCCCTAAAGCGTTGTCGTGCCCGCACCTGGACCGTAAACCCTCCCCGTCCCCTAACCCTAACCCTAGCTCGAACCCTAACCCTAACCCTTCCCCGAAGCCTGACCCTCACCCGTCCCCTAATCCTAACCCGTACGCTAAAACTAACCCGCGCCCTCACAGTACGCTCCCCCTAAAGCGTTGTCGTACCCTCACCTGGACCCTAAACCGTCCCCGTCCCCTAACCCTAACCCTAGCCCGAACCCTAACCCTAACCCTTCCCCGAAGGCTTACCCTCACCCGTCCCCTAATCCTAACCCGTACGCTAACACTAACCCGCGCCCTCACACGTACGCTCCCCCTAAAGCGTTGTCGTACCCTCACCTGGACCCTAAACCGTCCCCGTCCCCTAACCCTAACCCTAGCCCGAACTCTATCCCAAACCCTTCCCCGAAGCCTGACCCTCACCCGTCCCCTAATCCTAACCCGTACGCTCACACTAACCCGCGCCCTCACACGTACGCTCCCCCTAAAGCGTTGTCGTACACTCACCTGGACCCTAAACCCTCCCCGTCCCCTAACCCTAACCCTAGCCCGAACCCTAACCCTAACCCTTCCCCGAAGCCTGACCCTCACCCGTCCCCTAATCCTAAGCCGTACGCTAACACTAACCCGCGCCCTCACACGTACGCTCCCCCTAAAGCGTTGTCGTACCCTCTCCTGGACCCTAAACACTCCCCGTGCACTAACCCTAACCCTAGCCCGAACTCTAACCCTAACCCTTCCCCGAAGCCTGACCCTCACCCGTCCCCTAATCCTAACCCGTTCGCTCACACTAACCCGCGCCCTCACACGTACCCTCCCCCTAAAGCGTTGTCGTACCCTCACCTGGACCCTAAACCGTCCCCGTCCCCTAACCCTAACCCTAGCCAGAACCCTAACCCTAACCCTTCCCCGAAGCCTGACCCTCACCCGTCCCCTAATCCTAACCCGTACGCTAACACTAACCCGCGCCCTCACACGTACGCTCCCCCTAAAGCGTTGTCGTACCCTCACCTGGAACCTAAACCGTCTCCGTCCCCTAACCCTAACCCTAGACCGAACCCTAACCCTAACCCTTCCCCGAAGCCTGACCCTCACCCTTCCCCGAATCCTAACCCGTACGCTAACACTAACCCTCGCCCTCACACGTACGCTCCCCCTAAAGCGTTGTCGTACCCTCACGTGGACCCTAAACCGTCCCCGTCCCCTAACCCTAACCCGAACCCTAACCCTAACCCTTCCCCGAAGCCTGACCCTCACCCGTCCCCTAATCCTAAGACGTACGCTAACACTAACCCGGGCCCTCACACGTACGCTCTCCCTAAAGCGTTGTCGTACCCTCACCTGGACCCTAAACCCTCCCCGTCCCCTAATCCTAACCCTAGCCCGAACCCTAACCCTAACCCTTCTCCGAAGCCTGACCCTCACCCGTCCCCTAATCCTAACCCGTACGCTAAAACTAACCCGCGCCCTCACACGTACGCTCCCCCTAAAGCGTTGTCGTACCCTCACCTGGACCCTAAACCGTCCCCGTCCCCTAACCCTAACCCTAGCCCAAACCCTAACCCTAACCCTTCCCTGAAGGCTTACCCTCACCCGTCCCCTAATCCTAACCCGTACGCTAACACTAACCCGCGCCCTCACACGTACGCTCCCCCTAAAGCGTTGTCGTACCCTCACCTGGACCCTAAACCGTCCCCGTCCCCTAACCCTAACCCTAGCCCGAACTCTATCCCAAACCCTTCCCCGAAGCCTGACCCTCACCCGTCCCCTAATCCTAACCCGTACGCTCACACTAACCCGCGCCCTCACACGTACGCTCCCCCTAAAGCGTTGTCGTACCCTCACCTGGACCCTAAACCCT
Source organism: Globicephala melas (assembly GCF_963455315.2). Classification (NCBI taxonomy): domain Eukaryota; kingdom Metazoa; phylum Chordata; class Mammalia; order Artiodactyla; family Delphinidae; genus Globicephala; species Globicephala melas. Next base: position 870,443 of record NW_027207259.1, read on the forward strand.
CCCCGTCCCCTAACCCTAACCCTAGCCCGAACCCTAACCCTAACCCTTCCCCGAAGCCTGACCCTCACCCTTCCCCTAATCCTAAGCCGTACGCTAACACTAACCCGCGCCCTCACACGTACGCTCCCCCTAAAGCGTTGTCGTACCCTCTCCTGGACCCTAAACACTCCCCGTGCACTAACCCTAACCCTAGCCCGAACTCTAACCCTAACCCTTCCCCGAAGCCTGACCCTCACCCGTCCCCTAATCCTAACCCGTACGCTCACACTAACCCGCGCCCTCACACGTACCCTCCCCCTAAAGCGTTGTCGTAGCCTCACCTGGACCCTAAACCGTCCCCGTCCCCTAACCCTAACCCTAGCCAGAACCCTAACCCTAACCCTTCCCCGAAGCCTGACCCTCACCCGTCCCCTAATCCTAACCCGTACGCTAACACTAACCCGCGCCCTCACACGTACGCTCCCCCTAAAGCGTTGTCGTACCCTCACCTGGAACCTAAACCGTCTCCGTCCCCTAACCCTAACCCTAGACCGAACCCTAACCCTAACCCTTCCCCGAAGCCTGACCCTCACACTTCCCCGAATCCTAACCCGTACGCTAACACTAACCCTCGCCCTCACACGTACGCTCCCCCTAAAGCGTTGTCGTACCCTCACGTGGACCCTAAACCGTCCCCGTCCCCTAACCCTAACCCTAGCCCGAACCCTAACCCTAACCCTTCCCCGAAGCCTGACCCTCACCCGTCCCCTAATCCTAAGACGTACGCTAACACTAACCCGGGCCCTCACACGTACGCTCTCCCTAAAGCGTTGTCGTACCCTCACCTGGACCCTAAACCCTCCCCGTCCCCTAACACTAACCCTACCCCGAACCCTAACCCTAACCCTTCCCCGAAGCCTGACCCTCACCCGTCCCCTAATCCTAACCCGTACGCTAACACTAAACCGCGCCCTCACACGTACGCTCCCCCTAAAGCGTTGTCGTACCCTCACCTGGACCCTAAACCCTCCCCGTCCCCTAACACTAACCCTAGCCCGAACCCTAACCCTAAACCTTCCCCGAAGCCTGACCCTCACCCGTCCCCTAATCCTAACCCGTACGCTCACACTAACACGCGCCCTCACACGTACGCTCCCCCTAAAGCGTTGTCGTACCCTCACCTGGACCCTAAACCCTCCCCGTCCACTAACCCTAACCCTAGCCCGAACCCTAACCCTAACCCTTCCTCGAAGTCTGACCCTCACCCGTCCCCTAATCCTAACCCGTACGCTAACACTAACCCTCGCCCTCACACGTACGCTCCCCCTAAAGCGTTGTCGTACCCTCACCTGGACCCTAAACCGTCCCTGTCCCCTAACCCTAACCCTAGCCCGAACCCTAACCCTAACCCCTCCCCGAAGCCTGACCCTCACCCGTCCCCTAATCCTAACCCGTACGCTCACAGTAACCCGCGCCCTCACACGTACGCCCCCCCTAAAGCGTTGTCGTACCCTCACGTGGACCCTAAACCGTCCCCGTCCCCTAACCCTAACCCTAGCCCGAACCCTAACCCTAACCCTTCCCCGAAGCCTGACCCTCACCCGTCCCCTAATCCTAAGCCGTACGCTAACACTAACACGCGCCCTCACACGTACGCTCCCCTAAAGCGTTGTCGTACCCTCACCTGGACCCTAAACCCTCCCCGTCCCCTAATCTTAACCCTAGCCCGAACCCTAACCCTAACACTTCCCCGAAGCCTGACCCTCACCCGTCCCCTAATCCTAAGCCGTACGCTAACACTAACCCGCGCCCTCACACGTATGCTCACCGTAAAGCGTTGTCGTACCCTCACCTGGACCATAAACCCTCCCCGTCCACTAACCCTAACCCTAGCCCGAACCCTAACCCTAACCCTTCCCCGAAGCCTGACTCTCACCCGTCCCCTAATCCTAATCCGTACGCTAACACTAACCCACGCCCTCACACGTACGCTCCCCCTAAAGCGTTGTCGTACCCTCACCTGGACCCTAAACCCTCCCCGTCCCCTAACCCTAACCCTAGCCCGAACCCTAACCCTAACCCTTTCCCGAAGCCTGACCCTCACCCGTCCCCTAATCCTAAGACGTACGCTAACACTAACCCGGGCCCTCACACGTACGCTCTCCCTAAAGCGTTGTCGTACCCTCACCTGGACCCTAAACCCTCCCCGTCCCCTAATCCTAACCCTAGCCCGAACCCTAACCGTAACCCTTCTCCGAAGCCTGACCCTCACCCGTCCCCTAATCCTAACCCGTACGCTCACACTAACCCGCGCCCTCACACGTACGCTCCCCCTAAAGCGTTGTCGTACCCTCACCTGGACCCTAAACCCTCCCCGTCCCCTAACCCTAACCCTAGCCCGAACCCTAACCCTAACCCTTCCCCGAAGCCTGACCCTCACCCGTCCCCTAATCCTAACCCGTACGCTAACACTAACCCGCGCCCTCACACGTACGCTCTGCCTAAAGCGTTGTCGTACCCTCACCTGGACCCTAAACCCTCCCCGTCCCCTAACCCTAACCCTAGACCGAACCCTAACCCTAACCCTTCCCCGAAGCCTGACCCTCACCCTTCCACAATCCTAAGCCGTACGCTAACACTAACCCGCGCCCTCACACGTACGCTCCCCCTAAAGCGTTATCGTACCCTCACCTGGACCCTAAACCGTCCCCGTCCCGTAACCCTAACCCTAGCCCGAACCCTAACCCTAACCCTTCCCCGAAGCCTGACCCTCACCCGTCCCCTAATCCCAACCCGTACGCTAACTCTAACCCGCGCCCTCACACGTACGCTACCCCTAAATCGTTGTCGTACCCTCACCTGGACCCTAAACCCTCCCCGTCCCCTAACACTAACCCTAGCCCGAACCCTAACCCTAAACCTTCCCCGAAGCCTGACCCTCACCCGTCCCCTAATCCTAACCCGTACGCTCACACTAACACGCGCCCTCACACGTACGCTCCCCCTAAAGCGTTGTCGTACCCTCACCTGGACCCTAAAACCTCCCCGTCCACTAACCCTAACCCTAGCCCGAACACTAACCGTAACCCTTCCCCGAAGCCTGACCCTCAACCGTCCCCTAATCCAAACCCGTACGCTAACACGAACCCACGCCCTCACACGTACGCTCCCCCTAAAGCGTTGTCGTACCCTCACCTGGACCCTAAGCCCTCCCCATCCCCTAACCTTAACCCTAGCCCGAACCCTAACCCTAACCCTTCCCCGAAGCCTGACCCTCACCCGTCCCCTAATCCTAACCCGTACGCTAACAGTAACCCACGCCCTCACACGTACGCTCCCCCTAAAGCGTTGTCGTACCCTCACCTGGACCCTAAACCGTCCCCGTCCCCTAACCCTAACCCTAGCCCGAACCCTAACCCTAACCCTTCCCCGAAGCCTGACCCTCACCCGTCCCCTAATCCTAACCCGTACGCTAACACTAACCCGCGCCCTCACACGTACGCTCCCCCTAAAGCGTTGTCGTACCCTCACCTGGACCCTAAACCGTCCCCGTCCCCTAACCCTAACCCTAGCCCGAACCCTAACCCTAACCCTTCCCCGAAGCCTGACCCTCACCCGTCCCCTAATCCTAACCCGTACGCTAACACTAACCCGCGCCCTCACACGTACGCTCCCCCTAAAGCATTGTCGTACCCTCAGCTGGACCCTAAACCCTCCCCGTCCCCTAACCCTAACCCTAGCCCGAACCCTAACCCTAACCCTTCCTCGAAGCCTGACCCTCACCCGTCCCCTAATCCTAACCCGTACGCTAACACTAACCCGCGCCTTCACACGTACGCTCCCCCTAAAGCGTTGTCGTACCCTCACCTGGACCCTAAACCGTCCCCGTCCCCTAACCCTAACCCTAGCCCGAACCCTAACCCTAACACTTCCCCGAAGCCTGACCCTCACCCGTCCCCTAATCCTAACCCGTACGCTAACACTAACCCGCGCCCTCACACGTACGCTCCCCCTAAAGCGTTGTCGTACCCTCACCTGGACCCTAAACCCTCCCCGTCCCCTAACCCTAACCCTAGCCCGAACCCTAACCCTAACCCTTCCCCGAAGCCTGACCCTCACCCGTCCCCTAATCCTAACCCGTACGCTAACACTAACCCGCGCCCTCACACGTACGCTCCCCCTAAAGCGTTGTCGTACCCTCACCTGGACCGTAAACCCTCCCCGTCCCCTAACCCTAACCCTAGCCCGAACCCTAACCCTAACCCTTCCCCGAAGCCTGACCCTCACCCGTCCCCTAATCCTAACCCGTACGCTAACACTAACCCGCGCCTTCACACGTACGCTCCCCCTAAAGCGTTGTCGTACCCTCACCTGGACCCTAAACCGTCCCCGTCCCCTAACCCTAACCCTAGCCCGAACCCTAACCCTAACACTTCCCCGAAGCCTGACCCTCACCCGTCCCCTAATCCTAACCCGTACGCTAACACTAACCCGCGCCCTCACACGTACGCTCCCCCTAAAGCGTTGTCGTACCCTCACCTGGACCCTAAACCCTCCCCGTCCCCTAAATCTAACCCTAGCCCGAACCCTAACCCTAACCCTTCCCCGAAACCTGACCCTCACCCGTCCCCTAATCCTAACCCGTACGCTAAAACTAACCAGCGCCCTCACATGTACGCTCCCCCTAAAGCGTTGTCGTACCCTCACCTGGACCCTAAACCGTCCCCGTCCCCTAACCCTAACCCTAGCCCGAACCCTAACCCTAACCCTTCCCTGAAGCCTGACCCTCACCCGTCCCCTAATCCTAACCCGTATGCTAACACTAACCCGCGCCCTCACACGTACGCTCCCCCTAAAGCGTTGTGGTACCCTCACCTGGACCCTAAACCGTCCCCGTCCCCTAACCCTAACCCTAGCCCGAACCCTAACCGTAACACTTCCCCGAAGCCTGACCCTCACCCGTCCCCTAATCCTAACCCTTACGCTAACATTAACCCACGCCCTCACACGTACGCTCCCCCTAAAGCGTTGTCGTACCCTCACCTGGACCGTAAACCCTCCCCGTCCCCTAACCCTAACCCTAGCCCGATCCCTAACCCTAACACTTCCCCGAAGCCTGACCCTCACCCGTCCCGTAATCCTAACCCGTACGCTAACACTAACCCGCGCCCTAACACGTACGCTCCCCCTAAAGCGTTGTCGTACCCTCACCTGGACCCTAAGCCGTCCCCGTCCCCTAACCCTAACCCTAGCCTGAACCCTAACCCTAACCCTTCCCCTTAGACTGACCCTCACCCTTCCTCTAATCCTAACTCGTACGCTAACACTAACACGCGCCCTCACACGTACGCTCCCCTAAAGCGTTGTCGTACCCTCACCTGGACCCTAAACCGTCCCCGTCCCCTAACCCTAACCCTAGCCCGAACCCTAAACATAACCCTTCCGCGAAGCCTGACACACACCCGTCCCCTAATCCTAACCCGTACGCTAAAACTAACACGCGCCCTCACACGTACAATCCCCCTAAAGCGTTGTCGTACCCTCACCTGGACCCTAAGCCCTCCCCGTCCCCTAACCCTAACCCTAGCCCGAACACTAACCCTAACCCTTCCCCGAAGCCTGACCCTCAACGGTCCCCTAATCCTAACCCGTACGCTAACACTAACCCGCGCCCGCACACGTATGATCCCCCTAAAGCTTTGTCGTAGCCTCACCTGGACCCTAAACCGTCCCCGTCACCTAACCCTAACCCTAGGCCGAAACCTATCCCTAACCCTTCCCCGAAGCCTGACCCTCACCCGTCCCCTAGTCCTAACCCGTACGCTAACACTAACCCGCGCCCTCACACGTACGCTCCCCCTAAAGCGTTGTCGTGCCCTCACCTGGACCCTAAACCGTCCCCGTCCCCTAGCCCTAATCCTAGCCCGAACCCTAACCCTAACCCTTCCCCGAAGCCTGACCCTCACCCGTCCCCTAATCCTATACCGTACGCTAACACTAACCCGCGCCCTCACACGTACGCTCCCCCTAAAGCGTTGTCGTACCCTCACCTGGACCCTAAACCGTACCCGTCCCCTAAACCTAACCCTAGCCCGAACCCTAACCCTAACCCTTCCCCGAAGCCTGACCCTCACCCGTCCCCTAATCCTAACCCGTACGCTAACAGTAACCCACGCCCTCACACGTACGCTCCCCCTAAAGCGTTGTCGTACCCTCACCTGGACCCTAAACCGTCCCCGTCCCCTAACCCTAACCCTAGCCCGAACCCTAACCCTAACCCTTCCCCGAAGCCTGACCCTCACCCGTCCCCTAATCCTAACCCGTACGCTAACACTAACCCGCGCCCTCACACGTACGCTCCCCCTAAAGCGTTGTCGTACCCTCACCTGGACCGTAAATCCTCCCCGTCCCCTAACCCTAACCCTAGCCCGAACCCTAACCCTAACCCTTCCCCGAAGCCTGACCCTCACCCGTCCCGTAATCCTAACCCGTACGCTAACACTAACCCGCGCCCTAACACGTACGCTCCCCCTAAAGCGTTGTCGTATCCTCACCTGGACCCTAAACCGTCCCTGTCCCCTAACCCTAACCGTAACCCTTCCCCGAAGCCTGACCCTCAACCGTCCCCTAATCCAAACCCGTACGCTAACACGAACCCACGCCCTCACACGTACGCTCCCCCTAAAGCGTTGTCGTACCCTCACTTGAACCCTAAGCTGTCCCCGTGTCCTAACCCTAACCCTAGCCCGACCCCTAACCCTAACCCTTCCCCGAAGCCTGACCCTCACCCGTCCCCTAGTCCTAACCCGTACGCTAACACTAACCCGCGCCCTCACACGTACGCTCCCCCTAAAGCGTTGTCGTGCCCTCACCTGGACCCTAAACCGTCCCCGTCCCCTAGCCCTAATCCTAGCCCGAACCCTAACGCTAACCCTTCCCCGAAGCCTGACCCTCACTCGTCCCCTAATCCTATACCGTACGCTAACACTAATGCGCGCCCTCACACGTACGCTCCCCCTAAAGCGTTGTCGTGCCCTCACCTGGACCGTAAACCCTCCCCGTCCCCTAACCCTAGCTCGAACCCTAACCCTAACCCTTCCCCGAAGCCTGACCCTCACCCGTCCCCTAATCCTAACCCGTACGCTAAAACTAACCCGCGCCCTCACACGTACGCTCCCCCTAAAGCGTTGTCGTACCCTGACCTGGACCCTAAACCGTCCCCGTCCCCTAACCCTAACCCTAGCCCGAACCCTAACCCTAACCCTTCCCCGAAGGCTTACCCTCACCCGTCCCCTAATCCTAACCCGTACGCTAACACTAACCCGCGCCCTCACACGTACGCTCCCCCTAAAGCGTTGTCGTACCCTCACCTGGACCCTAAACCGTCCCCGTCCCCTAACCCTAACCCTAGCCCGAACTCTATCCCAAACCCTTCCCCGAAGCCTGACCCTCACCCGTCCCCTAATCCTAACCCGTACGCTCACACTAACCCGCGCCCTCACACGTACGCTCCCCCTAAAGCGTTGTCGTACCCTCACCTGGACCCTAAACCCTCCCCGTCCCCTAACCCTAACCCTAGCCCGAACCCTAACCCTAACCCTTCCCCGAAGCCTGACCCTCACCCGTCCCCTAATCCTAAGCCGTACGCTAACACTAACCCGCGCCCTCACACGTACGCTCCCCCTAAAGCGTTGTCGTACCCTCTCCTGGACCCTAAACACTCCCCGTGCACTAACCCTAACCCTAGCCCGAACTCTAACCCTAACCCTTCCCCGAAGCCTGACCCTCACCCGTCCCCTAATCCTAACCCGTACGCTCACACTAACCCGCGCCCTCACACGTACCCTCCCCCTAAAGCGTTGTCGTAGCCTCACCTGGACCCTAAACCGTCCCCGTCCCCTAACCCTAACCCTAGCCAGAACCCTAACCCTAACCCTTCCCCGAAGCCTGACCCTCACCCGTCCCCTAATCCTAACCCGTACGCTAACACTAACCCGCGCCCTCACACGTACGCTCCCCCTAAAGCGTTGTCATACCCTCACCTGGAACCTAAACCGTCTCCGTCCCCTAACCCTAACCCTAGACCGAACCCTAACCCTAACCCTTCCCCGAAGCCTGACCCTCACCCTTCCCCGAATCCTAACCCGTACGCTAACACTAACCCTCGCCCTCACACGTACGCTCCCCCTAAAGCGTTGTCGTACCCTCACGTGGACCCTAAACCGTCCCCGTCCCCTAACCCTAACCCTAGCCCGAACCCTAACCCTAACCCTTCCCCGAAGCCTGACCCTCACCCGTCCCCTAATCCTAAGACGTACGCTAACACTAACCCGGGCCCTCACACGTACGCTCTCCCTAAAGCGTTGTCGTACCCTCACCTGGACCCTAAACCCTCCCCGTGCCCTAATCCTAACCCTAGCCCGAACCCTAACCCTAACCCTTCTCCGAAGCCTGACCCTCACCCGTCCCCTAATCCTAACCCGTACGCTCACACTAACCCGCGCCCGCACACGTATGATCCCCCTAAAGCTTTGTCGTAGCCTCACCTGGACCCTAAACCGTCCCCGTCACCTAACCCTAACCCTAGGCCGAAACCTATCCCTAACCCTTCCCCGAAGCCTGACACTCACCCGTCCCCTAGTCCTAACCCGTACGCTAACACTAACCCGCGCCCTCACACGTACGCTCCCCCTAAAGCGTTGTCGTGCCCTCACCTGGACCCTAAACCGTCCCCGTCCCCTAGCCCTAATCCTAGCCCGAACCCTAACCCTAACCCTTCCCCGAAGCCTGACCCTCACCCGTCCCCTAATCCTATACCGTACGCTAACACTAATGCGCGCCCTCACACGTACGCTCCCCCTAAAGCGTTGTCGTGCCCTCACCTGGACCGAAAACCCTCCCCGTCCCCTAACCCTAACCCTAGCCCGAACCCTAACCCTAACCCTTCCCCGAAGCCTGACCCTCACCCGTCCCCTAATCCTAACCCGTACGCTAAAACTAACCCGCGCCCTCACACGTACGCTCCCCCTAAAGCGTTGTCGTACCCTCACCTGGACCCTAAACCGTCCCCGTCCCCTAACCCTAACCCTAGCCCGAACTCTATCCCAAACCCTTCCCCGAAGCCTGACCCTCACCCGTCCCCTAATCCTAACCCGTACGCTCACACTAACCCGCGCCCTCACACGTACGCTCCCCCTAAAGCGTTGTCGTACCCTCACCTGGACCCTAAACCCTCCCCGTCCCCTAACCCTAACCCTAGCCCGAACCCTAACCCTAACCCTTCCCCGAAGCCTGACCCTCACCCGTCCCCTAATCCTAAGCCGTACGCTAACACTAACCCGCGCCCTCACACGTACGCTCCCCCTAAAGCGTTGTCGTACCCTCTCCTGGACCCTAAACACTCCCCGTGCACTAACCCTAACCCTAGCCCGAACTCTAACCCTAACCCTTCCCCGAAGCCTGACCCTCACCCGTCCCCTAATCCTAACCCGTACGCTCACACTAACCCGCGCCCTCACACGTAGCCTCCCCCTAAAGCGTTGTCGTAGCCTCACCTGGACCCTAAACCGTCCCCGTCCCCTAACCCTAACCCTAGCCAGAACCCTAACCCTAACCCTTCCCCGAAGCCTGACCCTCACCCGTCCCCTAATCCTAACCCGTACGCTAACACTAACCCGCGCCCTCACACGTACGCTCCCCCTAAAGCGTTGTCGTACCCTCACCTGGAACCTAAACCGTCTCCGTCCCCTAACCCTAACCCTAGACCGAACCCTAACCCTAACCCTTCCCCGAAGCCTGACCCTCACACTTCCCCGAATCCTAACCCGTACGCTAACACTAACCCTCGCCCTCACACGTACGCTCCCCCTAAAGCGTTGTCGTACCCTCACGTGGACCCTAAACCGTCCCCGTCCCCTAACCCTAACCCTAGCCCGAACCCTAACCCTAACCCTTCCCCGAAGCCTGACCCTCACCCGTCCCCTAATCCTAAGACGTACGCTAACACTAACCCGGGCCCTCACACGTACGCTCTCCCTAAAGCGTTGTCGTACCCTCACCTGGACCCTAAACCCTCCCCGTCCCCTAACACTAACCCTACCCCGAACCCTAACCCTAACCCTTCCCCGAAGCCTGACCCTCACCCGTCCCGTAATCCTAACCCGTACGCTAACACTAAACCGCGCCCTCACACGTACGCTCCCCCTAAAGCGTTGTCGTACCCTCACCTGGACCCTAAACCCTCCCCGTCCCCTAACACTAACCCTAGCCCGAACCCTAACCCTAAACCTTCCCCGAAGCCTGACCCTCACCCGTCCCCTAATCCTAACCCGTACGCTCACACTAACACGCGCCCTCACACGTACGCTCCCCCTAAAGCGTTGTCGTACCCTCACCTGGACCCTAAACCCTCCCCGTCCACTAACCCTAACCCTAGCCCGAACCCTAACCCTAACCCTTCCTCGAAGTCTGACCCTCACCCGTCCCCTAATCCTAACCCGTACGCTAACACTAACCCTCGCCCTCACACGTACGCTCCCCCTAAAGCGTTGTCGTACCCTCACCTGGACCCTAAACCGTCCCTGTCCCCTAACCCTAACCCTAGCCCGAACCCTAACCCTAACCCCTCCCCGAAGCCTGACCCTCACCCGTCCCCTAATCCTAACCCGTACGCTCACAGTAACCCGCGCCCTCACACGTACGCCCCCCCTAAAGCGTTGTCGTACCCTCACGTGGACCCTAAACCGTCCCCGTCCCCTAACCCTAACCCTAGCCCGAACCCTAACCCTAACCCTTCCCCGAAGCCTGACCCTCACCCGTCCCCTAATCCTAAGCCGTACGCTAACACTAACACGCGCCCTCACACGTACGCTCCCCTAAAGCGTTGTCGTACCCTCACCTGGACCCTAAACCCTCCCCGTCCCCTAATCTTAACCCTAGCCCGAACCCTAACCCTAACACTTCCCCGAAGCCTGACCCTCACCCGTCCCCTAATCCTAAGCCGTACGCTAACACTAACCCGCGCCCTCACACGTATGCTCACCGTAAAGCGTTGTCGTACCCTCACCTGGACCATAAACCCTCCCCGTCCACTAACCCTAACCCTAGCCCGAACCCTAACCCTAACCCTTCCCCGAAGCCTGACTCTCACCCGTCCCCTAATCCTAATCCGTACGCTAACACTAACCCACGCCCTCACACGTACGCTCCCCCTAAAGCGTTGTCGTACCCTCACCTGGACCCTAAACCCTCCCCGTCCCCTAACCCTAACCCTAGCCCGAACCCTAACCCTAACCCTTCCCCGAAGCCTGACCCTCACCCGTCCCCTAATCCTAAGACGTACGCTAACACTAACCCGGGCCCTCACACGTACGCTCTCCCTAAAGCGTTGTCGTACCCTCACCTGGACCCTAAACCCTCCCCGTCCCCTAATCCTAACCCTAGCCCGAACCCTAACCGTAACCCTTCTCCGAAGCCTGACCCTCACCCGTCCCCTAATCCTAACCCGTACGCTCACACTAACCCGCGCCCTCACACGTACGCTCCCCCTAAAGCGTTGTCGTACCCTCACCTGGACCCTAAACCCTCCCCGTCCCCTAACCCTAACCCTAGCCCGAACCCTAACCCTAACCCTTCCCCGAAGCCTGACCCTCACCCGTCCCCTAATCCTAACCCGTACGCTAACACTAACCCGCGCCCTCACACGTACGCTCTGCCTAAAGCGTTGTCGTACCCTCACCTGGACCCTAAACCCTCCCCGTCCCCTAACCCTAACCCTAGACCGAACCCTAACCCTAACCCTTCCCCGAAGCCTGACCCTCACCCTTCCACAATCCTAAGCCGTACGCTAACACTAACCCACGCCCTCACACGTACGCTCCCCCTAAAGCGTTATCGTACCCTCACCTGGACCCTAAACCGTCCCCGTCCCGTAACCCTAACCCTAGCCTGAACCCTAACCCTAACCCTTCCCCGAAGCCTGACCCTCACCCGTCCCCTAATCCCAACCCGTACGCTAACTCTAACCCGCGCCCTCACACGTACGCTACCCCTAAATCGTTGTCGTACCCTCACCTGGACCCTAAACCCTCCCCGTCCCCTAACACTAACCCTACCCCGAACCCTAACCCTAACCCTTCCCCGAAGCCTGACCCTCACCCGTCCCCTAATCCTAACCCGTACGCTAACACTAAACCGCGCCCTCACACGTACGCTCCCCCTAAAGCGTTGTCGTACCCTCACCTGGACCCTAAACCCTCCCCGTCCCCTAACACTAACCCTAGCCCGAACCCTAACCCTAAACCTTCCCCGAAGCCTGACCCTCACCCGTCCCCTAATCCTAACCCGTACGCTCACACTAACACGCGCCCTCACACGTACGCTCCCCCTAAAGCGTTGTCGTACCCTCACCTGGACCCTAAAACCTCCCCGTCCACTAACCCTAACCCTAGCCCGAACACTAACCGTAACCCTTCCCCGAAGCCTGACCCTCAACCGTCCCCTAATCCAAACCCGTACGCTAACACGAACCCACGCCCTCACACGTACGCTCCCCCTAAAGCGTTGTCGTACCCTCACTTGGACCCTAAGCTGTCCCCGTCTCCTCACCCTAACCCTAGCCCGACCCCTAACCCTAACACTTCCCCGAAGCCTGACCCTCACCCGTCCCCTAATCCTAACCTGTACGCTAACACTAACCCGCGCCCTCACACGTACGCTCCCCCAAAGCGTTGTCGTACCCTCACCTGGACCCTAAACCGTCCCCGTCCCCTAACCCTAACCCTAGCCCGAACCCTAACCATAACACTTCCCCGAAGCCTGACACACACCCGTCCCCTAATCCTAACCCGTACGCTAAAACTAACCCGCACCCTCACACGTACGCTCCCCCTAAAGCATTGTCGTACCCTCACCTGGACCCTAAGCCCTCCCCATCCCCTAACCTTAACCCTAGCCCGAACCCTAACCCTAACACTTCCCCGAAGCCTGACCCTCACCCGTCCCCTAATCCTAACCCGTACGCTAACAGTAACCCACGCCCGCACACGTACGCTCCCCCTAAAGCGTTGTCGTACCCTCACCTGGACCCTAAACCGTCCCCGTCCCCTAACCCTAACCCTAGCCCGAACCCTAACCCTAACCCTTCCCCGAAGCCTGAGCCTCACCCGTCCCCTAATCCTAACCCGTACGCTAACACTAACCTGCGCCCTCACACGTACGCTCCCCCTAAAGCGTTGTCGTACCCTCACCTGGACCCTAAACCGTCCCCGTCCCCTAACCCTAACCCTAGCCCGAACCCTAACCCTTCCCCGAAGCCTGACCCTCACCCGTCCCCTAATCCTAACCCGTACGCTAACACTAACCCGCGCCCTCACACGTACGCTCCCCCTAAAGCATTGTCGTACCCTCAGCTGGACCCTAAACCCTCCCCGTCCCCTAACCCTAACCCTAGCCCGAACCCTAACCCTAACCCTTCCTCGAAGCCTGACCCTCACCCGTCCCCTAATCCTAACCCGTACGCTAACAATAACCCGCGCCCTCACACGTACGCTCCCCCTAAAGCGTTGTCGTACCCTCACCTGGACCCTAAACCGTCCCGGTCCCCTAACCCTAACCCTAGCCCGAACCCGAACCCGAACCCTTCCCCGAAGCCTGACACTCACCCGTCCCCTAATCCTAACCCGTACGCTAACACTAACCCGCGCCCTCACACGTACGCTCCCCCTAAAGCGTTGTCGTACCCTCACCTGGACCCTAAACCGTCCCCGTCCCCTAACCCTAACCCTAGCCCGAACCCTAACCCTAACCCTTCCCCGAAGCCTGACCCTCACCCGTCCCCTAATCCTAACCCGTACGCTAACACTAACCCGCGCCCTCACACGTACGCTCTGCCTAAAGCGTTGTCGTACCCTCACCTGGACCCTAAACCCTCCCCGTCCCCTAACCCTAACCCTAGACCGAACCCTAACCCTAACCCTTCCCCGAAGCCTGACCCTCACCCTTCCACAATCCTAAGCCGTACGCTAACACTAACCCGCGCCCTCACACGTACGCTCCCCCTAAAGCGTTATCGTACCCTCACCTGGACCCTAAACCGTCCCCGTCCCGTAACCCTAACCCTAGCCCGAACCCTAACCCTAACCCTTCCCCGAAGCCTGACCCTCACCCGTCCCCTAATCCCAACCCGTACGCTAACTCTAACCCGCGCCCTCACACGTACGCTACCCCTAAATCGTTGTCGTACCCTCACCTGGACCCTAAACCCTCCCCGTCCCCTAACACTAACCCTACCCCGAACCCTAACCCTAACCCTTCCCCGAAGCCTGACCCTCACCCGTCCCCTAATCCTAATCCGTACGCTAACACTAAACCGCGCCCTCACACGTACGCTCCCCCTAAAGCGTTGTCGTACCCTCACCTGGACCCTAAACCCTCCCCGTCCCCTAACACTAACCCTAGCCCGAACCCTAACCCTAAACCTTCCCCGAAACCTGACCCTCACCCGTCCCCTAATCCTAACCCGTACGCTCACACTAACACGCGCCCTCACACGTACGCTCCCCCTAAAGCGTTGTCGTACCCTCACCTGGACCCTAAAACCTCCCCGTCCACTAACCCTAACCCTAGCCCGAACACTAACCGTAACCCTTCCCCGAAGCCTGACCCTCAACCGTCCCCTAATCCAAACCCGTACGCTAACACGAACCCACGCCCTCACACGTACGCTCCCCCTAAAGCGTTGTCGTACCCTCACTTGGACCCTAAGCTGTCCCCGTCTCCTCACCCTAACCCTAGCCCGACCCCTAACCCTAACACTTCCCCGAAGCCTGACCCTCACCCGTCCCCTAATCCTAACCTGTACGCTAACACTAACCCGCGCCCTCACACGTACGCTCCCCCAAAGCGTTGTCGTACCCTCACCTGGACCCTAAACCGTCCCCGTCCCATAACCCTAACCCTAGCCCGAACCCTAACCATAACACTTCCCCGAAGCCTGACACACACCCGTCCCCTAATCCTAACCCGTACGCTAAAACTAACCCGCACCCTCACACGTACGCTCCCCCTAAAGCATTGTCGTACCCTCACCTGGACCCTAAGCCCTCCCCATCCCCTAACCTTAACCCTAGCCCGAACCCTAACCCTAACCCTTCCCCGAAGCCTGACCCTCACCCGTCCCCTAATCCTAACCCGTACGCTAACAGTAACCCACGCCCGCACACGTACGCTCCCCCTAAAGCGTTGTCGTACCCTCACCTGGACCCTAAACCGTCCCCATCCCCTAACCCTAACCCTAGCCCGAACCCTAACCCTAACCCTTCCCCGAAGCCTGACCCTCACCCGTCCCCTAATCCTAACCCGTACGCTAACACTAACCTGCGCCCTCACACGTACGCTCCCCCTAAAGCGTTGTCGTACCCTCACCTGGACCCTAAACCGTCCCCGTCCCCTAACCCTAACCCTAGCCCGAACCCTAACCCTTCCCCGAAGCCTGACCCTCACCCGTCCCCTAATCCTAACCCGTACGCTAACACTAACCCGCGCCCTCACACGTACGCTCCCCCTAAAGCATTGTCGTACCCTCAGCTGGACCCTAAACCCTCCCCGTCCCCTAACCCTAACCCTAGCCCGAACCCTAACCCTAACCCTTCCTCGAAGCCTGACCCTCACCCGTCCCCTAATCCTAACCCGTACGCTAACACTAACCCGCGCCCTCACACGTACGCTCCCCCTAAAGCGTTGTCGTACCCTCACCTGGACCCTAAACCGTCCCGGTCCCCTAACCCTAACCCTAGCCCGAACCCGAACCCGAACCCTTCCCCGAAGCCTGACACTCACCCGTCCCCTAATCCTAACCCGTACGCTAACACTAACCCGCGCCCTCACACGTACGCTCCCCCTAAAGCGTTGTCGTACCCTCACCTGGACCCTAAACCGTCCCCGTCCCCTAACCCTAACCCTAGCCCGAACCCTAACCCTAACCCTTCCCCGAAGCCTGACCCTCACCCGTCCCCTAATCCTAACCCGTACGCTAACAGTAACCCACGCCCTCACACGTACGCTCCCCCTAAAGCGTTGTCGTACCCTCACCTGGACCCTAAACCGTCCCCGTCCCCTAACCCTAACCCTAGCCAGAACCCTAACCGTAACCCTTCCCCGAAGCCTGACCCTCACCCGTCCCCTAATCCTAACCCGTACGCTAACACTAACCCGCGCCCTCACACGTACGCTCCCCCTAAAGCGTTGTCGTACCCTCACCTGGACCCTAAACCGTCCCCGTCCCCTAACCCTAACCCTAGCCCGAACCCTAACCCTAACCCTTCCCCGAAGCCTGACCCTCACCCGTCCCCTAATCCTAACCCGTACGCTAACACTAACCCGCGCCCTCACACGTACGCTCCCCCTAAAGCATTGTCGTACCCTCAGCTGGACCCTAAACCCTCCCCGTCCCCTAACCCTAACCCTAGCCCGAACCCTAACCCTAACCCTTCCTCGAAGCCTGACCCTCACCCGTCCCCTAATCCTAACCCGTACGCTAACACTAACCCGCGCCTTCACACGTACGCTCCCCCTAAAGCGTTGTCGTACCCTCACCTGGACCCTAAACCGTCCCCGTCCCCTAACCCTAACCCTACCCCAAACCCTAACCCTAACACTTCCCCGAAGCCTGACCCTCACCCGTCCCCTAATCCTAACCCGTACGCTAACACTAACCCGCGCCCTCACACGTACGCTCCCCCTAAAGCGTTGTCGTACCCTCACCTGGACCCTAAACCCTCCCCGTCCCCTAACCCTAACCCTAGCCCGAACCCTAACCCTAACCCTTCCCCGAAACCTGACCCTCACCCGTCCCCTAATCCTAACCCGTACGCTAAAACTAACCAGCGCCCTCACATGTACGCTCCCCCTAAAGCGTTGTCGTACCCTCACCTGGACCCTAAACCGTCCCCGTCCCCTAACCCTAACCCTAGCCCGAACCCTAACCCTAACCCTTCCCTGAAGCCTGACCCTCACCCGTCCCCTAATCCTAACCCGTATGCTAACACTAACCCGCGCCCTCACACGTACGCTCCCCCTAAAGCGTTGTGGTACCCTCACCTGGACCCTAAACCGTCCCCGTCCCCTAACCCTAACCCTAGCCCGAACCCTAACCGTAACCCTTCCCCGAAGCCTGACCCTCACCCGTCCCCTAATCCTAACCCTTACGCTAACATTAACCCACGCCCTCACACGTACGCTCCCCCTAAAGCGTTGTCGTACCCTCACCTGGACCGTAAACCCTCCCCGTCCCCTAAACCTAACCCTAGCCCGATCCCTAACCCTAACACTTCCCCGAAGCCTGACCCTCACCCGTCCCGTAATCCTAACCCGTACGCTAACACTAACCCGCGCCCTAACACGTACGCTCCCCCTAAAGCGTTGTCGTACCCTCACCTGGACCCTAAGCCGTCCCCGTCACCTAACCCTAACCCTAGCCTGAACCCTAACCCTAACCCTTCCCCTTAGCCTGACCCTCACCCTTCCTCTAATCCTAACTCGTACGCTAACACTAACACGCGCCCTCACACGTACGCTCCCCTAAAGCGTTGTCGTACCCTCACCTGGACCCTAAACCGTCCCCGTCCCCTAACCCTAACCCTAGCCCGAACCCTAAACATAACCCTTCCGCGAAGCCTGACACACACCCGTCCCCTAATCCTAACCCGTACGCTAAAACTAACACGCGCCCTCACACGTACAATCCCCCTAAAGCGTTGTCGTACCCTCACCTGGACCCTAAGCCCTCCCCGTCCCCTAACCCTAACCCTAGCCCGAACACTAACCCTAACCCTTCCCCGAAGCCTGACCCTCAACCGTCCCCTAATCCTAACCCGTACGCTAACACTAAGCCGCGCCCGCACACGTATGATCCCCCTAAAGCTTTGTCGTAGCCTCACCTGGACCCTAAACCGTCCCCGTCACCTAACCCTAACCCTAGGCCGAAACCTATCCCTAACCCTTCCCCGAAGCCTGACCCTCACCCGTCCCCTAGTCCTAACCCGTACGCTAACACTAACCCGCGCCCTCACACGTACGCTCCCCCTAAAGCGTTGTCGTGCCCTCACCTGGACCCTAAACCGTCCCCGTCCCCTAGCCCTAATCCTAGCCCGAACCCTAACCCTAACCCTTCCCCGAAGCCTGACCCTCACCCGTCCCCTAATCCTATACCGTACGCTAACACTAACCCGCGCCCTCACACGTACGCTCCCCCTAAAGCGTTGTCGTACCCTCACCTGGACCCTAAACCGTACCCGTCCCCTAAACCTAACCCTAGCCCGAACCCTAACCCTAACCCTTCCCCGAAGCCTGACCCTCACCCGTCCCCTAATCCTAACCCGTACGCTAACAGTAACCCACGCCCTCACACGTACGCTCCCCCTAAAGCGTTGTCGTACCCTCACCTGGACCCTAAACCGTCCCCGTCCCCTAACCCTAACCCTAGCCCGAACCCTAACCCTAACCCTTCCCCGAAGCCTGACCCTCACCCGTCCCCTAATCCTAACCCGTACGCTAACACTAACCCGCGTCCTCACACGTATGCTCCCCTTACAGCGTTGTCGTACCCTCACCTGGACCCTAAGCTGTCCCAGTCAGCTAACCCTAACCCTAGCCCGAACCCTAACCCTAACCCTTCCCCGAAGCCTGACCCTCAACCGTCACCTAATCCTAACCCGTACGCTAACACTAACCCGCGCCCTCACACGTACGCTCCCCCTAAAGCGATGTCGTACCCTCACCTGGACCCTAAACCGTCCCCGTCCCCTAACCCTAACCGTAGCCCGAACCCTAACCCTAACCCTTCCCCGAAGCCTGACCCTCACCCGTCCCCTAATCCTAACCCGTATGCTAACACTAACCCATTCCCTCACACGTACGCTCCCCCTAAAGTGTTGTCGTACCCTCACCTGGACCCTAAACCCTCCCCGTCCCCTAACCCTAACCCTAGCCCGAACCCTAACCCTAACCCTTCCCCGAAGCCTGACCCTCACCCGTCCGCTAATCCTAACCCGTACGCTAACACTAACCCGCGCCCTCACACGTACGCTCCCCCTAAAGCATTGTCGTACCCTCAGCTGGACCCTAAACCCTCCCCGTCCCCTAACCCTAACCCTAGCCCGAACCCTAACCCTAACCCTTCCTCGAAGCCTGACCCTCACCCGTCCCCTAATCCTAACCCGTACGCTAACACTAACCCGCGCCCTCACACGTACGCTCCCCCTAAAGCGTTGTCGTACCCTCACCTGGACCCTAAACCGTCCCGGTCCCCTAACCCTAACCCTAGCCCGAACCCGAACCCGAACCCTTCCCCGAAGCTTGACACTCACCCGTCCCCTAATCCTAACCCGTACGCTAACACTAACCCGCGCCCTCACACGTACGCTCCCCCTAAAGCGTTGTCGTACCCTCACCTCGACCCTAAACCGTCCCCGTCCCCTAACCCTAACCCTAGCCCGAACCCTAACCCTAACACTTCCCCGAAGCCTGACCCTCACCCGTCCCCTAATCCTAACCCGTACGCTAACACTAACCCGCGCCCTCACACGTACGCTCTGCCTAAAGCGTTGTCGTACCCTCACCTGGACCCTAAACCCTCCCCGTCCCCTAACCCTAACCCTAGACCGAACCCTAACCCTAACCCTTCCCCGAAGCCTGACCCTCACCCTTCCACAATCCTAAGCCGTACGCTAACACTAACCCGCGCCCTCACACGTACGCTCCCCCTAAAGCGTTATCGTACCCTCACCTGGACCCTAAACCGTCCCCGTCCCGTAACCCTAACCCTAGCCCGAACCCTAACCCTAACCCTTCCCCGAAGCCTGACCCTCACCCGTCCCCTAATCCCAACCCGTACGCTAACTCTAACCCGCGCCCTCACACGTACGCTACCCCTAAATCGTTGTCGTACCCTCACCTGGACCCTAAACCCTCCCCGTCCCCTAACACTAACCCTACCCCGAACCCTAACCCTAACCCTTCCCCGAAGCCTGACCCTCACCCGTCCCCTAATCCTAACCCGTACGCTAACACTAAACCGCGCCCTCACACGTACGCTCCCCCTAAAGCGTTGTCGTACCCTCACCTGGACCCTAAACCCTCCCCGTCCCCTAACACTAACCCTAGCCCGAACCCTAACCCTAAACCTTCCCCGAAACCTGACCCTCACCCGTCCCCTAATCCTAACCCGTACGCTCACACTAACACGCGCCCTCACACGTACGCTCCCCCTAAAGCGTTGTCGTACCCTCACCTGGACCCTAAAACCTCCCCGTCCACTAACCCTAACCCTAGCCCGAACACTAACCGTAACCCTTCCCCGAAGCCTGACCCTCAACCGTCCCCTAATCCAAACCCGTACGCTAACACGAACCCACGCCCTCACACGTACGCTCCCCCTAAAGCGTTGTCGTACCCTCACTTGGACCCTAAGCTGTCCCCGTCTCCTCACCCTAACCCTAGCCCGACCCCTAACCCTAACACTTCCCCGAAGCCTGACCCTCACCCGTCCCCTAATCCTAACCTGTACGCTAACACTAACCCGCGCCCTCACACGTACGCTCCCCCAAAGCGTTGTCGTACCCTCACCTGGACCCTAAACCGTCCCCGTCCCCTAACCCTAACCCTAGCCCGAACCCTAACCATAACACTTCCCCGAAGCCTGACACACACCCGTCCCCTAATCCTAACCCGTACGCTAAAACTAACCCGCACCCTCACACGTACGCTCCCCCTAAAGCATTGTCGTACCCTCACCTGGACCCTAAGCCCTCCCCATCCCCTAACCTTAACCCTAGCCCGAACCCTAACCCTAACCCTTCCCCGAAGCCTGACCCTCACCCGTCCCCTAATCCTAACTCGTACGCTAACAGTAACCCACGCCCGCACACGTACGCTCCCCCTAAAGCGTTGTCGTACCCTCACCTGGACCCTAAACCGTCCCCGTCCCCTAACCCTAACCCTAGCCAGAACCCTAACCGTAACCCTTCCCCGAAGCCTGACCCTCACACGTCCCCTAATCCTAACCCGTACGCTAACACTAACCCGCGCCCTCACACGTACGCTCCCCCTAAAGCGTTGTCGTACCCTCACCTGGACCCTAAACCGTCCCCGTCCCCTAACCCTAACCCTAGCCCGAACCCTAACCCTAACCCTTCCCCGAAGCCTGACCCTCACCCGTCCCCTAATCCTAACCCGTACGCTAACACTAACCCGCGCCCTCACACGTACGCTCCCCCTAAAGCATTGTCGTACCCTCAGCTGGACCCTAAACCCTCCCCGTCCCCTAACCCTAACCCTAGCCCGAACCCTAACCCTAACCCTTCCTCGAAGCCTGACCCTCACCCGTCCCCTAATCCTAACCCGTACGCTAACACTAACCCGCGCCTTCACACGTACGCTCCCCCTAAAGCGTTGTCGTACCCTCACCTGGACCCTAAACCGTCCCCGTCCCCTAACCCTAACCCTAGCCCAAACCCTAACCCTAACACTTCCCCGAAGCCTGACCCTCACCCGTCCCGTAATCCTAACCCGTACGCTAACACTAACCCGCGCCCTCACACGTACGCTCCCCCTAAAGCGTTGTCGTACCCTCACCTGGACCCTAAACCCTCCCCGTCCCCTAACCCTAACCCTAGCCCGAACCCTAACCCTAACCCTTCCCCGAAACCTGACCCTCACCCGTCCCCTAATCCTAACCCGTACGCTAAAACTAACCAGCGCCCTCACATGTACGCTCCCCCTAAAGCGTTGTCGTACCCTCACCTGGACCCTAAACCGTCCCCGTCCCCTAACCCTAACCCTAGCCCGAACCCTAACCCTAACCCTTCCCTGAAGCCTGACCCTCACCCGTCCCCTAATCCTAACCCGTATGCTAACACTAACCCGCGCCCTCACACGTACGCTCCCCCTAAAGCGTTGTGGTACCCTCACCTGGACCCTAAACCGTCCCCGTCCCCTAACCCTAACCCTAGCCCGAACCCTAACCGTAACCCTTCCCCGAAGCCTGACCCTCACCCGTCCCCTAATCCTAACCCTTACGCTAACATTAACCCACGCCCTCACACGTACGCTCCCCCTAAAGCGTTGTCGTACCCTCACCTGGACCGTAAACCCTCCCCGTCCCCTAAACCTAACCCTAGCCCGATCCCTAACCCTAACACTTCCCCGAAGCCTGACCCTCACCCTTCCTCTAATCCTAACTCGTACGCTAACACTAACACGCGCCCTCACACGTACGCTCCCCTAAAGCGTTGTCGTACCCTCACCTGGACCCTAAACCGTCCCCGTCCCCTAACCCTAACCCTAGCCCGAACCCTAAACATAACCCTTCCGCGAAGCCTGACACACACCCGTCCCCTAATCCTAACCCGTACGCTAAAACTAACACGCGCCCTCACACGTACAATCCCCCTAAAGCGTTGTCGTACCCTCACCTGGACCCTAAGCCCTCCCCGTCCCCTAACCCTAACCCTAGCCCGAACACTAACCCTAACCCTTCCCCGAAGCCTGACCCTCAACCGTCCCCTAATCCTAACCCGTACGCTAACACTAAGCCGCGCCCGCACACGTATGATCCCCCTAAAGCTTTGTCGTAGCCTCACCTGGACCCTAAACCGTCCCCGTCACCTAACCCTAACCCTAGGCCGAAACCTATCCCTAACCCTTCCCCGAAGCCTGACCCTCACCCGTCCCCTAGTCCTAACCCGTACGCTAACACTAACCCGCGCCCTCACACGTACGCTCCCCCTAAAGCGTTGTCGTGCCCTCACCTGGACCCTAAACCGTCCCCGTCCCCTAGCCCTAATCCTAGCCCGAACCCTAACCCTAACACTTCCCCGAAGCCTGACCCTCACCCGTCCCCTAATCCTATACCGTACGCTAACACTAACCCGCGCCCTCACACGTACGCTCCCCCTAAAGCGTTGTCGTACCCTCACCTGGACCCTAAACCGTACCCGTCCCCTAAACCTAACCCTAGCCCGAACCCTAACCCTAACCCTTCCCCGAAGCCTGACCCTCACCCGTCCCCTAATCCTAACCCGTACGCTAACAGTAACCCACGCCCTCACACGTACGCTCCCCCTAAAGCGTTGTCGTACCCTCACCTGGACCCTAAACCGTCCCCGTCCCCTAACCCTAACCCTAGCCCGAACCCTAACCCTAACCCTTCCCCGAAGCCTGACCCTCACCCGTCCCCTAATCCTAACCCGTACGCTAACACTAACCCGCGCCCTCACACGTACGCTCCCCCTAAAGCGTTGTCGTACCCTCACCTGGACCCTAAACCGTCCCCGTCCCCTAACCCTAACCCTAGCCCGAACCCTAACCCTAACCCTTCCCCGAAGCCTGACCCTCACCCGTCCCCTAATCCTAACCCGTACTCTAACACTAACCCGCGCCCTCACACGTACGCTCCCCCTAAAGCGTTGTCGTGCCCTCACCTGGACCCTAAACCGTCCCCGTCCCCTAGCCCTAATCCTAGCCCGAACCCTAACCCTAACCCTTCCCCGAAGCCTGACCCTCACCCGTCCCCTAATCCTATACCGTACGCTAACACTAATGCGCGCCCTCACACGTACGCTCCCCCTAAAGCGTTGTCGTGCCCTCACCTGGACCGTAAACCCTCCCCGTCCCCTAACCCTAACCCTAGCCCGAACCCTAACCCTAACCCTTCCCCGAAGCCTGACCCTCACCCGTCCCCTAATCCTAACCCGTACGCTAAAACTAACCCGCGCCCTCACACGTACGCTCCCCCTAAAGCGTTGTCGTACCCTCACCTGGACCCTAAACCGTCCCCGTCCCCTAACCCTAACCCTAGCCCGAACTCTATCCCAAACCCTTCCCCGAAGCCTGACCCTCACCCGTCCCCTAATCCTAACCCGTACGCTCACACTAACCCGCGCCCTCACACGTACGCTCCCCCTAAAGCGTTGTCGTACCCTCACCTGGACCCTAAACCCTCCCCGTCCCCTAACCCTAACCCTAGCCCGAACCCTAACCCTAACACTTCCTCGAAGCCTGACCCTCACCCGTCCCCTAATCCTAAGCCGTACGCTAACACTAACCCGCGCCCTCACACGTACGCTCCCCCTAAAGCGTTGTCGTACCCTCTCCTGGACCCTAAACACTCCCCGTGCACTAACCCTAACCCTAGCCCGAACTCTAACCCTAACCCTTCCCCGAAGCCTGACCCTCACCCGTCCCCTAATCCTAACCCGTACGCTCACACTAACCCGCGCCCTCACACGTACCCTCCCCCTAAAGCGTTGTCGTAGCCTCACCTGGACCCTAAACCGTCCCCGTCCCCTAACCCTAACCCTAGCCAGAACCCTAACCCTAACCCTTCCCCGAAGCCTGACCCTCACCCGTCCCCTAATCTTAACCCGTACGCTAACACTAACCCGCGCCCTCACACGTACGCTCCCCCTAAAGCGTTGTCGTACCCTCACCTGGAACCTAAACCGTCTCCGTCCCCTAACCCTAACCCTAGACCGAACCCTAACCCTAACCCTTCCCCGAAGCCTGACCCTCACACTTCCCCGAATCCTAACCCGTACGCTAACACTAACCCTCGCCCTCACACGTACGCTCCCCCTAAAGCGTTGTCGTACCCTCACGTGGACCCTAAACCGTCCCCGTCCCCTAACCCTAACCCTAGCCCGAACCCTAACCCTAACCCTTCCCCGAAGCCTGACCCTCACCCGTCCCCTAATCCTAAGACGTACGCTAACACTAACCCGGGCCCTCACACGTACGCTCTCCCTAAAGCGTTGTCGTACCCTCACCTGGACCCTAAACCCTCCCCGTCCCCTAACACTAACCCTACCCCGAACCCTAACCCTAACCCTTCCCCGAAGCCTGACCCTCACCCGTCCCCTAATCCTAACCCGTACGCTAACACTAAACCGCGCCCTCACACGTACGCTCCCCCTAAAGCGTTGTCGTACCCTCACCTGGACCCTAAACCCTCCCCGTCCCCTAACACTAACCCTAGCCCAAACCCTAACCCTAAACCTTCCCTGAAGCCTGACCCTCACCCGTCCCCTAATCCTAACCCGTACGCTCACACTAACACGCGCCCTCACACGTACGCTCCCCCTAAAGCGTTGTCGTACCCTCACCTGGACCCTAAACCCTCCCCGTCCACTAACCCTAACCCTAGCCCGAACCCTAACCCTAACCCTTCCTCGAAGTCTGACCCTCACGCGTCCCCTAATCCTAACCCGTACGCTAACACTAACCCTCGCCCTCACACGTACGCTCCCCCTAAAGCGTTGTCGTACCCTCACCTGGACCCTAAACCGTCCCTGTCCCCTAACCCTAACCCTAGCCCGAACCCTAACCCTAACCCCTCCCCGAAGCCTGACCCTCACCCGTCCCCTAATCCTAAGCCGTACGCTAACACTAACCCGCGCCCTCACACGTATGCTCACCGTAAAGCGTTGTCGTACCCTCACCTGGACCATAAACCCTCCCCGTCCACTAACCCTAACCCTAGCCCGAACCCTAACCCTAACCCTTCCCCGAAGCCTGACTCTCACCCGTCCCCTAATCCTAATCTGTACGCTAACACTAACCCACGCCCTCACACGTACGCTCCCCCTAAAGCGTTGTCGTACCCTCACCTGGACCCTAAACCCTCCCCGTCCCCTAACCCTAACCCTAGCCCGAACCCTAACCCTAACCCTTCCCCGAAGCCTGACCCTCACCCGTCCCCTAATCCTAAGACGTACGCTAACACTAACCCGGGCCCTCACACGTACGCTCTCCCTAAAGCGTTGTCGTACCCTCACCTGGACCCTAAACCCTCCCCGTCCCCTAATCCTAACCCTAGCCAGAACCCTAACCGTAACCCTTCTCCGAAGCCTGACCCTCACCCGTCCCCTAATCCTAACCCGTACGCTCACACCAACCCGCGCCCTCACACGTACGCTCCCCCTAAAGCGTTGTCGTACCCTCACCTGGACCCTAAACCCTCCCCGTCCCCTAACCCTAACCCTAGCCCGAACCCTAACCCTAACCCTTCCCCGAAGCCTGACCCTCACCCGTCCCCTAATCCTAACCCGTACGCTAACACTAACCCGCGCCCTCACACGTACGATCTGCCTAAAGCGTTGTCGTACCCTCACCTGGACCCTAAACCCTCCCCGTCCCCTAACCCTAACCCTAGACCGAACCCTAACCCTAACCCTTCCCCGAAGCCTGACCCTCACCCTTCCACAATCCTAAGCCGTACGCTAACACTAACCCGCGCCCTCACACGTACGCTCCCCCTAAAGCGTTATCGTACCCTCACCTGGACCCTAAACCGTCCCCGTCCCGTAACCCTAACCCTAGCCCGAACCCTAACCCTAACCCTTCCCCGAAGCCTGACCCTCACCCGTCCCCTAATCCCAACCCGTACGCTAACTCTAACCCGCGCCCTCACACGTACGCTACCCCTAAAGCGTTGTCGTACCCTCACCTGGACCCTAAACCCTCCCCGTCCCCTAACACTAACCCTACCCCGAACCCTAACCCTAACCCTTCCCCGAAGCCTGACCCTCACCCGTCCCCTAATCCTAACCCGTACGCTAACACTAAACCGCGCCCTCACACGTACGCTCCCCCTAAAGCGTTGTCGTACCCTCACCTGGACCCTAAACCCTCCCCGTCCCCTAACACTAACCCTAGCCCGAACCCTAACCCTAAACCTTCCCCGAAGCCTGACCCTCACCCGTCCCCTAATCCTAACCCGTACGCTCACACTAACACGCGCCCTCACACGTACGCTCCCCCTAAAGCGTTGTCGTACCCTCACCTGGACCCTAAAACCTCCCCGTCCACTAACCCTAACCCTAGCCCGAACACTAACCGTAACCCTTCCCCGAAGCCTGACCCTCAACCGTCCCCTAATCCAAACCCGTACGCTAACACGAACCCACGCCCTCACACGTACGCTCCCCCTAAAGTGTTGTCGTACCCTCACTTGGACCCTAAGCTGTCCCCGTCTCCTCACCCTAACCCTAGCCCGACCCCTAACCCTAACCCTTCCCCGAAGCCTGACCCTCACCCGTCCCCTAATCCTAACCTGTACGCTAACACTAACCCGCGCCCTCACACGTACGCTCCCCCAAAGCGTTGTCGTACCCTCACCTGGACCCTAAACCGTCCCCGTCCCCTAACCCTAACCCTAGCCCGAACCCTAACCATAACACTTCCCCGAAGCCTGACACACACCCGTCCCATAATCCTAACCCGTACGCTAAAACTAACCCGCACCCTCACACGTACGCTCCCCCTAAAGCATTGTCGTACCCTCACCTGGACCCTAAGCCCTCCCCATCCCCTAACCTTAACCCTAGCCCGAACCCTAACCCTAACCCTTCCCCGAAGCCTGACCCTCACCCGTCCCCTAATCCTAACCCGTACGCTAACAGTAACCCACGCCCTCACACGTACGCTCCCCCTAAAGCGTTGTCGTACCCTCACCTGGACCCTAAACCGTCCCCGTCCCCTAACCCTAACCCTAGCCCGAACCCTAACCCTAACCCTTCCCCGAAGCCTGACCCTCACCCGTCCCCTAATCCTAACCCGTACGCTAACACTAACCTGCGCCCTCACACGTACGCTCCCCCTAAAGCGTTGTCGTACCCTCACCTGGACCCTAAACCGTCCCCGTCCCCTAACCCTAACCCTAGCCCGAACCCTAACCCTAACCCTTCCCCGAAGCCTGACCCTCACCCGTCCCCTAATCCTAACCCGTACGCTAACACTAACCCGCGCCCTCACACGTACGCTCCCCCTAAAGCATTGTCGTACCCTCAG
Source organism: Globicephala melas (assembly GCF_963455315.2). Taxonomy (NCBI): domain Eukaryota; kingdom Metazoa; phylum Chordata; class Mammalia; order Artiodactyla; family Delphinidae; genus Globicephala; species Globicephala melas. Next base: position 898,265 of record NW_027207259.1, read on the forward strand.
CTGGACCCTAAACCCTCCCCATCCCCTAACCCTAACCCTAGCCCGAACCCTAACCCTAACCCTTCCTCGAAGCCTGACCCTCACCCGTCCCCTAATCCTAACCCATACGCTAACACTAATCCGCGCCCTCACACGTACGCTCCCCCTAAAGCGTTGTCGTACCCTCACCTGGACCCTAAACCGTCCCGGTCCCCTAACCCTAACCCTAGCCCGAACCCGAACCCGAACCCTTCCCCGAAGCCTGACCCTCACCCGTCCCCTAATCCTAACCCGTACGCTAACACTAACCCGCGCCCTCACACGTACGCTCCCCCTAAAGCGTTGTCGTACCCTCACCTGGACCCTAAACCGTCCCCGTCCCCTAACCCTAACCCTAGCCCGAACCCTAACCCTAACCCTTCCCCGAAGCCTGACCCTCACCCGTCCCCTAATCCTAACCCGTACGCTAACAGTAACCCACGCCCTCACACGTACGCTCCCCCTAAAGCGTTGTCGTACCCTCACCTGGACCCTAAACCGTCCCCGTCCCCTAACCCTAACCCTAGCCAGAACCCTAACCCTAACCCTTCCCCGAAGCCTGACCCTCACCCGTCCCCTAATCCTAACCCGTACGCTAACACTAACCCGCGCCCTCACACGTACGCTCCCCCTAAAGCGTTGTCGTACCCTCACCTGGACCCTAAACCGTCCCCGTCCCCTAACCCTAACCCTAGCCCGAACCCTAACCCTAACCCTTCCCCGAAGCCTGACCCTCACCCGTCCCCTAATCCTAACCCGTACGCTAACACTAACCCGCGCCCTCACACGTACGCTCCCCCTAAAGCATTGTCGTACCCTCAGCTGGACCCTAAACCCTCCCCGTCCCCTAACCCTAACCCTAGCCCGAACCCTAACCCTAACCCTTCCTTGAAGCCTGACCCTCACCCGTCCCCTAATCCTAACCCGTACGCTAACACTAACCCGCGCCTTCACACGTACGCTCCCCCTAAAGCGTTGTCGTACCCTCACCTGGACCCTAAACCGTCCCCGTCCCCTAACCCTAACCCTAGCCCGAACCCTAACCCTAACACTTCCCCGAAGCCTGACCCTCACCCGTCCCCTAATCCTAACCCGCACGCTAACACTAACCCGCGCCCTCACACGTACGCTCCCCCTAAAGCGTTGTCGTACCCTCACCTGGACCCTAAACCCTCCCCGTCCCCTAACCCTAACCCTAGCCCGAACCCTAACCCTAACCCTTACCCGAAACCTGACCCTCACCCGTCCCCTAATCCTAACCCGTACGCTAAAAGTAACCAGCGCCCTCACATGTACGCTCCCCCTAAAGCGTTGTCGTACCCTCACCTGGACCCTAAACCGTCCCCGTCCCCTAACCCTAACCCTAGCCCGAACCCTAACCCTAACCCTTCCCTGAAGCCTGACCCTCACCCGTCCCCTAATCCTAACCCGTATGCTAACACTAACCCGCGCCCTCACACGTACGCTCCCCCTAAAGCGTTGTGGTACCCTCACCTGGACCCTAAACCGTCCCCGTCCCCTAACCCTAACCCTAGCCCGAACCCTAACCGTAACCCTTCCCCGAAGCCTGACCCTCACCCGTCCCCTAATCCTAACCCTTACGCTAACATTAACCCACGCCCTCACACGTACGCTCCCCCTAAAGCGTTGTCGTACCCTCACCTGGACCGTAAACCCTCCCCGTCCCCTAACCCTAACCCTAGCCCGATCCCTAACCC